>NC_068561.1:14825000-15148750 GCF_022201045.2 Citrus sinensis
GGTTGGCGGCGTTGAGCAGATTCATATCCAAGGCTACAGATAAGTGTCAGCCATTCTTTCAAGTGATAAGGAGGGGAAAGAAAATGGAATGGACCCCAGAATGCGAGGAAGCCTTCCGGAACTTGAAGCATTACTTGCAGCAAGCTCCGCTACTGTCCACACCGAGGGATGGGGACAAGTTGAATCTGTATTTGGCGGTATCTGATCGGGCCGCCAGTTCCGTTCTGGTGAGAGAGGAAGAAGGAATTCAGTATCCGATATACTACACCAGCAAGGCCCTGCTCGACGCTGAGACCAGATACCCAACGATGGAGAAATGGGCACTGGCCCTTGTGGTTGCTGCTCGGAAGTTGAGGCCGTACTTTCAAGCATTCCCGGTCTCGGTAATCACCAACCAGCCATTGCGTCAAATTCTGCACAAGCCGGATGCCTCTGGTCGGCTCGTCAAATGGGCTGTAGAGCTGAGCGAATTCGACTTAGACTATAAACCCCGCGCGGCGATAAAGGCCCAGGCAATGGCCGATTTCGTAGCTGAGTTCGCGGAGCCTGAAGTATGCTTGGATCAGCAAGATGCAGATATAGGCAACGACGAAACTCAAGTATGGCAGATATCTGTGGATGGGTCATCAGGAGAGCGGGGTTCAGGAGCAGGGATTGTCCTGGAAGGCCCAGAGGGGGAGGAGATCTCTTATGCTGTAAAGTTGGAATTTGCAGCCACAAATAACCAGGCAGAATATGAAGCCTTGATAGCAGGGCTGGAATTGGCTAGGGCCGTGAAAGCGGACAGAGTTAAGATCAGAACCGATTCCCAGCTGGTTGCGAATCATGTCAGTGAAAGATTCCAACCAAGAGAGGAGAAGATGGAACAGTACCTAAGGATAGTCAGGCAGATGATGGGGAAGTTCGAAGCAGTGGAGGTGATACAAATCCCCAGGGAGCAGAATAGTCGAGCAGACATTTTGGCTAGGATGGCAGCCGTCGCCGACCCAAAAATGCCAAAGTCGGTCCCCCTAGAAGTAAAGTCTCGCCCGAGTATCGAGCAAAATTTGGGGGTGTTGCGGATAGAACAAAAAAGCTCGTGGAGGGACCCGATAGTTTCGTACCTTAGAGACGGGGTCTTACCACCAGATAAGCTACGGGCTCGGAAGATTAGAGCTCAGGCCTCGAGATACACGATGATCGATGGGGTACTGTATCGACGAGGATATACATTACCGTTCCTTCGGTGTTTGGACGATGACGACGCGGATTACGTGCTGAGGGAAGTGCATGAAGGAATTTGCGGAAATCATTCTGGCGGGAGGTCCCTGGCCCACAAGGTCTTAAGGCAGGGATATTTCTGGTCGACGATGCACCAGGATGCGCAAAGGAAGACCAGGAGCTGTGCAAGCTGCCAGAGTTTTGCAAATTTTTCTAACCAACCACCAGAGAAGCTCACCTCCATGGCCTCCCCTTGGCCATTCGCTCAATGGGGAATTGATCTGATCGGCCCATTGCCAAAGGGACGAGGAGCAGCAACACATGCGATAGTCGCTATAGATTACTTCACGAAGTGGATAGAGGTAGAAGCCCTTAGCAGGATCACAGAGAAGAAAACAACAGACTTCGTGTGGAGAAACCTGGTCTGTCGATACGGGATCCCATATGCCTTGGTAACGGATAATGGCAGGCAGTTCGATAATCACAGCTTCAGGGATTTCTGCCAGAACCTCGGGATAGAGCTGAAGTATTGCTCGCCTGCTCACCCCCAATCGAATGGACAAGTAGAAGCAGCCAACAAGACAGTCAAGAGGCTTCTGAAAACCAGGCTCGGAGCAAAAAAGGGTGCGTGGGTTGACGAGCTGTCAGGTGTGCTATGGGCATACAGAACAACCCACAAAACCGCAACGGGGGAGACACCGTTCGCTTTGGCTTTCGGACATGAAGCGGTCGTGCCGGCTGAGGTAGGAACGACCACACACCGGACAGATCATTTCAATGAGCAGGAGAACGACGAGCAGATATGTTTGAATCTTGATTTGCTAATGGAGAGGAGGGAACAAGCAGCTGAGCGATCAGTCACTTACCAACAGAGGGTTGCTCGGTATTATAACCAGAAGGTGAACATACGGCAATTCAGGGTCGGAGACTGGGTACTGAAAAGAGTGAATCAGAGCACCAAAGATTCGACTCAAGGAGTGCTGGGACCGAATTGGGAAGGGCCGTATAGAGTCAAGCAGATAGCGGGGCCCGGAGCTTACAAGCTGGTTCGCGCGGACGGCCACGAAGTGAAACGCCCATGGAACGCAGCACACCTCCGAAAATACTTCCAGTAAGACTTGCTCACATTTTAAAGCAATTTCTGCTCATGCTGTCTATCTTTTATTTTTATGTTTTATGTCCGAACAATTTCATGTAAGTCAAATCCTGCCATTAATGTAACGTCGACGAATTTATTTCGCTTGAAACCGAAAAAAAAAAAAAATCCTAAGGCATGCAAAGGCTCGCCAAGTCTCAGAGCCTGTCTTATGGCGAGACAGAAGCCAAGCATGCCAGGATCTGCTCGGCCACGAGAAGGCAGCAAAATCCAAATCGTTTGAAGAAAATCCTAAGGCATGCAAAGGCTCGCCAAGTCTCAGAGCCTGTCTTATGGCGAGACAGAAGCCAAGCATGCCAGGATCTGCTCGGCCACGAGAAGGCAGCAGAATCCAAATCGTTTGAAGAAAATCCTAAGGCATGCAAAGGCTCGCCAAGTCTCAGAGCCTGTCTTATGGCGAGACAGAAGCCAAGCATGCCAGGATCTGCTCGGCCACGAGAAGGCAGCAGAATCCAAATCGTTTGAAGAAAATCCTAAGGCATGCAAAGGCTCGCCAAGTCTCAGAGCCTGTCTTATGGCGAGACAGAAGCCAAGCATGCCAGGATCTGCTCGGCCACGAGAAGGCAGCAGAATCCAAATCGTTTGAAGAAAATCCTAAGGCATGCAAAGGCTCGCCAAGTCTCAGAGCCTGTCTTATGGCGAGACAGAAGCCAAGCATGCCAGGATCTGCTCGGCCACGAGAAGGCAGCAGAATCCAAATCGTTTGAAGAAAATCCTAAGGCATGCAAAGGCTCGCCAAGTCTCAGAGCCTGTCTTATGGCGAGACAGAAGCCAAGCATGCCAGGATCTGCTCGGCCACGAGAAGGCAGCAAAATCCAAATCGTTTGAAGAAAATCCTAAGGCAGGCAAAGGCTCGCCAAGTCTCAGAGCCTGTCTTATGGCGAGACAGAAGCCAAGCATGCCAGGATCTGCTCGGCCACGAGAAGGCAGCAGAATCCAAATCGTTTGAAGAAAATCCTAAGGCATGCAAAGGCTCGCCAAGTCTCAGAGCCTGTCTTATGGCGAGACAGAAGCCAAGCATGCCAGGATCTGCTCGGCCACGAGAAGGCAGCAGAATCCAAATCGTTTGAAGAAAATCCTAAGGCATGCAAAGGCTCGCCAAGTCTCAGAGCCTGTCTTATGGCGAGACAGAAGCCAAGCATGCCAGGATCTACTCGGCCACGAGAAGGCAGCAGAATCCAAATCGTTTGAAGAAAATCCTAAGGCATGCAAAGGCTCGCCAAGTCTCAGAGCCTGTCTTATGGCGAGACAGAAGCCAAGCATGCCAGGATCTGCTCGGCCACGAGAAGGCAGCAGAATCCAAATCGTTTGAAGAAAATCCTAAGGCATGCGAAGGCTCGACAAAGTCTCAAAGCCTGTCTTAGGGCCAGACAAAAGCCCAGCATGCAAGGATCTGCTCGTTCGCGAGAAGGCGAGCAGGCTCCAAAGCATTTGGAAAGTTTTCTACGGCACGCAAAGGCCTCACCAAGTCTCAAAGCCTGTCTTACGGCGAGACAGAAGCGATCAGCGTTTCAGACGAAAATTAATTCATGAGTACGACACGAGATAGTAATCAACAACATTTTTATTAATGGCTAACAGAGGGGATAAATTTCATAAACGTTGTTCATTACAATACAAGAAGAAATATATCAAAAAGATGGTGGGTCAGTGAGCCGAGCAGCATCGGTTGGCTGGACCTCCTCGGGTGCGGGAGGGGTATCACCAGTTGCGTCCGGGGGGGTGCTCGCCTCGCCAACATCAGCAGGGACTGCACGAGGAGGAGAGTTACCCTCCTCAATCACGATCGGCTCTAACCCCTCGGCATCTTCCTTGGCCGCCTCCTCGTCCATATGTTGAGCAACACCAGCTGCAAGGTCATCCATCTTCAGATCAGGGTGTTGCTTCCCGAGGACCGCCATGATACAACGATACGAATGCCGAAGTCCCTGGTCGTACTGGTTGTCGGCCTCCCTCTCCAAGTTCTCTACATGAGCTCGGTGGGAATCGCGGAGAGATTCGAGCTGAGCCTCATACATAGCCCTCTGCCCTTGGAGATCCTCCTTAACCTTGGTCAGCTCCTCCTCGAGTGTAATGGCTTTTGCTTGAGCAAGGGACTCTTGCTCTATCAGCTTGAGGTTCTCAACGTTTAGCTCCCCCGCCTTTTTCTCGGCAACGTCAGCTCTGGTCGTCGCCGATTGAATGTCCTCCTTCATCTTCCTGTCGTAACGGCCAACCTTGGCCTTATAGTAGGTGGCCATGCAGCTGAGATGGAAAGCACTGTACTGCATGGCTCCCACCAGCTCGCCCAGGGTACAACCGTCAAAGCCCTCCAGGTCCTTCTTGCTCACGAGTTTAGACAACTCATTGAGATAGGGAACCAAGTGTTCTGGTCGGCTGTCGGGTAAGCGGGACCGAGGCACAACAGGTGGAGAAGAGGAAGCAGGATCAGTGGCCGCTCTACTGGATTCCCCGACTCTAGCAGAGGCAGGAGGGAGAGCCTGCAAGGGAGGAACCTGCTGCACGATGTTCTTTCGCTTCGCAGCGGGAGCATCTTTGTCCTGGTCCCTATCGGTTGTTGGAGGCCGAGAGCGTTTCCTGGTCAGAGCTCCAATCACTGCGTCCTCCATCTTATGGCCAGGAAGTATCAACCGAGACTCGAGGAAGTTGTATGTAGATAGCAGTTCTCGGCTCGAGCAGGAATTGGTCAATACAGCCTCGACCCGTTTAAGCAGACCAGGTCGGAGCGGGAAGTGAACACCCCAGGAAACTACAGCACAAACAGACACTTGGTTAGAGACAAACCAATACAGCAGGAACAATTATGGATACAAGACATCTAAAGCGAGCAGGCAACCTGGGACCGTGAAACGGGGTGGGACGCGACAATCCTTCCCGTCTATTTGTGCAATTTGACCCCAGGGACCCCCAGCAAAAAAGAATTTCCTCTTCCAAGTCCCACCACCACCAGTTGGAAGATCAGTTATGGGTTTCCTGCTCTTGGTACCAGATTGGAAGTAGTACCAGCCGGCATCTTTAGGGCTGCTCTTCAGCTGGTACAGATGCTTCACCTCATCAACCGTGGGCTCGCTTTGGCAACATCTGTCCCACAATATGAACAGACCAGAGAGCACTCTCCACCCGTTGGGGTTCAGCTGACCAGGAGCCAGATTTAGCCCGTTAAGTATCCGGGCAAAGTAAGGCTGCAAGGGGCACCTCAGCCCATACTTAAAGCTCTCCAGATACAGGGTAACGTATCCCCTGGGAGGCCGGCTAGGTGTATCCTTTTTTCCTGGGATCCTAAGAGGTATCTCACCGGGAATACTATACCTAAGTCGGAGGTCATTGAGCTCGTCAAACGTGGTCGTACACGACATGTAGTCAATGGCATAATCACGCGACAAGGCTCTACCCCCTACTGTACCCCGTTCTTCTGGTCGTGATGCTCCTGATGGGGACGCCTCACTAGAATCATCCCCTTGACCCTCACTCAAAGTGTTCTCCGATCCAGAAGACCCTTCTTCATCGCTACTGTCGCTCGAGGAGGTTGTTTGGGGAGACATCCTCCTAGCGCTAGTACCAACACTAGACCTAATGGGCTCTAAGGGGATCCCGGGATCAAAAGCAAAATCAGCGGGCAGACTAGGCAAAAAACCTAGTTCGTCGTCACCAACCTCAACGACCTTCTCCTTACCCTTCGACATATCCTAAGTTCTAACCAAAACACCACCGCCAACTACAACCTCAAGCAAAGCAGAGAGAAAGGAGATTACCTACAACTAACCGATACCGAAAAAAAAAAAAAAAAATAGAAAAAATACCTGAAGCAGGGACTCGGTCAGAGAGAGACAGGGATGACAGCTTTGGCGCCGAGGTTCATTCGCCGGAGAGACAAGAATGGAGAAAATGACGAGTTCGTGTTTGAAGATTTTGGGTTTCCTTACTGAGAAGCAAACTCTTGGGCTGCCAGCATTTAATGACGCATATTCCGAGAATCCCGTAACCGTCGGTTTGAAATTCAAATGGAGGGGGGGATTTCTGCCACGTCACCTCGTCCGCAATTAAATGCGACATGACTCCTGGCAGCCTTTTCCAAACCCACGCGAGCGAGTACTATCGAGTTTCTACTGCTGGTCCACTACATTACCCAACACCAGAAACTGGGGGACCGGTGTTTGGGAGGGATACTGTTTGGGACAAATGCGTCGAAGGGACCAGGAATGACGAGCAGACATCTGATGGCGGAGTTCTGCGCACCGGTGTTTTCCGTTAAAGCCTGGCGCGTGGAAGAACAGGAGCAGAAACATCCTGCTCGTCCATGAGGTTGTCGTCCGCGAGGCCAATTCCTATAAAAGGCATGAGGCCATTCCGGCTAGAGACCGAGAGGCGAGGAGACCCGGTCGACGGCAGTTGGCAAGACGCGCTCTCCAGCACGAGAACCTAGGCACAACAGCCACGCTTTCCCCAGAACCGCGACGTAACACGCAAGATCTCACGGAGCCATGACAGCCACACTTTCCCCAGAACCGTGGCGTAACACGCAAGGTCTCACAGAGCCGTGGCAGCCACGCTTTCCCCTGAACCGTGGCGTAACACGCTAGATCCCATGTTTTGCCCATAACGCAGCAGTTGGAGTCCCATACCGTCTCGAAAAGAGCGGAAGACTGAGATTCAGAGGAAGCCTATAAAAAGGTAGCCAACGAAGGTAAAAGGGTTAGCATTTTTAAGATAAAAGAGAAAACCACAAAAAAGCCATAAGACCTGTGGCAAGCGTTCCCCGAACCTTCATATCTGACTTGAGCGTCGGAGGGTTTGCGCCGGGAGAACAACCGGCGTACTCTGACTTGTCTGTGTGTGCAGGGACATCCGGAGAAGAAGCATTACTAGGAGACCTCCTGGTCGTGGTAGAGTTGATCGAGCAGGGATCCTGGTCGTAGAACGAGGAGAACCGGAATCTCGCATCAACATGTGTTATCTTTTAGTTGTTTATGTCGTGATCATTATCCTGTATCTTACAACCTTCCATCTTTGATGACTAATAAATTTCAAACAAAAAGACTCCTATAATTCCTTTTAGTTCAACAAAATGTACTTTATAAATGACACGACCCGCCCCAACCTATATGTCGGATCCGAGGCGAATTATGTGGGTTAATAACTAAAACTCATAGCACAAATTTAATTCATGAAAATATATATATAAATGATTTCTAATATAAGCACATAACAACTTCTGTGTCTCGTACGAAAATACCCATTCAAAACTTGCTAAAATTATATATATATATATAAAATAATAATAATAAGCAACATAAACGTGCTCAAAATGCAAGACATTCAGTAATGCGTCTCGTGGCTCAATCTCGATTGTCTAGAACTGATATGCACGAAATCGTGTGAAATCCCGAGAGAAAAGGGATAAATAAGAAAATAATGAGCTTGCAGCTCAGTGAGTGGATGTAATTATATATATTATAATAATAATAATAATAAAGTAGTGAACTAGTGCTTATATATAATCATGTGACATAACTCCACATTGAATATCACACATCAACAAACATGGAATTTATGTATACATACATGACAAAACTGCACCCAATAGTACCTAGGGGAAAATATCTCTCAATACTCGTCGGGATCATCATCACCCGAGTAAAACAGGGAAAAGCCTCTCAATACCCAGTGTAATTAAACTATCTCGTACGGGTGGAGTAACATAACTCTTAATACGCATGCGCAGAGTCTACGGGAAAGGGTACATATGTGGTGACTCATAATCACATCTCATAACTTAATCAAACATCTAATATGCATACATGTAATCATAACATGGTATTAAATCATAATATCAAACATAAATGTTGCACATAATATATAATAGTAATAATAGTATCCACTCACATATCCTGCTTCAATCCAGGGTTTGTTGGGGCTCTTATGGTTTTATGGATTCTTGAATTTCTCCTAAAATACAGTATTAAAAAATTAACAGTTAGAAGTGATATAAAAACTTATACGTAGGAGGTAAATTAAATTATAACTATTTAAATTTCATAAATCCATTACCCACTGATCCTGTGGATATAATTCTAACTATCCAATTTCAATTCCGATATTTTTATTATTTATTTTTCTTTTCCTTCACACTCTGTCTTTCTTTCCTTTCTTCTTATTTCTTTTCTTTTCTTTTTCTTCTTTTTTTTTCTTCTCTTTTCTCTCGGTTTCCTTTCTTTTTAGCTCTCGGTGCTCCTATTGATAAAATCAGGCAACTGTCAAAATTTATATATAAACATTAACACTGCCTCAAGCAAGCAAGTGGAACGTGCACGGCAAGCAAGAAGTGAAGCCGACATGTGGAGAAGCGGTGAAGCAGGCAGCTGAAATGATGAAGCATGCAGCTTGGTCGCGCAAAATTAATGACCCATGCTGGCTGTTTTTTTTTTTTTTTCCAAGCAATGCATGACAATAAATCACCAAGTATGAACGTATCCAAGAAACACAATAGCTAGTCAGTCAAACAAGAAACATGATATCTGATTGACGAAACGGAAACATTGAAAGTAGATTAATAGAAGAAACAAGGTTTTTAAATAATGAGTTTATTTAAATAATGAGTTTATTGAATGATTCTCAATAATACAAAAGAAGGGTTCTAGGTGTTGAAAATGTTAAATAAGGAGTGCTTCTTTTCAATTCGGTGGCACACAAAATTGACAAAGATGGATGGCTTGAGTTCTAAAAAAAAAAATCCTAGAAGAATAAGAAAAAATCCTAAAACTCAAAAACAGCCAAAAAAAAAAAGTAGAATTTTCAGCTTGACCTCAGGATAAAATGACACGAACTATTTTGTTTTAGATTCATCTGATCGCAAGTTTCAAAATGATATATTATACATTGGAAACAAACAACTATAGTCCAAATTATGACCTCCAGAGGATACTCCACTCGTAATACACACCCATCATACATCATTGATGCCTAGATTAAAAAGGAGATGAAGTCATTTGGGTTATTTTGGCTAGATTCACACCAGAGAGGCGCAGAGTGTTGAAACGTCATGCACGTGACATTCAAATTCAAAAATGCATGCAAAATTTCAAATGGCTACCAAACATTTGAAGAAAAAATGGAAAGTTGGCAAATTTGTCAAATTTGCCAAATTTGCCAAATGACTATTTGCTTAGGTTAGGTGGAATAATAAAGGGATTGGTGCAATAGTGTCATTGTTTTCCCTATAAATAGATGGCACTTCTTCCATTCTTTTGTATCCCAAAATTGTTAAGCTTATAAGTTTCTAAGCTTTTGAGAGAAGTGAGAGAAGTGTGTTTAGGAAATTTATCTTTCCTGCAGAGTGTGAGAGTACTAGGTATATTTGGGTTTCTGGGAAGTGAGATTCGTTACTCAAATATTTGTACTCTATTAATTGTTAAAAAAATAATTATTCTTTCTTGCCTCTGTGGATGTAGGTTTAATTACCGAACCACATAATTCTTGTGTCCTTTATTTTTTTATAATTATTTGGTGCGCTTGATTCCGCATTCTGCGCACAACAAGTGGTATCAGAGCCGACGGTTCGTACTTGGGGGGATACGGTACTGTTCACGTATACGGTACTGTTCACGTATACGGTACTATTCCCGTATACAGTACTGTTCACATACGGTACTGTTCACGAATACGGTGGAGACGGCCATTTGTACTTGGGCGACAGTCTATTGTAAGTAGTGTGTATTTTTGCATGTCTAGGAAAGTTCTGTCAACAAAGACGATAAGAGTCTAAGGATTCTGGTTTTTAATTGGGACCGAGTTCTTGTCCAGTTTCCTGGGAACTTTCCTGGTGCATTTATTCACGCGAAATTAAAATCATAGAGACTGTTTTTCAAGTGGAAATAGTTCGTTGAAAAAATAGTAGAAGGTGAAACTTCCAGAATTAGGAAGAGATTTACCGACACTATTTCAGGAGACACTTCAGGTGGGAGGCGAGATTTATCAAATCGCTATTCAGCACCTATTATAGGAGGCCAGAAGATCAATGTTGAAAAGTTTGATAGGAAAATCAACTTCGGCATGTGGAGGCGCGAAGTTATGGATGCCCTCATTCAAATTGATCTCGATGTTGTTCTGAAAAATAAAAGACACTTGTATGATGAAGAAATTTGGGATTGTTAGCGTGCAATTTATGCACTAGTTTTGCATTGTTTACTTCCCTTAATATCTATGTTTTGCACTTAATAATAGTGATTTACTTGTGTTTTACTTTTGTAGGTACAATTCTATTGATTGGTGATAAAATTGAGCTATAAGATGATGTTTAAGGATGATTGTTCTCTTGGAGAAATTATAAGTGTCAGAAGAACTTTGTTGATAAGGCGTGGGCGCGTGCTGTCAACTACGAACCTGCAGTTTTAATTTAACGTATTTTATATTTTTGGTTATTTTTGTAATTACGAATTTAATATTTTAGATATTAGTATTTTATTTTAAATAGAACTCTAAAAGAGAAGAGAGAGAGAGTATTTAAGGGAGGAATCTATTGTGAAAAATGGGGATTGGAGAAAAAGAAAGAAACCCTAAATCTAATTTTTCTCTTCTCTCTATGAAGAACTAAACTTATTTTTTCTGGTTGAAGGTTAATGAAGCTTTGATTTATCACTACTGTGAGATCTTTCTTATGCTTTAATTGTTTTATTACTTTTTGGGTATTTGTTTATTCTCTGAATTAGTTTCATGATTATGTTTGTTAATTAGGTAATTGGCCACTATTTAATTATCAACTTAATCTATTGTCAATTAAAGGATTCATCGTATGAAGATTTTAATGTTTGTGACAAATAACATAGCAGTGAGTTGTGTTATGAGAATAAACAATCTAATTTAAATGAATCATCGTATGTGTTGATTAGGATTTGGGTCTCTCTGGTTTTTCAGGCTATCAATTAATTAAATCATATGATCGTATCTAGGGTTGTGTATTGATTAGGGAAATAACCAACGGTCGTACCTTGGTTATCGACTAGTTAAGGAGAGATTGGCTATTAGAGGGTCTCAGTAGCTATAATCGGTCTATTCATAAGTAATAATAATTTATATTTGAATCAATGATCAGTAGTCAAATCAAGCTGAGTTAATTCCTTCAACCAGAGCTTTCTTCAATTTGAATTACAACTTTAATTTGCATTCTTGTTATTTTAATTTGATTCTTATTATTGTCAACAATTCCCCTATTTTAAGTTTTACGTTTCAAAAGGATTTAAATAATTACCGATCTCTGTGGACACGACCCTGCTCAATCATTACACATAATTTATTTAGAGTAGGAATTTATTTTTGTTGGCTTCGACAACCATCAGGGATCGTATGAATGAAAAAGCATGTGGTCAGATCAGATCTTGTTTGACCAAGGAGGTGAAATACTTGGTGAAAGATGAGGAGTGTGCGGTGACTTTGTGGCGTACATTGGAGGAGAAGTACCTGGTGAAAAGTCCTGAAAATCACCTTCATGTAATGAGCCAAGTATATGGTTTTCGAATGAAGCCTGGGGTGTCAATGCACAATCATGTTTCAAGATTTGAAAAGTTACTTGCTGATTTGAAGAATCTTGATGAAGATATTAAGGATGAAATTAAGGCTATGATTTTGTTACACTCACTACCAGATGAATATAGCCATTTTGTGATTACTTTGATATATGGGAATGGTGTGATCGTCTTTAAAGATGTTTGCACAACATTGACTAGCTTAGAGATTTGGAATAATGATAAAAATTCTGAACGAGTATCATCTGAAGGTTTGGTGAGCAGAGATTGGGCGATGGAGAAACAGAAGAAGCGTGGTGGAAAGAATTCTCGATCCAAATCGAGAAGCAGAAATATAGCTCGAGACGAGTGTGCCTTTTGTCATGAAAAGGGTCATTCGAGGAAAGATTGTCCAAAGGCTCAAAAAAGAGATGAGAAGAAACCTACAGCAGCAAACATGGCACGGAAAGATGAGGGCTCTGATTATTCACTAAGTATTACTCCTGCAGCATACGTGGCTAGTTCGAGCGAGTGGATACTTGATACTGGAGCAACTTATCATTTGTGTCCTATTAAGGAATGGTTTACGGATTTTCGTAATCTGGAATCTGGTGCAGTTGTGATGGGAAATAATCAACCTTGTCACACAATGGGGATAGGAACAATTCGGCTCAAAATGTTTGATGGAATGGTCAGAGAACTCAAAGAGGTTAGATTTGTTCCAGCTTTAAAGAAAAATCTAATTTCCGTGGGTGCTTTGGAAGCTAAAGGCTACAAGGTTACCATTGAAGATGGCACAATGAAGTTTACACATGGGGCTATGGTGATTCTGTAAGGGGTTCGGCGTCACAATCTGTACTATTTGAAGGGAGGTACAACTGATGAAGCAAATGTTGTTGAGGCACACAGTGACACCACCAAGCTATGGCATGTACGACTGAGACATGCTAGAGAGAAGTCTTTGTAAACTCTGATGAGGCATGGACTCTTAAAAGGTACCAAAACCTGTAAATTAAATTTCTGTGAGCATTGTGTAGTAGACAAGAAAACAAGGGTCAAGTTTGGTACAGCTAATCACGATACTCGTGAGATCCTTGAATATGTTCATAGTGATGTATGGGGACCAACCAAGACTGCATCAATTGGTGGAAGCCATTATTTTGTTACATTTGTTGATGATTTCTCTAGACGTGTGTGGGTGTACACCATGCGAGCAAAGGATGAGGTTCTAGAGATTTTCGTGAAATGGAAAAAATTAGTGGAGACTCAAACTAGCAGAAAGATCAAAGTATTACGATCTGATAATGAGGGTGATTATACTTCTAATCCATTCTTGCAAGTATGTCAGAACGAGTGTATTAAAAGACATTTTACGGTGAGACATACTCCGTAACAGAACGGTGTGGCTGAGCGTATGAATCGTACTTTACTGGAGAAAGTACGGTGTATGTTATCTAATGCTGGTTTAAATAAAAAGTTTTGGGCTAAAACTGTGAGCTACGCAAGTCACTTGGTAAACCAGTTGCCTTCTGCTGCAATTAGAGGTAAAACTCCTATGGAAATGTGGTCTAGAAAGTATGCACAAGACTAGATTCCTTTCGTGTATTCGGGTGTCCAGCTTATTATCATGTCAAAGATGGTAAACTGGATCCTCGTGCTAGAAAAACTATTTTTGTAGGATTCAAAGGTGAAGTAAAGGGCTTCAAGCTTTGGGATCTCAAAGACAAAAAATTTGTGTGTAGTAGAGATGTCACATTTAATGAAGCTTCAATGATGAAAGCTTCAAGTTCTCAACAGGTGGAGAACAAGACCAAAGAGGTATTGCAGCGGGTGGAGTTTGATGCAACTCCATATGTATCAGTTAGTTCTACATCAAAGAAAGGTTCAACTATGGAGGTGACACCTAGAGTTGAAGAAGAGGTTGTTTCTTCTGATGTCCCACAAAATGAAGAAACAACTGATGATGTAGATAATGATAATTTTATAGCAACAAAGAGGCCAAAAAGAGAGATAAAGAAACCCAGATGACTTACTAAAGATATGGTGGTAGCCTATGCACTTCTAGTTATTGATGATGGCATCCCCAACACTTTCGGTGAAGTATTACGCAGCAGTGAAATTGATCAGTGGAAGTTAGCCATGGAGGAAGAGATGAAATCTCTCCATCAAAACTAGACTTGGGAACTTGTAAAGTCACCAAAGGGGAAAAGGGCTATTGGCAATAAATGGGTCTACACCAAAAAGCAAGGATCTCCGAATCAAACAACTCCTCGATACAAGGCAAGGCTCGTGGCAAAAGATTTTGCTCAAAAGGAAGGTATTGACTACAATGAAGTTTTCTCTTCAGTTGTAAAACATACTTGCATTCGTATCCTACTTGCCTTAGTTGCAGAATATGAGTTAGAGTTGGCTCAATTAGATGTTAAGACAGCGTTCTTACATGGAGATTTGGAAGAGGAAATCTATATGATTCAGCCTTGTGGTTTCAGAGTTGCTGGAAAGGAGAATCATGTGTGTAAGTTGATTAAATCTTTGTACGGACTGAAGCAATCGCCAAGGCAATGGTACAAAAGATTTGATCAATTTATACAATGGCAGAAATTCACCAGAAGTGAACACGATCATTGTGTTTACTTTAAAAGACTACCAGATTGAGCTTTCATCTATTTGTTACTCTATGTCGATGATATGCTTATAGCTTCGAAGAATAGAGATGAGATCGAAATATTAAAGAAGCAGTTGGCTTCTGAGTTCGAGATGAAAGACTTGGGTGATGCACAGAGAATACTTGGGATAGAGATTCGTAGAGACAAGAAGAATGGGAGCGTATGGTTGACTCAAGAGTCTTATTTAAAGAAAGTGCTAGAAAGATTCTGCATGGATGACAAAACTAAACCGGTATGTACACCTCTAACTCCTTATTTCAAATTAAGCTCTTCTTCATGTCCTAAATCTCAAAAGGAGTGCGATTACATGGCTCGTGTTCCAGATGCTAGTGCTGTGGGTAGTCTTATGTATGCTATGGTATGCACAAGGCCCGATATATCTCAAGCAGTAAGCATGGTTAGTAGATACATGCACAATCCGGGTAAAAATCAATAGCTTGCGGTAAAGTGGCTTCTCCGATATCTGTATGGGACAGTTGATGTTGGGTTATTGTTCAAGAAGGATTGTGTTCAACAATGTGTTAGGTATTGTGATTCTGATTTCGCTGGAGACCTTGACAAGCGAAGATCAACAACGGGCTACGTATTCATATTGGGTGGAGGTTTGGTTAGCTGGAGGTTGATTCTACAATCGACAATTGCTCTGTCCACTACGGAAGCAGAGTATATGGCAGCAACGAAAGCTGTAAAAGAAGTTATCTGGTTGAAAGGCTTGTTAGGTGATTTGGGGGTAATCTAGGAGAACATTGCGGTCTTCTGTGATAATCAAAGTGCGATATTCCTTGCGAAGAATCAAACATATCACGCTCGGATGAAGCACATAGATGTGAAATATCATTATGTGAGAGAGATTATCGAGAGCGGTGTTGTGTTGTTGAGTAAGATCGATACCAAAGATAATTCATCAGATATGTTGACGAAAGTAGTTTCTGGAGTTAAGTTTCAACATTGCTTGAAATTAATTCAAATCCTTCGATTGTGTTAAGATACGTCCTTCGGGAATTATGAACTACGGTTGGCTTGATCCCAAATTTTGGGTACGTAGGCAGTCGAATCGACACAGCCATTCTGGATCCTTATTGAAGGATCACTTTGGGGATGAGGGTTCGTTGGTAGTCGGCTCAGATTTGGACAAATTTTCGCTGAGGTGGAGAATTGTTGAAAAGTCATGCACGTGACATTCAAATTCAAAAATGCATGCAAAATTTCAAATGGCTACCAAACATTTGAAGAAAAAATGGAAAGTTGGCAAATTTGTCAAATTTGCCAAATTTGCCAAATGGACACCATTGACTATTTGCTTAGGTTAGGTGGAATAGTAAAGGGGTTGGTGCAATAGTGCCATTGTTTTTCCTATAAATAGATGGCACTTCTTCCATTCTTTTGTATCCCAAAATTGTTAAGCTTATAAGTTTCTAAGCTTTTGAGAGAAGTGAGAGAAGTGTGTCCGGGGAATTTATCTTTCCTGCAGAGTGTGAGAGTACTGGGTATATTTGGGTTTCTGAGAAGTGAGATTCGTTACTCAAATATTTGTACTCTATTAATTGTTAAATAAACAATTATTCTTTCTTGCCTCCGTGGATGTAGGTTTAATTACCGAACCACGTAATTCTTGTGTCATTTATTTTTCCATAATTATTTGGTATTCTTGATTCCGCATTCCGCGCACAACACATAGTTAATTGGTATCGTTTTCCTTCTTGTTCTTCCCCATCAATCGCTTACTGTGAGGAATTGGAACACGGCACGGCAGTCCATAAAGAACGTATCTTTTTGAAAAGCTGTTGGCCATAGAACATGTGGAACAAAATTGTTCCATTATTATCAGGGTAAAAGCTTGTTTAGTCCCTATATTATGAGGTTAATGTCCATTTAGTCCCTGTATTTTTAAAAACACCTCAAAACATCCCTGCTACTAAATATTGACCCTTATGCCATTATTTTTTATTATTTTTAACTTGCTTTTACAATATTACATTTTTACAATAATGTTTCTTTTTTGGATATTAATAAAAAATTAAATTATCAAATTAAACTCAAAAATAAAATAAAAACAAAAAAGGTATATATTAATTTTTGTGGAAGCTCACGTATGTCTAAAAAATTAATATCTTAAAAAATTACATTATCAATTTTTTTAGAAAAATTAATATTTTATCTCAAGAGTGTGTTCCACAAAAATTAATATATATTATTTTATTTTATTTTATTTTATTTTTTGGTGTTAAACTGGTAATTTATTTTTTTCTTTTTAATAATGTCTAAAAAAATTATTATAATAGGGTTATTTTTTTCTTTTTAATAATATCTAAAAAATTATTATAATAGGGCAATATTATAAAAATAAGTTAAAAGGAACAAAAGATAATGGCAAAAGTGTCAATAATTTAATGGTAGGGATGATTTGAGGTATTTTTAAAAATATAGGGACTAAACGGGTACTAACTTCAAAATATAGGGACTAAACGAGCTTTTACCCTTATTATCAAGTAATTGAAACCGATCACCATCCAGGTGGACTCGTTAAAAATGGAAATTTCATTGAATCAAAAGTTCAAAGAAAATCATGCTCCTGTTGATATCAAAGATCTACCAAGAATAAATGGGAAATATTTGAAGTATATGGTCACCAGTTAAGGGGGTCTGACCGGCACCCCAGTAGGAGAGGAAATAAATGGCAGGGCCCTAGGCACCTAGCTGTTATTTATTTATTTTTTATTTTTTATTATTATTCATCGCTAATTATATTAAATTAAGGATGAGATAAAAAAAAAAACATAGATTCTAATTTAATATATTTTGTCATGTGGTATATTTTGTAACCGTACGTAACATTCACGGTGATGAAGCTGGCTCCAAGGCACTGTTGTTGGATCTGTGAATTAATTCATTGCTTTTCTTGTTTGATTCTTCAAAATATTTTTTGGGTTCTTTTTTATGTAAGAGGGTTTTCACACGTTGGTACTGAATGTTATTGAAATGTTTAAATCGATTTCTAAAAATAGGAATCAAAACATTTGTATTTTTAAAGAGAAAATAGAAATAAAATCTTTATAGCTTCACAGTTGTTCAAAAATATTTTTTAATATCAAAAATTTTTTAGATCTTCTTTGATATTGAGGTGCAATACTATAACTACAATTGCTATAACAAATTAAAGTGAGGATATTTAGTAAATCACTAGTTGTAAAAGATTAAGATATTTTTAAAAATAATAATTAAAATTCAATAAATTTACATTGAAAACAAAATAGAGAGAATATCGGAGCTGGGCTTTTAAGAGACAGAGATGATGACAAAAGAATAAAAAGATTGATGCTATCAGCACTCCTCCAATATGCTGAGGAAACCCCTTCTTTGGAATTATAATTTTATCCATGTGCAAAATTACATGATACGCCCACAATTTCATCATGTCTTGTGCAAACTTTCACACCCACGAGTTGCCGACTTCATATTACGAACTTTTGGCACCCACATGTAGAATACTGCCCTTTTTTTTTCTTTTTAACAATTCAAAATAGTGGAAGAAGTGGGAGGAACTTGTTATTGCATGTGTTCAAGAATTCAATTTTTATTTATATTTTATTCATGTTTTGTTGTCACATTTGTGAAGAACAAATTACCCATCATTGTCTTGCTACTTCAACTACGACTGTCATAGTTTTCAAAATTCATTAGATTATTATTGGTGCATAATTTGTGCCGTTGTTGATTACTGCATTCAGTTTTTTTTTTTTCCTCCTTCGAGAATTCATCTTATTTTGAATTTTATCAACTTTCTCCATTATTTTTCTTTGATCTGCAATTGAAATTGTCTTGGTTTGGCAACAATGCAGAGTTTCCTTTCCTTTTCGTATTGCTAACCTTCTTGCTCGTGAATCACATCCCCCCCCCCCCCCTTTTTTTGGCGAATTCAAGAAAACAATTGTAAAATTCAGCTTCTTTTCTTTAATTAATCACCGTCATCTTGTACTTCTAAAGTTACAGGGTATTTATGGAATAAGATAGGTATGATTAGAGAGAAGGAAATGAATATAAAATGATTTAGGAATGATGAAATTTTATGGGGTTAAAAATTAAAAAAAAAAGTATTTAATGTTTTTGCATTTAAAAGATCGTGTGCATAGTAAAATTTACTTTTTTTTTATAAATTAAATGAGTGAATTCATTTTAATATTGTAATGGGTATAAAAAAAAAGGGATGTTGAGCGGACTTCACTGGTTCCACTAAAAAAAGAGTTTAACTATTAGCTCTCTTTCAAATACCTCTTAAAACCCCCTTTGTTTTTATTACCCATTAAATTGCATAAAGATTATAAAGCTCCTCATCAAATCCCTTCAATTCCAATAATAACCACGATTTCTTATTGAGTAAACCCCTTAAATGTTATCCCCCTCTCCCATCTTGTCGTTTGTTTCTGTCTCTTCAGATTTTCCTTGTATCTTCTTCTCTCTCATTCTCTCCATCGGCCACTACCTTATGATGATAAACAAATTAAACCTAATAAATTGATTAATTTTCTGCATTGATATTTTAGAATTGCGGGAAATAAAACTTTATAAATTCTAAAAAACGCTTAAGATCTGGTGAGGATGGTGAAGCAGCTTGGTGTCATAAACCGAGAACAAAGATGCTTGCTTAGCCAAAGCCATAATGCCACAGACAGGTGATAAGACCAGCATCGATTTATCAAAATAGGAACACTAGCATCGATGCTTGGATTATCAAGGGAAAAAAAAAAGGAAAAAGGCAAAAACTATGCCCTTAAAATCATATATATTAAACTAACTTGTTTCATTAGTTATTACCTATGTTCATCAGTAGTATAAGGGGGGAATTGAATAGAACTGGTAGGGCATATTCATTTTTAATAAATAATGCCTCGTAAGCTGCATATTGGAGACAAAAGGAGGGAGTTTACTGGTCTAATTTGTGTGATTACTAATAATACTCCCACATTTGGATTGCTAATTGGTTTTTACTAGTCCAATTAAAAAAAAATCCCAAATTCATAAGATAAGTTGTCTCATGTGGGCATACGCAAAAATCAGCACAACGTGCATAATATGAGTTGGGTTAATAAGTGCTTCCAACTCAGGTAAATTAATTTTTACCAACCCACAATAATTACGCGTTGAGTTGGGTTGAAAAATTTTAATTCAATCCATCAATCCACACAATTAGTAATAATAACATTTTTAATATTTCATTACTAATTACTTATTCAAATAATAATGAATTATTATATAGGATTTGATCAAAATTAAAAGTTTAATGTTTAGTTTTTAACGAGGCTTTGAACTTCTAGATTTATTTTTTAACATTATGTTAGTGTAATGGATTATGATGTATGATAGATGTTATTTTACACGTGTTTTATTTTTAGTTATTTCTATTAATCAATTAATTTTTTTGATTTTGAGATTGAACAAAACAGAGAACTAAAAAGAGTCTTTCGGGTAAGCCCAACTTGACTTGACTAAACGTGCACTTACGCGATTTAAGTAAATTTCTCTTCCCTCTTCCAAATTCTAAGAATAAAAAACCAAGAAACGTTAATTTATTATAAATTATAATTTAATAAATTGAATAAAGTGCCTTTGCAAATCTTTGTTGATGTCGTTTTCGTCCTCCTTTTTCTTCCCATTCACAACTCCATTCCCCTGCAAAAATATGCCTTTAGTAATCTCGCTTTGATGCTCCTTCCGCTTCCCATTCACAAATCCATTTTCCTGCAAAACATTGCCACAAGCTTAATTAGAAATATCAGAACATCTGATTTGAAAAGCTTCTCAACTTCCCTGCAAACTCCTCCATTATTTTCTCTCTATCCCTCAATTTATTTTGCCATTCATCAGGTTATTGTTAACTTATTTTTTGTTTTCCCTTAATACAAAATTAATTAGACTATGCATGGTTCTCTAATCTTTTTTTTCAAATTAATTACGTTATTCGTAATAATAATATGGGTGTATTAGTTTCTAATGACCAGGTCAATAATATCATTGGATCATTCAAGTGATAAAGAGCAGGAAGAACTCATTAAAGTGGGGATGAAAGTTAATTCTGACGAAGAAGCATATAATTTATACAATAATTATGCTTTGAGAAAAGACTTTAGTATCCGCAGATGGAACATTCAAAGAGATACATCAAATAAAATTCAGCAATGTGAATTTATTAATTTGTTCGAAACAAGGATTTCAATTAGATGAAAACTCATATAAGGCGAAGAAGGTTAATCACTTGGAAACAAGAATAGATTGTAAAGCTATGATTCGATCTACTGTCAATGATGAAGAGTGGATAATTCCTCATATATTCTCATATCATAACCATGAACTTGCAAACCTGAAGAAAGGCAATTTCTAAAATCTAGCTGAAAAATACCTAGTGCTCATGGGGCTGTAATAAGGTCTATTCTATGGGTAATGTGGGATAAGAGCGTCGAAGTCATGCTCCAATTTAGCAAATGAAGTTGGTGGGGCTAAGAATCTCAACTTCTTAAAGAACAAAAAAACAAGGATAAGATGATTGAAACAAATCAAGCTTTGCTCAATTATTTAAACGAAGACAATGTGAGGATCCTTGCTTTGTTTATTCAATACAAGTTGATCAATATAATTGCATGACGAATTTTTTTGAGAGACAATAGATCAAAGTTAGATTATGATTGATTTGTTGATGCTATTTGTTTTTATACTACATTTTCCACTAACAAATATAATTTAATATGTGCTCCATTTGCGGGTGTTAATCACCATTCAAAGAATGTATTGTTTTGTTATGCCTTTTTGTATGATGAGACCACAGAGTCATTTATTGGGTTGTTTGAGACATTTCTGGAGGCAATGGAAAACAAACAACCAAAATGCATTTTTACAGATAAGGATAAAGCAATGTCAAATGCAAATGAAATAGCATGTCAGCGATTGTGTATTTGGCATTTTGCTAAAAATGCCACACAACAGCTTGCTACTTATTATACAAGACCTTAGTTCAAGCAATATTACAAGAAGTGCTTTTATGGGTGTAGCAATGCAACAGAATTTAAAGCTTCTTGGGTTGAGATGATTAAAAAGTTCAAATTAGAAGCGCATTCATGGCTCAAAAAGTTGTATTCTCTTAAAGAGAAGTGGTGTCCAGCTTTTAGTTTGTGTACATTTTCTACAAATATGAAGTCGTGAGAGTACAAATAATGTTTTTCATCAAATTTCAACAAAAACAATGGAGCTCATTATAGTTGCTGAGCATTATGACAATAAAGCAAACGAGATATGATTAGAGGAGTTGCAAGATGAATATAGTTACATGAATATAGTTACAAGCATGGCATTTTTCATCTCATAATAAAAAGTGAAATTTTAAGCCAACAGTACAAACTTACACAAATAAGATGTTTGATATATTTGAAAAAGAGTCTATGGGTTGCATGGCTGTGAGGATGGAAGAAATTTGTAAAAACGATGAGGTTTATGTATATAAAGCAAATGAAGAAGGGCAACAAAGAGTATTTATTATTGATTATAATTCAACCACTATGGATATTTCATGCTTATTTAAGTTATTTCACTCGATGAGGATATTGTGTTGTCATGCTCTAAAAGTTTTTTATTTACATAATTTCACGAACCTACTAGAGTGTTACTTATTAAAGAGGTGGACTAAAGAAGCAAAGAAAGGACTTATAATGGGAAATGGTACTGCTAACTTATCACGTAACAATACCAAGTATGGGCAATTATTACGCTTTAGTGAACTAATGCATGCAGGAACTGTAATTTATAGTATAGTGTCATTGAGTGTTTTCTTGAACAATGATTGTTAAAAAAACCGTTAGCCCATACAATGAAGCTTTTGGAGGGTGATATGAAAATAATGAGTATATTTGAGAATTCAAAGAAAACAGATGATCGTTCCAATCATGATGTTGTTCATTCATGAGAAATTGGCTTTGAGTCCAGCAAAAGTAAAGACTAAAGGATTGGCAGATGCTAGAATAAAAACTAATTTGGAGAAGCAAAAAAGGAAAACTACAAAAGGTAGAAATTTACTTTCTTTATTTCTTTTTCTTTTTTTTTTTTTTGCATAAAGAGGTCTATGACTAATTGCTCTTTATATAAACTTCATTTGTTTGAATAAGTATCATCTCTTATGCAGGACAATAGAAAAATGTATCTACTAGTGGTTCATCACATCCAACAACCAAGCAACAATTTTCAGCATTAAATCCATCGATTCATAACTTTAAGTTTTACTAGCCTCCTTCAAGGAATTGATCGAGCGCCTCATTTAAACTAGGCAATACTTGAAAATCATTATACACACTTAATCTCTAAAATAGAGCATATTTATCTATATAGCGTGGTCCATCTTCATATTTGCCAACAGTTGTATATGGACAGTGGCCTCACTTAAGTCATTTTTTTTTTCGCCTTTTGAATTGATTATTTAAATAACTATCTATATGTTGTCTAATATACAAACATACAATGTAGGATTAAAACAACTATGGTGTGGATCAATTTGAACACCAAGAAAATTGAATGTTATATAACATCATTTTTTTTTAAACACAATGGTATGTGGTCTATGTCTTCAGTTAGCATATTACTATTGTTTATATTCATTGGTTAATATTTTTACTTTTTTAACATTGCACTGATTCTTTTCCCTCTTTTTGCATGTGTAGGTTGCCAAGGCATTTACCGAATATAGCAATATGTGGATTTACACATTGGAGTGGTTAAATTTATAATGTTGCTCTTGGTACAAGAATCTTTGTTCACTTAAGAATTATGTTTGTTCTTAGACACTTTTTTTTTCAGCTTCTCAAATTTATTCAAAAAATATTGTTGTTTAAATTCTATGTAACCAAGAAGATTGTGAGTTTTTAATTTTTAGTTTATTTTTAGCACTAGTGCTTGCCTTCTGCATTTTGTTATTTAATGAATAAAATGAAATTTTGATACATGTGGATTAATTTTGAGCAGCAATGAAAAACTATTTTATGATCTTTTCAAATATTGAACCTTTGTTTATTTTTTCAATAAACTTGATTATAAACGAGGGTCCAGCTATGGTGCCCCTATGACACCATACCCTTACTTTTTGTTATTTTTTCGAATGCCTTCCTTACAATATTATTAATTGAAATTTCAAAATAGAGTTCCACTCATGAGAGCATGTTTACCAAAAGATAAAACATACATATTTTACTTACAATAATTTCAGAATTCACAAGTAGTTTAGATAATCGTGACACATGTTTTCCCATTAAAAATAGTGAATCAAACAATTACCAAAAAAAAAATTCAACATCAATGTCCTAACTATTGAATTAGCTGATGAAGCTGAACTTCATGCAATACACGTTGGAGTGCCAGCTAGAATCAAACCAGCTATAAATCCAGTAGCTAGCCTATGAGTGAGATTGAAAGGTGCACGTGAGAAGCTATAGAATTCCAGGTGGCAAAACTATTATGAAAAGATTCCCATGCAGTTGGATGTGGCTGGAATTAGTTAGAAAATCAGTTATTGTTAATTGTGTATTTGTTATTTTGTTAGTTAGATTGCTTAGCTATAATTGGCGTGATTAGCAAGCATTAGATTCTACTATAAATACTGAGCTAAGCTCATTATTGTAAATTGAGTTTTGTGATAATAAAATTGAAACAGATCTTCAAATTCTAACTTGGTATCAGAGCTTTGTTGTTTCAATGGCTAGCAATGATTTTCAAGCCACAAGCACTCGAGCTTCGAGCTCAAATGCAAATCCGATCACAAACTCAATTAACAATCCATCGATTAACTTTTTTATCTTCAACACTCCGATCAAACTCACAAACAACAATTATCTGCTATGGCGATCTCAAGTAATTGCCACAATCAATGCAAATGAGCTGGAAGATCTAATTGACAACACTAAGAATCCTCCAAGTCGAATGATTGTCAATGTTGGTAATGATCAAACTGTGATCACCGTGGTAAATCCACAATTCCAGATCTGGAGAAAAGTTGATCAACAACTCATGAGCTGGCTGCTTTCAACTCTAAGTGAAGAAGTGTTAAGCGCTGTTGTTGGAGCAAGCTCATCTTTAGAGGTATGACAAACACTTGCTGGACAGTTTGGTGCTAGGTCTAGATCAAGAGTTCTTCACTTAAGAACTCAACTCCAGACAACTAGAAAAGGATCCTTGAATGTTCATAAGTATTATACTGAGATAAAGATGAATTTAGATGCTCTTAGAGCTGCTGGTAATCATATGAGCAATGATGACTTTGTATTGTGTCTACTTGCTGGTCTTGGACCTGAGTATGACTCAATTGTTGCTACAATCAATGCTAAGTCAGAAAGCATAACTCCATCAGAGGTGTATGGTATGTTGTTGAGCCAAGAAAATAGAATTGAACATCAGAACTCTGTTAGTGGTTTAGATTATCAAGCAAACATTACTTACTACAGAGGAAACCAGAGGAGGAATTGGCAATCAAGTTTCAACAATTCTGGAAATCCTACTAATCAGAGTGGAAGGCAATATGGAATTAATTCTGGTGGTGGAAACTTTAATCCAACTCAAGAGAAGATGAAAGGGAAAGCTCCAGCTGATGAAGAAATACCTAAAGGACCATGTCAAATCTGCTCCAAGAAGAATCACACTGCTGTAACCTGCTGGTATAGGTTTAAGAAAAACTATGTGCCTAATTTTGCAGGAAACAAAAGAAGTGCTTATGTGGCTGAAGGTGCAGAAGCTAAAAGTAGAGGCTGGTATCTTGCCAATGGTGCAACAAATCATGTTACTAATGATCTCAACAACTTAAGCATAAGTTCTGAATACAAAGGTAATCATCAGCTTGCAGTAGGTAATGGTTCTAAGCTTGAAATTATTTCTGTTGGTTATACATTGCTTGGCACACTTGAACCTGATATTCAGAAACACATTAAACTAAACCACATTCTCTATGTACCTCAAATAACCAAAAATCTTATCAGCATATCAAAACTTTTGAATGACAACAATATATGCATTGAGTTTAACAAAACATTTTGTGTTGTTAAGGACAAGAGAATGGGGATTGTTCTCATGAAAGGTGTGGCTAAAGATGGACTGTACAAGCTGCTGAACTTACCTCTAAATCACTCTCAAGTCAAGTATATTCTGTTGTCTTCTGTTTCATATTCTAGTTTGTTTTCAGTTTGTAAAATAAATAAACCAGAGTCTATGATATCAGTTGTTTCTAAAGAACTCTGTACAAGCTGTAAAGACAAAAGAATTAACAAAACTCTTGATCTTTGGCACATGAGATTAGGTCTTCCAAATTCTTCTGATCTTAGAAAAACCATGTCAGCTTGTAATATCTCATTTGGAAATAAAATGTCTAAGTTGTCCTTTTACAAAGCTTGTCAATATGGAAAAATGCATAGATTATCTTTTAAAGGTAATGAGTCAAAATCTTCTACTGCCCTTGAGATCATACACAGTGATCTTTGGGGTCCAGCACCAACCATCTCAAACTAGGGGTTCAAATATTACATTGCTTTCATTGATGACAAAACAAACTACACCTGGATTTATGGGTTAACCAACAAGTCTCAAGCACTGTCAGCCTTCATTGTTTTTAAAAATCAAATTGAGAAAAGCTTAGAGCTGAAAATCAAAACAATTCAGTGTGATATGGGGGGAGAATACAAAGACTTTGAACCTTATCTCAGAAGTGAATGGATAGATATAAGATATTCATGCCCTTATACACATCACCAAAATGGGAAAACTGAGAGGAAACACAGACATCTTGTTGAAACTGGACTCACACTTCTTGCTTAAGCTGATATACCTCTTAAGTTTTGGTGGGAACCATTCTACAATGCTACCTATCTTATCAACCGAATCAGTACACCTACATTGAATCACAAAACACCTTTTGAAGCCCTTTATTCCAAGAAACCAAGTTACTCACAAATCAAAATCTTTGGTTGTGAATGTTACCCTTTCTTAAGACCATACAACAGTCATAAGCTTGATTTTCATACCTCAAAATGTGTTAACTTAGGTGTCAGTAAACAGCACAAGGGTTATCTGTGTATGAATTCAAATGACAGAATTTATATTGCTGCTCATGTTAATTTCAATGAGAATTCTTTTCCCTTAAAAAATGATTCAAAGTTCATGGTCCCTAAGTCCACTCATGCATTAGAATCTGTAAACCCACTTAGTAAGTTTCTTTCAATATCATTTCCTTCAGAAACTCAAAATCATGAGGCAACAGCAGCAAGTACAAATTCATTGGATGACACAACTAGCTCAGATAATCCTTATAATGAACAAAATCCTGACAACATTTTTTATCAAACAAATTCAATGCATGATAATGAAAACAGTACACATGAATCTCCTCAAACATCTTTTCCTTCTGAACCAAACAACAAAATTCCAGAAACATCTCAGCCTACATATCAACCTAGACCTTCACATCCTATGACAACTAGAGCTAAAAATGGCATTTTTAAACCCAAAACTTTAACACTGAAAAATCTCTGTCCCTTGACACACCTTCAAGTGTAGATGATGCTTTGAATAACCACAAGTGGAAACAAGCAATGCAGGAAGAGTTCAATGCCTTAATGAGAAATCAGACTTGGTGTTTAATTCCTCCAGAAAAGAATATGAAACTGGTTGGGAACAAATGGATTTATCGAGTCAAACAGAACTCAGATGGATCAAGCAACAAATACAAAGCTCGTTTGGTAGCTAAGGGGTTTTTACAAACAGAAGGGATTGATTATCAAGAAACTTTCAGTCCAGTGGTTAAAGTAGCAATTATAAGGATTGTACTAAGCCTTGCTGTTATAAACAACTGGAAGCTGAGACAAGTAGATATCAATAATGCACTTCTCAATGGAGAACTCAGTGAAACTGTGTACATGCCTCAGCCATAAGGGTTTGAGAATTCAGAACATCCAAACTATGTGTGTAAGCTAAAAAAGGCCCTCTATGGATTGAAGCAAGCACCAAGTGCTTGGTTTGATAAACTTATATCAGTTTTGGAGTCTTGGCAGTTTACCAGAACCAGGTCAGACACATCCTTATTCTTTAAGAGAAGTGGAAATGATATGATCTTGTTGTTGATTTATGTAGATGATATAATAGTGATTGGAAATAACAATGCTGAAATAGAACAACTCATCAGTAATCTCAACAGTACTTTTGCTTTTAAAGATTTGGGAAATCTTAATTTCTTTCTTGGTATTGAAGTTATTAAAAATGATGAAACTTTGGTATTATCCCAGTCAAAGTATGTAAAAGATCTACTTGCCAAGTTTGATTTGAGAGACTTCAAGGGAACTGATACTCCTCTGGCCACAACAGAGAAATTGAGCAAAAACATGGGTGAAATCATTACTGATGCAACTCAATACAGGAAAGCTATTGGAGGATTACAATATGCAGTCTTAACAAGGCCTGAAATAGCATACGCTATAAATAAGTTAAGCCACTTCATGTCTAATCCTTTACAGCCTCACTGGATTGCTTGCAAACGAGTACTGAGATATCTCAAGGAAACAATAGATTATAGTTTGACTTTCAGGAGATCTGATTTTGTAGACCTTGTGATATATACTGATGCAGACTGGGGAAGTGATATTGATGATAGAAGATCAACTAGTGGCTATTGTGTATACTTAGGTGAAAACTTAATCAGCTGGAGTTCAAAGAAGCAGAGTATAATTTCAAAATCATCAGCAGAATCAGAATACAGAGCTATGGCATTGGCTTGTTCAGAACTAACTTGGATCTGCTCTATTCTTATAGAATTGGATGTCAGGCTTCAGAACACTCCATTACTGCTAAGTGATAGCACAAGTGATGCTGCTATAGCTACAAATCCAGTAATGCATTCTAAGACAAAACACATAGAAATAGACATTCACTTTGTGAGAGACAAAGTTAAAAGAAAAGAAGTTGAAATTGCATTTGTATCTACAAATGATCAAGTTGCTGACATATTAACTAAATCTCTTACTTATCCCAAGTTCAGCTTCTTCAGAAGCAAACTTAAAGTCTTCCCAAAAGACTTAAGTTTGAGAAGGGGTGTTGAACTAGCTGATGAAGCTGAACTTCATGCAACACACGTTGGAGTGCCAGCTGGAATCAAGCCAGCTGTAAATCCAGTAGCTAGCCTAGGAGTGAGAGTGAAAGGTGCACGTGAAAAGCTAGAGAATTCCAGGTGGCAAAACTGTTATGAAGAGATTCCCATGCAGTTGGATGTGGCTGGAATTAGTTAGAAAATCAGCTATTGTTAATTGTGTATTTGTTATTTTGTTAGTTAGATTGCTTAGCTATAATTGGCGTGATTAACAAGCATTAGATTCTACTATAAATACTGAGCTAAGCTCATTATTGTAAGTTGAGTTTTGTGATAATAAAATTGAAACAGATCTTCAAATTCTAACTCTAATTAGTTACACAGTACATTACGAACCTAAAATAGCCATATTGAGAAGCAAACGCTTTTATAAAATAACAACATGCTTAAGAATATTTTTCTCTATATTAAAAGTCCCGAATACTTCTCTGGCATTCACGAAATGAATGTTCTCAATTGCGATACTGAGCTCTGAAGAGAGCCCTCCTTGCACAGCCAAAAAATGGCTTCATAAATCAACAATTTCGACTTCAACATTCAGCGAAAGGGGCGCCAAAACAAAAGACACAAGCCAGCAAATTTCAAGGCAATAAATGCTTTGTCCCACTCTGTCAAAAGAAAGAAACACGGCCCACTCTTGAATTTGCTTTGAGTGTGGTTCCTACTTTCTTGTCGCCACGCTGTGGATTCTGACTCTGTGGACTCTGACAGGTGCAAAAAATATGCTTACAAAATTAGAGTATTAAATTTATATTTTAAATAATTTTTAACTAACCAGTAATTATTATGTGTTAATTATTTTAATTTTAAATAGCATCATTAATGAGATAATTTAAAACATAAATTAATGAACGATACTACCATGAACAATACTATTGTTTTACTCGTAACTTTCATTACAGTTAGAAAAATAAAAGTAAATAATGCTTTAAAACACCACTATTCACTTCATTCTTATTTGGTATAACTTTTTAAACTGACCAAAAATATTTTTTAATATCAAAAACCTTTTTTTATTAATTTTTAACTATTATTTTTATCTTTTAACTTGAAAAGAGTTTTTGAAGATTGAAAAAAAAAACTTTACTAGAAAGCTCAAATTTTAAACACTTGTGAAAAGAGGTTATTGATCATTTCTAAAGAATTTCTAATGTAAACCACCACATTAATCCAATAGTTCATGTAAATCACCAATGTCAAATTTTAGCCATTACATTAATCCAATGGTTCAACGAACAGTCGGTAAAGAAAAATAATAAATTAATGATAGTCAAGTTAGTGGAGTGTACAATTATCTTCCACTTTCACTATCATTACTTGATCTAGCATTTACATTTATCAAGTATTTTTTATAAGAGAGGAATAGATGCATTTGCATATAATAGATCGGAAAAAAACATGTCCGATTGTAGAGACCAAAGGTGGTCTCTCAATGACAGCCCTTGTCACAGGTGGTACCAAAGGGGCATCGGGTTTGTGCTTTCTCTTCTTTGCTTCAATTTTCCTCTCCTAATTCAATATTATTCTATGTTTTTTTGTTACTATTTATGTTGTTAATGAATTGATTGATCAGCTATGCTCTAGTAAAAGAACTGGCAGCATTTGGAGCAATGGTTCATACATGTTCCCGTAACGAAGCCGAACTCAATCAAAGAGTTCAAGAATGGAAGAGTATGGGGCTTAAAGTAAGTGGCCCTGTATGTGTCCTTAAAGTTAGAGCTCAGCAGGAGAAGCTGATGGAGACTGTCTCTTCTCTGTTTGATGGCAAGCTCAACATCCTAGTAAGTTCTACAGCTGCCATGTTCGCAAAGAACTTTATTTGTCAAGAATCATGACATCGATTGATGAAAAATGATATTTTATCCAGAATATATGATGCTACCATTTTTTTTTTAACTGTAAGATCACATGGTGTGAAGGTGTATCCTGTTCCCATAGTAAATTTTTTTTTTCTAGATAAATACTAGTACTAAATTGATACTAAAGCAACAGCAATCATAATTGGAATTACATATATTTTGGACCTTGTCCCACATAAAATGGCAGAAAAAATGACAAGAATCAGGATCAAAACCAGTGAATTAGATAGTTAAGATAGACAAAGGAATAAGAAGCTGACTTCATATGAGAATATCATATGAGATGGTTTAGGAAATAAAATAATTTTTGTAAGGACTGCTTCACTTTCTAAGTCAACAAGGTTGCAACTCTGTAGTCTATTTAGCTTCTCCACACTGAAGAACTGCTCTATTACTGATGATCATTGTATCAGGTTAACAATGCTGGAACCAGCATTCCTAAGGAAGCCACAGAATTTACCATGGAGGATTTCTCAACTATAATGACCACCAATTTCGAGTCTGCTTATCATCTGTCTCAACTTGCACACCCACTCTTAAAAGCGTCAGGAAATGGAAACATCATATTTATATCCTCTGTTGCAGGCGTTATTGCTTTACCTATGTGTTCCATCTATGCATCGAGTAAAGGTACAGTTCAATATATATATTTTTCTAAAATCTAGTTTCAAGAAAGTCTTTTAGATACTGACTGAATAGTCTTCTGTACTTCAGGGGCGATGAATGAACTCACAAAGAACTTGGCATGCGAGTGGGCAAAGGACAAAATTCGTGTGAATTCAGTTGCACCATGGATCATTAGAACTCCACTCATTGATAACTTAGTAGTATATACTCATTCCCTTCACCCTTTTCTGTGATTGCTATATCTTTTTGTTCTATTTTCCCCATTCCATCTATCTAATTAAAAACACCCATTAAAGTATGATGCTCCTAAGTTTTAGCATACAATTACTATGGAAATCATGTTACATATAATCCTTTATTTCCAACTAATAGAGCATACATATATAGAAAAAATTCACAGGATTGAGAGTCCAAGACACCCCATTATGTCAAAATAGGTAGTGCCAATTGCTTATATCTTCTGAGTAAGCAAATCTTTTGCATTTGGAAGAAATGGTGCTTAATAGCTTATGTTAACTATTAATTTTCTGTTCTTTTAGAATGATTCTATGTTTATGGAATAAGCAAATCGCTTGATACTCCATACTCCTATCCCCTATCCTGGAGAACCTAATGGGGTTTCGTCGGTGGTAAACTAAAATTAAAGGATAAGACTATTTGAACGCATAAATGTATTCATTATATGAGGATAGTTTAGGAATAAAAAATTTTAAATGAAAATGTATTTGAACTTTGAAGAGTAATTTTAAGGGTTAGAGTAACGAGCTAACTATAACTTTTCATTATATTGGAGTGAAATTGTAAATCAAAAAAAGAGTAAGGAGCTAACTGTAATTTGCCATTAACAAAAGACAAAAAGTGGAGGTATGGTGTCTCAAGGGCACCACAGCCGCACCTTATAAATGATTCTCTTTCAGATGCCTTTCCTACAATATTATTAATTGATAATTCAAAATAGAGCTCCACTCATAAGAGCATGTTTACCAAAGGATAAAACATACATATTTTACTTACAATAATTTCAGAATTCACAAGTAATTTAGATAATCGTGACCCATGTTTTCCCATTAAGAAATAATGAATCAAACAATTACAAAAAAAAAAAAATTCAACATCCATATCCTAATTGGTTCCGCAGTACATAAAACAAATAGGTGGTGGGCAAAAAATTTAAAAAAAAAATTGTGAATGGTCTAAATTCATGTTGATAGCCCATTTTACCTAAATTAAATTGGTAGTGGTGGCATATTGACCCTAAAATTAAGGAGTTGACGGTTCTATTACCACATAAAAAGGAGCAGATGGCCAACTATTTGGGAGAGAGATAAGGTGAAAGTAAGAGGAGGAAGGGGGGATTCTAGACCTTTTTTTTTTTTTTTTGACCACGAGATATCTTAGGGAGAGCCCCAACTGTGAGAGGCACCTTTAAGTCCGTACCACAACCTAGACTAGAAGTCCCCGCTCGAACCGAGAGGCACAGGTTCTCCTAATAAAAGCGACTTCCCTGCGACTCGAACTAGGGAGCAAACCCAGTCAAGCCACTTAAGGGGACTCCATTGCCAGTGGAGCCAACACTTTGTTGGTGGATTCTAGACCTTTTCTATGATAGCTGGATAGCACTATGATTTACATTGGGATGTATGATTTCTTTATCTAAATCTTACTTTAGCAATAGAGGGTTCTCACCGGAACCCCACTGGCGAGTCCTGCTGTTTTCTATGAGTGACAGGTTGAGAAATTCGTATTCAACTCGCTACATAGGTTCAATTCGTACTATTTTTGCACCAAAATAAATTTTTCTGTTGAGGTCATTTTTCGGCATCAACAATTCACTTTACAAATGTTTGGAGTACAATATCCCATGGTTTTAGTTCACTTTCCAAATCTAAAATTGATCTTTCTTTGATGCTTCGTTTGCTTCCCAGGTCAAAAATTATTACCAAAGATTTGCAAGGACACTTTATTCAATTTATTATTTTTGTAATTACTAATAAATTAATGTTTCTTGGTTTTTTTCTTGTTCGTGGAATTTGGAAGAGGGAAGAGGAATTTTTGAAATCAGAGCAAAGAGAAAGAAAATGAGGGAATTGTTTGACTTTTAATAAATTAATTTTTAAATTTAAAAATTAGGATCAGGCTACGGTGCAACTGTGTTACCGTGCCACAGTTACATCCAGCCGTTGGATGCATTGGATTAGTGGGGTTCACTGGCATCTAACGGCTGGATGCAACTGTAGCACGGTACTACAGTTGCACCACAGGTTTCTCCTAAAAATTATTGACACATATTAAAAAATTATTAGTTCGTGATTTTACATCATGAGATAACATGGAATATCAAATATATTTTAAAATTAATTTCTCTGTAGTCCGACACATGCCTACCTAGTCTCAAGATTACCGATGAGATTACGGCATCAAAAAACTATTTATTTGACAAAATATATTTCTGTTACTCGTTTATAAAAAAAAGTTGCATAAAGTGTGTTGGAAATTACAAGTTCTCATCTCATTACTGATCCTTCCTTATCACACGTGGCGCGCTTATATAAATTAAGTTGTCATTTCATTGCGGTTGTTAGTTGCAGAAAACAGTAACACAGCAAGACCCTCCGCCATTATAACTTGCAATCCAAAACTATCCAGGTATTTTAGATAAGATAGGAATGGTTGCTTTTTGGCCTTCTAACCAATAGGGGGAAAAAAATGTCAGATTTTAGAGAGAAAAGATGGTCTCTCAAGGGTATGACGGCCCTTGTCACAGGTGGAACCAAAGGGATCGGGTTTGTGCTTTCTCTTCTTCGCCTTAATTTTCCTGAATCAATCCAATTCTATTCTTTTTTTTTTTTTTTTTTGTTACAATATAAGTTGTTAATGAACTGATTGATCAGATATGCCGTAGTAGAAGAACTAGCAGCATTTGGAGCAATAGTTCATACATGTTCCCGTAACGAAACAGAGCTCAATCAAAGAATTCAAGAATGGAAGAGTAAGGGGCTTCAAGTGAGTGGCAATGCATGTGACGTGAAAATTAGAGCTCAGCGAGAGAAGCTGATGGAGACTGTCTCGTCTCAATTTGATGGCAAGCTCAACATCCTTGTAAGTTCTGCACAGCTGCCATATTCACGAAGAAATTTTTTTGTTAAAAGCCGGGGACCATACGGGAGTATACATTAGATAGATTAGGAAGTAAAATTATTTTTCCAAAAACTGCTTCAATTTCAAAGTTTCTCTCTGCTTATGTGAGTAATAAGGTTGCAACTCTAATGAGTCTTTTGCTTCTTCAAACTCAAGAACGCTTTATTACTGAAGATCATTTTCTCAGATTAACAATGCTGGAACCTTCATACCTAAGGAAACCACAGAATTTACCGAGGAGGATTTCTCAACTGTAATGACTACCAATTTTGAGTCTGCTTATCATGTGTCTCAACTTGCACACCCCCTCTTAAAATCATCAGGAAATGGAAACATCATATTTATATCCTCTGTTGCAGGCGTTATTGCTATACCAATGTGTTCCATAGCAGCATCGAGTAAAGGTACAGTCCAATATTTTCTTTTAATATCTAGTTCCAAGGAAGTCTTTTAAATGCTAAATAGTCTTCTGTACTCCAGGGGCGATGAATCAACTCACAAAGAACTTGGCATGCGAGTGGGCAAAAGACAAAATTCGTGTGAATTCAGTTGCACCATGGATCATTAGAACCCCACTCATTGATAAAGTATTGGTATATACCCATTCCCTTCACCCTTTTCTAAGATTTGCTATATATCTATGTTATATTTTCCTCATTCCATATATCTAATTAAAAAGATCCATTAAAGTATTATGCTCCTAAGTTTTAGCATACAATTACTATGGAAATCATGTCAAATATAATCCTTTATTTCCAACCAATAAAGCATAAATATATAAAGAAAAAATTCACAGGACTAGAATTCCAAAGCACCCCATTATGTCAAAGTCGGCAGTGCCGCTTGCTTGTATCTTCTGAGTATGCAAATCTCTTGCATTTGGAAGAAATAGTGCTTAACAGCTTGTATTAACTATTAATTTTCTATTCTTTCAGAAAGATTCTACGTTTCTGGAACAAGCAAATCGCATGATACTCCGTACTCCTATCCCCCGACCTGGAGAACCTACTGAGGTTTCATCGGTGGTGGCATTCCTATGCTTCCCAGCTGCTTCATATGTCACCGGGCAGGTTATTTGTGTTGACGGTGGATACTCTATCACTGGGTTTTAGCGCCACAGGCAGCGAAAATTATCTTTGGAACGTCTTCACTGTCTTGTGTGCCATTCTAATAAGCTCTTTTTAAATAAAGAAGATTCTGTGTTACTTTTGAGTTGTTTACATTGTCAATTGTCCTGAATTTTGCAACCTTCCATCTTTGATAAATAATAAATTTCCAATTTAAAAGACTCCTCTGAATCCTTTTAGATCAAGAAATGTACTCCATGAATCGACAAGAAATACGAACCTATCAGCTACTAAAATCCAACAGTATGATATCTGATGCTCAGATTAAAATGAGATGAATTTATTTGGGTTGTTTTGGCTAGATTCACCCCAAAGTTAATACCTGCTTACATCACTTTGATCATCAACAGTTATAACATTTATGCATTTCATCACAAGTTAGCTATTCCTATACATCATTTTGTTTCTCCTTCTTCCCCATCAATCACTTATTGTGAAGTGTTGAAAACACGTGTTGGGGGGACTTAGTATAAGATTTTTATGTATCCAACCCAAAAAACTAGCATTTTAGGTGGAGTGACCTACCATCTTATAAACCCAAGCATCTCCCCTTTACTAGCCAATGTGGGACACAACTCAACAATCCCCCCCCTCGGACGAAACCACCGCCGAACTCCGGTCCTTTCGTCCGACATACCTGAGTTGTTCCACCACCACATTCCGGATACTAGGATCTAGCTCTGATACTACTTGTTGGAGGGACTTAGCATAAGATTTATAGGTATCCAACCCAAAAGACTAGCCAATGTGGAACACAACTCAACAATCCCCCACTCGGACAAAACCACCGTCGGACTTTGGTCCTTTCGTCCGACACACCTGAGTTGTTCCACTACCATATTCCGGCTACTAAGGTCTAACTCTGATACCACTTGTTGGAGGGATTTAGCATAAGATTTCTATGTATCCAACCCAAAAAACTAGTCTTTTAGGTGGAGTGACCTACCATCTTATAAACCCAAGCATCTCTCTTTTACTAGCCAATGTGGGACACAACTCAACAATCCCCCCCCTTGGACGAAACCACTGCCGAACTCCGGTCCTTTCGTCCAACATATATGAGTTGTTCCACCACCACATTTCGGATACTTGGGTCTAACTCTGATACCAAATATGTTAGAACTCAAGTTAGAATGGAAGAAGATTCTTATCTCAGCAACAAGAATTAATAAATCTGATAATTCTTCTGTTATTTCAGAGTTCTCCAATTCGGGTTTGGAGTAAACCACAATGACAAATCTTATTTTTCCACCCCCAACTACTTGTTTTACAACTTATTAAATAATGAAGCAAAACAACGGCTAACTCCTATTTTAACTCAACTATTGAAGCTACTAACAAGATATAGAGATTTTCCAGCACAAGACTCGGTCCTTTATGCATCCAACACTTAACCAAGCCTTTTAGCCCCTACGTCATTAGTATTGCTCACATCCAGAAGTGCCAGATACTTTGGATTAGGCTTCCTAGCCCCGGTGGTTTTGCGAGGTTCAACAACACGGCATGGCAATCTATAAAGAATTTATCTTATTGGTTAAGCTGTCGGTGATAGAACAAGTACAAAAAAATTGTTCCCTAATGAATTATAATCAAGTAATTGAAGCTGATAACCATGTGGAATCGACTTGTTAAAAATAGAAATTTCATAAAGTCATGAGTTTGGATAAAATCATGCTCCTGCCAATATCAAAGGTCTACGAATAATAAATGGCCAAAATTTGAAGTCTATGGTCACCAGTTAAGAGGGTCTATCCGCCGCTCTGCGGCAAGAGAGAGAAATGATAATAATATAAATGGTGGGGCACTGTTAAGTTAACATATAATCTTCAACCTCAAATTTTTGACAAACCAACCAGACCTCATACCAGTTACTGAGAGATAAAAATTTGTCAGTCAATATGGGTAATGACAGTGTCTAGGTCTTTTCTTGCTGTGCACGCTGTCTCTGTATTCTGCTTTTGCTTACTGGTGGCTGTTCCTGAAGTCCTTGGTGTAAGGGCTTCTACAGCTGCCAGGAATGAGACAGACCGCCTAGCCCGCTTCTGCTTCTTTTCAAGTCAATGATTATTGATGACTTGGGGTTTTAGGCTCATGGAATAAATCCCTCCACTTTTGCCGTTGGCAAGGTCTTGCATGTAGTGGTAGGCACCACCAGAGTCTTGGACTTTCGGTCTTTTAAACTCATAGGTTCTGCATCACCTTACATTGGAAATTTGAGCTTTCTAAAAGAACTACATCCCCAAAACAAGAGCTTCATCCATGAAATGCCTTCAGAAATTGGTTGTTTACGGAGATTGGATGAACTAAATCTTAACAACAACTCAAACATGATGGGAAATCCTGCTAATATATCCGGTTGCTCAAACCTTGTCTGGATGGAGCTAGTGTTGGAAAAATCACTGTTCCTTCCAAAGATCTTCAAAGACTTATGTCAACCAAATAATAAAAAAAAAATTGAATGATAAATAATATCAATCACACAATACAAGATTACATAAAAAACTCTAAATTTAGAGAAAAAACTAGGACCGTTTTTAAAAGAACTATTTGAAAAAATTTTATTAAGGGAAAAAATAATTACAATCACGTTTTCAATAATTTTTCCATCAGCCAAGCCCCACATTCTTAGTGATTTGGATTATTTAATTTGAACTGTATAGCCAAATAATGGCTTCATAAATCAACAATATCGACTTCAACATTCAGCGAAAGCGGCACCAAAACAAAAGACGCAAGCCCGCAAATTTCAAGGCAATAAATGCTTCGTCCGACTCTCTCAGTTTTGTCAAAAGAAAGAAACACGGCCCACTCTCTTGAATTTGCTTTGCGTGTGGCTCCCGCTTTCTTATCACCACGCTTTGTGGATTCTGACTTTGTGGACTCTGACAGGTGCAAAAAATATGCTTACAAAATTAGAGTATTAAATTTATATTTTAAATAATTTGTAACTAACCAGTAATTATTGTGTTAATTATTTTCATTTAAAATATCATCATTAATGAGATAATTTAAATATAAATTAATGAACGATACTGCCATGAACGACACTATTATGTGATGTTTTTACTCGTAATTTTCATTATAATAAAATAAATAAAATGAAATAATGTTTAAAAACAGTCATTCACTTCATTCTTATTTGGTATAATTTTTTAATTGGCCAAAAATATTTTTTTTAATTTCAAAAACTTTTTTATTTTTTATTTTTATTTTTTAACTTAAAAAGAGTTTTTGAAGATTGAAAAAAAAAAAAAACTTTAGCTCAAATTTTAAGCACATGGAAGAAGAGGATGTTGATATTTTTAAAGAATTTCTAATGTAAACCACTACATTAATCCAATGGTTCATGTAAATTACCAATGTCAAATTTTAGCCATTAAATTAATCCAATGGTTCAACGAACAGTTGGTAAAGAAAAATCATAATATTAATAATTGTCAAGTCAGTGGCGTGTACAATTATCTTCCACTTCCGCTATCGTTACTTGCTCTAAGCATTTACATTTATCAAGTATTTTTTATAAGAGAGGAATAGTTGCATTTGCATACAATTGATCGAAAAAAATCATGTCTGATTGTAGAGGCCAAAGGTGGTCTCTCAAGGATATGACAGCCCTTGTCACAGGTGGTACTAAAGGCATCGGAAAATTTACATCAATAACCATAAACATTTTGACTTTTTCCATCTTAACCCGCCAAACAAACTTCTATCAACATTAGCCATAAAAAGACCTTTGAGACTAAAATATCCCTCTCTTATCTCTCCCCCAACAATCTCTCTTTCTCCCATCTCTCCCAAACCGAAGAACCTCCCATCATTGGCAGCCATCGCTGGGCAACAGTGGGTGTGCGCGCGCCCGTGCAGTCGCACCAGTTCTGCAGTGATCTTCCTGACAAGGCTAGGCCTCATTTCTACAGTGATCTTCCTGTCGATGCCAAAAACATTGTTGTTCATATTACCATCATTTGTTCTATTTAGGAAGCCGAGATATTGAGATGCAGCAGCGCCTTGGATGCCTGCGGAAGGCATGAAGATGAAGACCAGACCATGGCCTGCAATTCTAAGTTGGCTAGCAGTCTGGCAATATATAGTTGCTGCAGCAACAATAAATCGAAATTTTCTTCAAACATTAAATCCCAAACTAGAGAGTTAAGGCCCCATTTGCCGAGTGGAAACAAAAATACAAGTGATGAATTGCAAATAGATTTTTCAAGTTTTGGTGCGACAGGCGCCTGTCGCACCAAGCTTTGTGCGACAGGCAGCCTGTCGCCAAATTCACCCACGATTCGCAGTTCACTGAAACTCTCGAGCAAGTTCAGAAAATAATTCATACCACTATGTGATGCCGATTAGTGTTGGATTCGGATAAATTATGATCGGATTTCATTTTTATCGTTACCTTTTGCCGTCGTCGTTGGTTGATGATTCAAGAGTGGAAAGCTGGCTTTGGTTTGACGAAAGAGGAGAAAGAAAGTTGCTTTTGGTTTGTAAAGAAGGGTAATTTGGGGAGAAAAGCGTGTGTTTGGCTAATATTGATAGAAAAAAATTGAGAGGGTTAGTTGTGAAAATAGCAAAAGTTTTATGGTTATTTTCGTAAATTTCCCAAAGGCATCGGGTTTGTGCTTTCTTTTCTTTGCTTCAATTTTCCTCTCCTAATTCAATATTATTCTATGTCCTTTTGTTACTATTTATGTTGTTAATGAATTGATTGATCAGATATGCTATAGTAAAAGAACTAGCAGCATTTGGAGCAATAGTTCATACATGTTCCCGTAACGAAGCCGAACTCAATCAAAGAGTTCAAGAATGGAAGAGTATGGGGCTTAAAGTAAGTGGCTCTGTATGTGACCTTAAAGTTAGAGCTCAGCAGGAGAAGCTGATGGAGACTGTCTCTTCTCTGTTTGATGGCAAGCTCAACATCCTCGTAAGTTCTACAGCTGCCATGTTCACAAAGAACTTTATTTGTCAAGAATCATGACATCAATTGATGAAAAATGATATTTTATCCAGAATATATGATGCTACCATTTTTTTTTTTAACTGTAAGATCATATGGTGTGAAGGTGTATCCTGTTCCCATAGTAAATATTTTTTTTTCTAGATAAATACCAGTACTAAATTGATACTAAAGCAAAAGCGATCATAATTGGAATTACATATATTTTGGACCTTGTCCCACATAAAATGGCAGAAAAAATGATAAGAATCAGGATCAAAACCAGTGAATTAGATAGTTAAGATAGACAAAGGAATAAGAAGCTGACTTCATATGAGAATATAATATGAGATGGTTTAGGAAATAAAATAATTTTTGTAAGGACTGCTTCACTTTCTAAGTCAACAAGGTTGCAACTCTGTAGTCTATTTAGCTTCTCCACACTGAAGAACTGCTCTATTACTGATGATCATTGTATCAGGTTAACAATGCTGGAATCAGCATTCCTAAGGAAGCCACAGAATTTACCATGGAGGATTTCTCAACTATAATTACCACCAATTTCGAGTCTGCTTATCATCTGTCTCAAATTGCACACCCACTCTTAAAAGCGTCAGGAAATGGAAACATCATATTTATATCCTCTGTTGCAGGCGTTATTGCTTTACCTATGTGTTCCATCTATGCATCGAGTAAAGGTACAGTTCAATATATATATATATATATATTTCGAAAATCTAGTTTCAAGAAAGTCTTTTCGATACTAACTGAATAGTCTTCTGTACTTCAGGGGCGATGAATGAACTCACAAAGAACTTGGCATGCGAGTGGGCAAAGGACAAAATTCGTGTGAATTCAGTTGCACCATGGATGATTAGAACTCCACTCCTTGATAACTTTGAAGTATGAACTCATTCCCTTCACCCTTTTCTGTGATTGCTATATCTTTTTGTTCTATTTTCCTCATTCCATCCATCTAATTAAAAACACCCATTAAAGTATTATGCTCCTAAGTTTTAGCATACAATTACTATGGAAATCATGTTACACATAATCCTTTATTTCCAGCTAATAGAGCATACATATATAGAAAAAATTCACAGGATTGAAAGTCCAAGGCACCCCATTATGTCAAATTAGGTAGTGCCAATTGCTTATATCTTTTGAGTAAGCAAATCTCTTGCATTTGGAAGAAATGGTGCTTAATAGCTTATGTTAACTATTAATTTTCTTTTCTTTTAGAAAGATTCTACGTTCCTGGAACAAGCAAATCGCTTGATACTCCGTACTCCTATCCCCCGTCCTAGAGAACCTAACGAGGTTTCGTCAGTGGTAGCATTCTTATGCTTCCCAGCTGCTTCATATGTCACCGGGCAGGTTATTTGTGTTGATGGAGGATATTCTATCACTGGATTTTAGTGCAATTTAAGGTCTTCACTGTTATGTATACCATTCTAATAAGCACTCTTTCAAAAAGAGAAGATTCTGTATTACTATTGTGTTGTTTAGATTGTCATCATTGTCCTGAATTTTGCACCTTTCCATCTTTGATAAATAATAAATTTCCAAATTAAGAGATTCCGCTAAGTCCTTTTAGTTCAACAAATGTACTCCATAAATCAACAAGTATGAACGTATCAAAGAAACACAATAGCTGGCTAGCAAACCAAGAAATATGATGCCTAACGCCTAGATAAAAAAGGAGGCGAATTTATTTGGGGTTATTTTTGCTAGATTCGCCTCAGAGAGGCAGAGAGTTAACAGGTGTCATTTTCTTGCATGTTCCTCCCCATCAATCACTTTTTGTGAAGAGTTGAATCACGGCACGGCAATCTACAAAGAACATATCTTTTTGGCTAAGCTATCGGCCAGAGAACAAGTGGAACAAAATTGTTCCCTTTACCTTCAAGTAATTGAAACTGATTACCATGTGCACTTGATAAAAATGGTAATTTCATGAAGTCACAAGTTTGAAGAAAGTCATGCTTCTGGCCAAAATTTTGAAGTCTATGAGTACCAGTTAAGAGGTTCTGACCTGCACTTCGCGATAGGAGAGAATATAAATGGCAGAACGCTAGTAATTTTGACACACACACACACACACATAAAATCTTGAACCTCAAATTTTTGACAAACCTACTCTATCCTATTCCAGCTACCCAGAGATGAAAACTATTCCATTCAATACGGCATAAGAGGGACTTGGACTTTTCTTGCTGTGCTCGTTGTCCTTGTATTGTGCCTTAGCCTACTGTTCGTTCCTGAATCTCTAGTTCCCAGGAATGAGACCGATCGACAACTAGCCCTGCTTCAATTCAAGTCCATGATCATCGATGACCCTCTTGGGGCTTAAGGCTCATGGAATGAATCCATCCACTTTTGCCAGTGGCATGGTGTTACATTTAGTCATAGGTTGCACCAGAGAGTCACCGCCTTGGTTGTTTACGGAGATTGGAAGAGCTGAATCTTAACCACTCAATTGGTGGGAAAATTCCTGCTAATATATTTGGTTGCTCGAACCTTGTCAGGATGGAGCTATTCCGTAACCAATTGGTTGGCAAAATTCCTTCACAAATTGGCTCCTTGTCAAAAATTGAAATTCTCTCTTTATATGTCAACAGATTGCCAGGAAGCATACCATCTTCTTAGGGAACATCTCATCCATTAATGGACTTTTGCTGACCCGTAATAATTTGGATGGGACCTGATTCTTTACGCCGTCTGAGGAATCTTATGTTTCTGGGGCTGAGTGGAAACATGTGCTGTCTGGTACTATTTCTGACTCAATCTTCGATATCTCTTCCCTTACAACTCTTGATTTCGGAAGCAACTAAATACACCGGACCCTTCCCATGGATTTGGCAGTCGTCCTCCTCAATATCCATTCGTTCAGCTTTGCCGTTAACCAAATTACTGGTCTTATTCCACCTTCAATATTCCAATACCTCCAAGTTGGAAATATTTCAAGCTTTGTAAACAAACTAACAGGGGATGTGCCTTATTCGGAAAAGCTGCAAAAGCTTAATTACATCCAACAAATCTTGGGAGTAGGAGAGGGGATGATTTAGGCTTCCTTTGCTCTCTCACTAATTCAACTAGCCTAGAGCGATTACTGCTACTTGGACGCATAAGCAACTTCTTGTTTGGCTTTCACTTGACAACAAATAAAATATTTGGAAGCCTCCTAGCTGGGATTGGAAGTTCGTTAACTTGCTGGTACTATTAACAAGCAAAGACGTAAATTTCACATTTTGTTTTCCGTAAAAAAAGGCTGATTATTTTATTTGTATGTTTCTTTCTTAATTCTTTCGTTATACGAATTCGTAGGGAGAAATAAATACGTGGGTCATACGCATACAAGCCGAAATGTCCATTGGGTAATTGTTTAAGAGACGACGAATTAAATCTAACGGCCTTTATTCAGCCACGCACCGAGCACCGGCACATTGAGAAACGATAAACAAAAAATTACTTAGGCTCCGTTTAATACAGCTTATTAAAGAGAGTTTATAACAGTAGAGCTTATAGTAATAGAGCTTATATCAATAGAGCTTTTGGATAAAAAGTCATTAGGTGTTTGGTTGTCATTAAAAAAAGTACTTTTAAACTATTAAAATATGTGATATTTTTTATATTATATATTTTTTATAAAAGCTCTCTAACCTCTATTTCCAAAAGTTTAAATTTTAGGTTTTTGCTAATAAAGGTAAATTAGCTTATTTAAGCTAAAAAAAACTCTATTAAAAAAATAATCAAACACCATAAAAATTTTTAAAAAGTACTTATGCAATTAAATAAGTACTTATGACTCTTAAATAAGCCATAACAAACAGGCACTTAACGAAATCAAATCATAAGATTAAAATATTAAATAAAGAAATTCTGCTGTTGGCCCTCCACGTGTCAACAACTAGACAAAGAAGCATTGAGAACGAGGAAGGTCCAAGTCTAACCTTGATCTTCCAGAAAGTTCCAGCGGACTCGTGGAGTAGAAGGAATAATCCAGAAACGCGGTCGTGATCCCGCCACGTGTCCGGATAAATATGTGGCGTCCGACGTGGCATACGCCATATCCTTGTAATTGATACGCCCCGTATATTTGTTTAATCTTAATCTTAATCTTAATTTTTTTTTTTTTAAGGCATCAAGATTCTCATTTACCGTTTATTTTAGTTCTCTTGTAAACGCAAATCTCAGCCAAAGAAACCAACAAGACTCGATATTGAAGCCTTGAGATTTTGTTTTATTTGCTGGTGATTTTCCCGAAATTCTATCGTTTTAATGGAAATGAATGGAAGTAAAAGAGAAGAGAATGAGAAAATGGAGGAATGTAAAGAGACTGTCGTGTATATGTGGGGATACCTCCCCGGAACCTCGCCGGAGAAATCGCCGATCCTCTCTCCGATTCCGGCCCGCCTATGTGGCGGTGACTCGTGGAAGGACGTTTGTGGAGGTGGCTGTGGATTCGCTCTGGCCACTTCAGGTCCCAAATTTTAACTTCAACTTCTGTCTTCCTTTTTTTTTTCTTTTTTTTTTGGGATTTATGTTTGCGAATATTGACCGGTGTTGATTTTGAATTTTAGAATCGGGGAAGCTGATAACGTGGGGTTCGGCGGATGATGAAGGTCAAAGCTATTTGACTTCAGGGAAGCATGGGGTAATGCAGTGATCTTCTAATATGTTAAAGATTGAATTTTGTAATTTCATTTAAATTGATTAAGCGTCCTCCTTTTGCGGCACATTATTAAGGAAACTCCAGAACCTTTTCCTCTTCCTACTGAGGCTTCAGCAGTGAAGGCAGCTGCTGGTTGGGCTCATTGTGTCTCAGTTACAGGTACTTTCTTTAACGAGATTCCTGAACTAGAAGAAAGAATGCAGATTAGAGAAAACATACACTTTCTTTGCCTTTGACAAGTTGATTTAGTTTTGTACTATTCAACATCATCTATAAACATATTTGAGAATTGCCAGTTTTGTTCTTTCAGCAGTATATATAGGAATTTAGCAATAATTTGATGACAGCATGCATTTTTAAGCTAGTTAAGTAATGGCTTTATTCTAATCTTGATGGGATTTTTTAGTAGATTTAGTGCACAAATTCTGTTTCCGGATCTGTTTCTTGTTTGAACAGGGTTCAAGTAATGCTATGTCATTTTTCAATATGCAGAAGCAGGGGAAGTATACACATGGGGCTGGAGAGAATGTGTTCCCTCGGCAAAAGTCACCCGTGATTTTGGTAGCGCAGGAAGCTTCCAAAAGGACTCTACTGGGAAGCAAAGTGCATTGCCAACTGAGCAAGGTAAATTTTCTTTTTTTGTTTTAACTTTTGTTTTAACCCCTGGGATCTCAAGGAAAATTGAGAAGTTGGCCTTTCCAGTTATTTCAAACTAATGTTATGAACTTACGACGGTTAAAATATTCATGGTTGGCCCAAAGTCTCATGCCTTGAATGTAACTGTTGGGACAGCACCTCCGTCTGACAAGAGGGCCGGAGAGGAAGTTGTAAAGCGAAGAAAAACGTCATCAGCAAGAGAAGAGTCTGAGAACCCAGCATCTGGTGATGAATTTTTCACATTGTCCCCTTGTCTTGTAACTCTAAACCCTGGAGTAAAGATCACCAAGGTTGCTGCTGGTGGACGCCATACTTTAATACTTTCAGGTAAAAGCCTTGAGTCTGCAGAGCCCAAACGCTTAATATTTTCCGGTATTTCTTCGTGGTCACACTACATAGTTTTGTAGGTTATAGGAAGTACGAAGCTATTGGAAGATTTTTGATGTAAAGCAAGATTCCTGATGCATCATGTTTTTACCAAAGTTTCAGATATGGGACAGGTGTGGGGTTGGGGCTATGGAGGCGAAGGGCAGCTAGGTTTGGGTTCCCGAATAAAAATGGTGCCAACTCCTCATCTCATACCTTGCCTCGAGCATGCTGCTTCTGGAAAGGATAGGCCTTTGCTGGTTCGTCAAGGGAGTGTGAACTCATCTGGAAAAGCTGGCAGAAGTTATGTGAAAGAAATTGCCTGTGGCGGTCGGCATAGTGCTGTAGTAACAGGTCAGCATTTGATGGCTGATTTTTTAGTCACCAAAATGCTGGAAATCATTTTAAACCTGAAGAACAATTTTACTGGATTGGTCTGTTATGGTCATGAGCTATGCTATTCCACGTAACGATGTTAATATGATTTATTTCAGATATGTCTTATCCCATAGCTCGCTAGATGGATCACTACCATTGGTTAGCAAATTGTTGCTTTCTAGAATGGGTTTGATAATAGTGGTGAAGTTGTTAACTAGTTGTTGATTTTAATATAGTCTGATTGGTCCCTTAATTTTCTTATTTTGTAGATGCAGGAGCACTTATTACTTTTGGCTGGGGACTTTATGGGCAGGTGAGCTAGTATTGGCTTTTGTTGAATGATTGATAGCACTCATTTTTGCATACAGTTTCACTGAGCCTTTTTTTTTTTTTTTGATATAACTGCTTAGGTTGAGTAATTCTTAAGAGAGCCCAACATCTGGATATGACTCTATATAAAAATGTAGGTACTAGCACCCAGAAACTGCACTGTTCATATTTATTGTGGCCCTTATATTCCATGCTTCACTAGAGCTGATACTTAGGGTTGATTGGATTCTCAGAAAAAGATGTCCACATACAATTTGTATGGAAGAGAACTTTCTTCTTTCTTTTGTGCAATTGGGATAATGCATCTGCATTTTAATCAAGATAGTTTGTACTGCTTGTTTTATAGATTTTCAGTTGTCCTGACTAAAGTTGTCTCTTCTGACATTTATGTGAGTAGTGTGGACATGGAAGTACGAATGATCAGCTGAGACCATCTTATGCGTCCTCTTTAATGGGTATTCAAGTAGAACAAATTGCCGCTGGACTGTGGCATACCGTGTGTATCTCAGTGGAGGGTCGTGTGTATGTCTTCGGTGGAAATCAGTTTGGACAGCTGGGAACTGGTGTTGATCAAGCTGAGGTATATGCCACAAGCTATGGTCTCTCGATTCTAGCCGGCCAATTGCATCTATAATCTGCATAAAATTAACCCCCCCCCCCCCCCCCCCCCCCCCCCCGGTAAGCTAGCTAGCATTAGTGGAATGTACATGTCAGCAGATCAGTGTTAGTTGCCAAAACCAGTAGATTCCTTCAGATCATTGTTAATCAGTAGAGATTCACCAGTCTAATTGGCATTATAATTTCACAAAGAGACACTATATGTCGACACTTATGATATTAACTAAGGGTTATGCATATCTGCCTCAGACTGTACCTAAGCTTTTGGAAACTCCTATTTTGGAAAGTAAGCGTGCAAAAGTAGTATCTTGTGGGGCTCGACATAGTGCCGTGCTAACAGGTATGAATCTATCACAGTATTATTGATAGCCAGACAGTGCACAAGGTCTAGATAGTTTTCAGGTTGAGGATGAAATAGACCTTAGCATATGCCTACAAAATTTGAAGAATTAAGCTGATGACTTTGTTTTCCTTTTTCCCTCCTCTGCCTCAACTCTGTTTTGGGTGTTAGACACTGGGATATTTTAATTCCACATATTTTATGAATGCTTGTATTTCAGATGCATCTTTTTGACTACAACACAATGAATGCTCTTTTTTCTATTATACTACATCTTTTTGTGATTGTCTCACCTTGGCACTGAAATTTTGGGTGAAAACATAGCGCTTGTTACAAGATTAGGGCAGTAGAAGTTTGCATGGACTCAATTACTTGTGTCAGTGAAATTTGATTAGTTTCGTTGAATAGATTTTACAAGAAAGTGAAATAAACACCATTCAGAAAAATTAACATGTGGTCATGCTCTCAAACACTTATTTCTGACACTGCTATTTGTTTGTGGTTATTGAAGAGGATGGCCGAGTGCTTAGCTGGGGGTGGAATAAATATGGGCAGGTATGCTTACTGGATTTCCTGATCGCAAATTCATAATTCATGCTTTCTTTTGCTGCATATATACAGAATAAAAGTTGACTTTTTATCTCGCCAGCAAATTGATCTGTCCTTTACCTTGTGATGCAGCTGGGTCTGGGTGACTCCATAGACCGCAACATTCCTTCTCTAGTACCCATTCATGGTTTCCTGCCCAGAAACATCGCATGTGGTTGGTGGCACACACTACTTCTGGCCGAAACAACACAAATCTGAGTGTCTGAACAAAGAGTCCAATTTTGTTAGGATAGCGGCCCCCTTCTTTTGATTTGCCTATGTTCTTTTATGTACGTTACTTTGTCATGTACAATGTAGACATTGGCTACTTTGTCATGTACAATGTAGACATTGGCTATGCAGTGTAAGGAAGCGAGCCTGTCTCTATTTGCTTAGAAATAGTTCTTAATCAACAGTACAGCACACCAATCAAAACTTCACCAGTCTGTACACAAAACAAATCGTTGTACTGATACAAAAGATGATAGGTTTCTCATTCCACTGTTCACTAATGATAAGTTGTCTTAACATATTGGAATTGTTCTTGAATTGTCTCTGGATGGCCTTCTATGAATGTTGGCATTTTCAAATCTTGCTTGAAATGGGTTTTCTTTTGCGCTGCAACAGGTGCATAAGAGGCCAGAAAATCTCCGTTCTGTGAAAGCCTTTGGAAGTCTGCATATGTTTCAATGTCTCAAATTAGACTCTGATCATGATTGGTTCCCACGAAAAATCTCTGAATGAAAATGATACCTCAACGATGAAATGAGCCCATGTATTATTACAGCGGTTTTCCATGACACCTTTCAGGATGGTTAACTCTAAGCTCCTTATGACCTGTGCAATCTCAAGGAATAGACTCTGCTCGTTGCATAACATCTGTATTGAATGTGGCTGGGCAATTAGCACTAGAAATTTACAATCAATATGGTTGCGGAAAATCGAGATCAAAGGACCAACCTCGATGAGCATGTGTCCCGGGTATGAAAGATCTTCAACAACTATGGGACAGGCAAGGAGCTCATTTCCAACTTCAAAAGCCCAAGTGGTGCCGTTTTGTTTACCGTCGTTGGTTTCAGATGATCTTAAATCCTTACGGGCAGCTACCTGTAAACAATGCATTCTAGTTCAGCACTACCACATACAAAATTGGTAATTATATCCCAAGTTGAAGAAGAAACAACTCCCTATCACGGGGCAAACCCAATAATAACAAAGGGTAGTCCTTGTGACTGAAGGTACACTATGCAACTCCAGCTGGATCATAGTGATCTAACAAAATAAGCAAGGAATTTTAAAATATGCCATCCGGTTCATTAGGGCACAATGAATATGATATTTTTCAACCGGTGCCCAACTAACTTGGAAGAGGTTTCTGATTTTTTTTCGTGCTTATTGTTTTCTGTTTTTGTAGTTGTGTGGTGTCAAATAAGTTGTAGATAAACACAATACTAATCATGTTTATCCCAGAAATCCTTTCGTCCAAATTAAGATTGCGAGATACACTTCCACACCCAGATCCATATCCCACTCTGGGTAGGCCACAAGAATCCTATCTTTTTCATTGAATGGAAGTAGAAATGCAGTGGCTCGTGCCACAATTAGGAAGATCTTAAGAATCTGATTCTTATTTGCTTCATGAATACTGTCTATGGTGTAAACAAAGAGTTTTTAAGAGATCTGTCTCCATGGCTGACAACCACCGTGTTAAGCCTATAGCTCAGTAAATACTTAACATGTTAGCCTTGCAAATAAGTTGCCAGAGAAGTGATTGAGAAAAAACAAGAAATATGGACTAGTTTTTGAGGTCATACCTCACGGTGCACCCACTGGTTCAACTTCTCAGCCTGATCGGTTACACTTCTTAAGTACAGCATGTGCTCAATGGTTCGACCTAAGAGGCAATCTATGCTGCACTGAATTTGTCACAAACAGCAGAAAATAGATTTAGTGAATACATAACCACTGAAAAATTATAACCTGAAAAAATTGCAAAAAGGAAATAACACATAACATAAAGTAAGCACCGACCTTCACACCATTTGGAACAAGTTCACGCAATTCCTTAATCCGGTCCTGGATCAATTGCCTATCCCTCGGTCTTGGTTTTTGGTTATCACCAGGTTTAGTTCTCCTTTTGTTTGCATTAGACAGCTTCATTCCCTTCCTAGGCTGCAGGCTGTTGTGCTCTTTTCCAAACAGCTCTGTGTCAATAAATGTTCCCATTGCATTCTTGAAAGAAGAAGAAGTTGGTGAAAATTCATTTTTGTTCCCGGAAAGAGATGTAGATATTACTTTGCTCTGTGGAATTGAATCAACCCCTGCCGAGGCACTATCCTCAGAGTGGCTTTGTGGTGGAGACAGAGTTACAAATTTTTCTAACGAAATTAAAGATGAGTTGACACCATTGTATAAATCAGGGGAACCATATGTACCCCTACGTACACTGGTAACAACAGCTTCCAACAAATCTGCGTCACTGCCTTTGACAGAACTTGTAGGCTCAATTCCATCGGTGAAATCTCTTTTGTGAATCAAACTTGAGCTGTTACATATGTTATCAACCAAGTGATATGAGTCCCCCAAGTAATCACTGGTATGTCTCTGAAATGCTGGTCCAAGTGCTTTGTGTAACTCACAATCTTTGGGAAAGTTAAGGAAAATGGCTGAGCTATGATCTATATTGTTACAGATCTCATGCTGAAATGGTTGTTCCATTGATGCAGGGTAACAAGACATAGCTCCACCACTGAATTCTCCTAATAATTCCAAATTGTATTTGTCACATTGTGAATATGCCTGTAATTCTTCTTCCAGACAAGACAAACCAAAAAACTTACTCTCCATCATCTCCCACTGGCCAGCAAATAAGGAATGACCTTGTGACTTTGATGCTTCACTGAGACCAAGTGATGGAACAGCAATCTTATTTTCACTCTCACTTCGGAAAGTTCCTGACAGGTCCTTCACAGATCCCCTTAGTGCATCTTGAAGAGTTTCCACTGGCAAAATGGGGTCGAAAGTTGAAACCAAAACTTTATTTGGCTTGACACTGTCAACAGCATCTGAATCTTCTGATTTCAATTGGCTAATGGTAGAAGCTGATGGTTCATCTAAGCTATCCATGAGCCCAGATGTTAGTGTTGATGATGATTTTGTTCGGATATCCCTGTTTAAGATAGACAGTACAGTGTTTCTCCAGGCATTGTGAATGAATCTATCTTTGATACCTGCTACTACTGCCACGTCTTCTGCAATCTGTTGGCAGGAAGAAGAAAATGATAGATACTAACAGAAGCACGCTCATGGAGGCACACGTGCACACAAAAGGAGAGAATATCCTTAAATGGATAAAAATATATTAACTAAATGCACCATCGATACACCTAGTCATGAGAAATTATTATGAAACAGTTTTGGCATATGACTAAAGCATACAATAATTCTCAAAGACTACTATTGTAGAATACTGACAAGATAAATAAAGCATAAGCTCCAATTCCACAACAGTGAGTAATAGAATGCCCATCTAGAAAGCAAAAATGACCATTACAGCTAATACATAAAGTCCAAAAAAATACGCACCACTTGCAATGAGCCAAGCTGCACAACTCCATGTGGAAGTACAGGAACCAACAAGATAGTCTGCATAGCATTACAAACAGTCAACAAACTTTTGACGTGCATGAGTTTATATATATAAAGTTCGGCGAGGCAATTTGCCAAATGTGCCTAATGCATGCCCGCACAGCATAGACACGAGCAAACAAACGTGTGCTTATACACAAAGCTTGGTGGAGGAGTAGATATATGAAATACGGCCTGTAAGCCATATTCAGGTTCAAGTTACCTTGATACCTGAAGCCAACTGAAGTAACCATTCATCTGGACACTGTCAATAGAAAGAATTGCATATGAGCATGTATTCTCCTCAGTAGTTGCAGAACTTTAGTCAACTTTCTGCTAAATTGAAGCAATAATGATTAGAAAATCACCTTCGGAACTAACTTAGAATTTACTTTGGTGGTGGAAACATCATCATACGACACCCAGAAATGAGTACCCGAATTTGCCACCTCGCCAACAACCCTGATGCATTATGGAAACCCAAATTTACAGATAAGGATATTATGTCCCTGACGCTTTTTCATGATTAAATAACAGATTCAAGTTACTAATATTGAAGCAGCAGTAACTGTTTGAAATATTATCGATAATAATTTTAGCAGTGTGGAAGGATGTACAAGGATATCACCTTCAGAGGCCCAAGCTTAACAGGAATAACTAAACTAGGATAAGAATTATAAAGGTCAAGAACAAGAATATACCCCTCTCCCAAGGCATACTGAAGATGTGACATGTTAGCCAACACCAGTCCAATTGAATATCCCTCAAAACCACCATCACCTGCGCTTGTTTCACTGCGTGTAGAAAATAATTCATTGGCACCATTATGGTAAATGTCTTCTGACATTATTCCCAGTGGTTGTCTAGGTTTTAGATGATCACAGTACCCATCTTCCCAGCTCAGGATCCTATAATAAGGAAACCAATTCATAAATTCCCAAAAGCACCGAATTTATAGATAATTAGAAAAGCCCATATCAGAATATTGATATAAGTGTACATATAGAAACCCAACAGTTAAATTGACAAGGTTAATAATATAGAAAACAGTGTTTAATCCTGCATTTTCAACCATGAAATTTCATCACTTAACTTTTGATGCATCAGAAACATGCTTGCAATTGATGATTTAATCCAATAGTAAGAACATTCAAATTACCAAAGTTGACAAAGAATCTTATTTCCTATTTAAATTCACTAGCTGTAACAGCATACCCAATCTAGAATAAACAAAAAAGTTAAAATGTATGTATTAACAGCACTTTGCCCTCAAAATCAACACCATTTTGATAAAGGCCATCAAAAATTGTATATCTTAAAAGCGAACGGCCTCAAAATATCATGTCAAGGAGAAAAAAATGGATCAGTTTATGCATAAAATTCAAACATGCTTTTGGATATGCACTACAAAATTAATTGAAAACAGCCAACTTACATTTGACCCTCGAGCTTCAGCTTCCAAAGCACAGCATAATTCCAAGGCAAATTGTAGCAAAAGCTCTTCAACAACTGCCTCAAAGCAGTAGTTCCCATCGAATGAAACTCCACAAAAATTACACAAAAGTGGCCTACTAACACCCAAAACAAACTGATACTCACCCAAAAATTAACACTACAACTTTTCTCTAGCTACCACGATATGAACCTCTCCCCGCCTGTTTTATCCTCAATCCAGCTCGTCGTTTTATTGGTGGCCCCGTCGAACATACAAGCAACAAACCCATTTCCAGCAACTTCACTTTCAAAAGATTCTACTATCACTAGCCAAAATGTAGTTGCTTGTACTAGATTGCACTAGAATAAAAGATAGCAACCTTCCATGGACACCTCCATTACTATCGAATTGTAAGCAAAAAGATTATTTTTTTAACCAAGAGAGAGGATTAGAAGCTTGAGAAAAGCAAACCCAGTAGCAAAAATTGCTTTAAGTGGCTAAAACAGCACAATAAACAACTTTAAACGCAGTAATTGCACGTGGAGTTGAAACACATTACCATGAGAAGATGCTTTTAAAGATCAGACTGTGTAACGATGTTCAAATTCGCCAGATTCCATGTTTGTTTGTCTGTCTCAGTAGATATTTGATGTATGGATAATGGAGGAAAAGCTAAACTGCTATGCTTTACAGACTAGTTTCACAACTGGAACCGACCCGTCGTATTTATAGTACTTTGGTACAAAATATTATAAATATTGATCCCCAATTTTTAAAATATTACAATTAAAGATATAATTTGTAATATGTTTCAGAAAAGTCCTGAACGTGATGATACGCCGGTAAGAATTAAGACGTAGCATTAAAATTTTCATACTAGGAGTTTTTTTTTGGGAAAAAAAAGTCATCAAAATTACTTTATCAAATATTTAACTTATAAACATTTATATACATTATTTTAGTTCATTTTTGGCTTCTCCTAAGATAATTAAGAAATAAATAAACTGTTTTGAGATGATAAGACTATTTAAATTGACTACATAAATCTAACATTAAATAGAAATAAATTTTCTGAACTTCTTAGGATAGTCCATGAGATAGTAAACTTGAAGAAAAGAGAAAGAGTTGAGATGATAAAAGGTGGAGAGGACCTCACTAGCAAGTCCTAAAACTCAAAGAAAATGATGAATAGTTGAGAGAATGGAAATGTCTTATTATTATCCTAAACTGAAAATCTTTTTTTTACTAAGAGTGTTTTTGGTCTATTCAGACACGTGGCATTAGCTTATCGGCCCTCCTTCCTCAAGTAGTGGCATTTTGATATATTTTCATCTTCTTCAAACGCTTGGAACCATATTTTCTATTGCTTGCTAACATGCAGTGCGTCCTCATTCGAGGATCCTTTTGAATCGAACACCGTGATGGCCTTCATGTGGCATGTTTCTAGCAGCTGTCTAAGATTTCCAGGGGAATTAGGTGCAGCCTAATCCTTCCTAATGGTGGCATGCCCTTTTGTCCCTTTGGAACCGCGGCATGCAACAACATCCTATTTAGATGCAAGGTAATTTTTGGAAGATTATGTAGAAATGGTTCAATCATGTCTTTGCTTCCTTTGAGCTGGGTGTCTTTGTTGGAAGCCTTATCTCATCCTTTTATGATTCCCATTAGATGACAAAACTACCTCATAAAAGGGATAAGGAGACAACCCTAAAACTTAAGTCAGTTCTAACAATTCTTATTATATTCTTTTAAGTAATATTGAAGTGTAATAATTTTTAAACTAAAATTGGTATGATAAAAAAACTGTAACTATACAATAAAAATTAATAATATGCAGTAAATATAATTTTTAAATAATAACTTTGACAAAAATAATAAATATATTACATATTTTTTATCATACAAGTATAAAATAAAATCAACTTATCTTTTAAATTACAATAGTTAATATTTACCAAACACTTTAATTAGAGCTGGCAAAATTTGACACGCGACACATTTACCCAACACAAACACGATACGAATAAATAGGGATGGGTCGTCAAGTTTGACATGATTATTAAATAGACCGAGTCTAGGCCGACATGATTTTTTTTCATGTTGAGTTAATATTAAAGTTCTTAACCCATTTACTCAACCAATGACACGATTATATATATTTTTTAAATTAATTTCTAGGTTCTTGTCATTAAAACTTGAATATTGCACATGATTCTCTCTCTTTTTCTTTTTTTTTGGGAATGGTAGATATATATATAGTGATTTATTTATAAAATTTTATACAAATTTAGAACTTTAATAGTGTAAGTGCGTACAATATTGGTACACATGTATATTTTATGATAGTAATATATATTATTATTTACATAAATATAATTAAAAACTTTAATAATGTAAATGTATAATATTTTGGGTGTACGTATATGTGGGTGTGGGTGTGTGTCTATAAAACATTTGTTAAATATATAGATATTAAACGAGTTATTTGGTAACCTATTTATTTTCTTTGTCGGGTTTAATTCTCAATATTTTGACACGATTATTAAATAAGTCGTGTTTGGGTCAACCTAAATTTAACATGACACGAATACGACCCAACGACCCATTTTGCCAACTCTAACTTTAATGTTGTAACTTAAAACTAATGCGGACCAACCTTAATGTTAAATAGGACTGGAATTATAAATTATACAATAATTCGTGATTTTAGAAGAAGTCAGGAATCTGAGTGTTACCAGTTCATATACATTTTTTTTTTCTTTGTGAATGGTATTGTCCATATACAATTATTGTGTGTATGCTCAATGAACTCCAAAAGAGTCCAAAGTCGGATTTTAGAAAAACCCCAAAGGTTGCAGACTTGCATTGTTATTGCGGGTCCACGTGGTACTCAGAACTCTTTCTTCTATTTTTTTTTTGCTCTGGGGATAAAAACATATGAGGGTCACATTTAGAATTGAGGTGCTGTAATTTTTAAATTATAATTGTTGTAGAAAAAAAATTATAACTATTAAACAAAAGTTAATAATATATAGTAAATATAAATTTTAAATAATAATTATGATAATTATTAAAAATATAATAGATTTTTCATTATATAAGTAAAAAATTATATCAATATAGCTTATAAGTTACAGTAGCTAGTGTTTACCAAATGTTTTAGTACTGTAGTTTTTAAGCTACAGCTACCTAACCTCAATCTCACACCCGAAGTCATGTTAATAAGAAATTTTTGAACTAATAAAATTAAAAAGTTGACATTTAAAATTGAACGTGTCATGTTTTCCTTAATGTTAAACGAAAAATTGTATTGACAAAATCACAAAATTATTATTTACAAAATTCTTGATTATAATTTATAAGGTTACATTTGTCAACGAAGCGACCCAGTAGATTGGATAAATTGAATAAGTATTTAATAGTTTCATTTTTTTTAATGAATATACACCAATCTTTTCCATGAGTTGTGCCGTGTGTTATATAAAAGTATGTAAAAAAATTAAGAAAATATTTATAGTTGACCATGATGAGTAAAATATTATTTTAAGCTTTTGGCTTTCATCAAATATAACCAAATCAATCATTACCAAAATAAATAAAATTTTATTAATAATCATACACAAGTGGGTACCTCGCCTTAATAAGCAAGCATATGACTTCATGATACCATAAAAATATGATATTATTGAGTAAACTATCGAATCTAATTACAATAAACATGGCTAGGTGCAATGATTTATATTTTATATTTGGTTTGAAGTGAACTAGTTTACTTCTAATTAATTTATGTGGCAACAATTTGCACTTGATTTCGTCTTCTTAACAACTTTGGTTGTTGAACTATTTTCCAAAAGTAAATATTTCAGAAAATATTATGTTTGATTTTAGGGTTAGACCTAATCTAGCTCCCCCTATTGGGAAGACATTATTATTTTTAATTGTTTTTACTCTATTTTTTTTCCTACACATAAACAAGCAAATTTTTTTTTCACACATTTATAAACAGATGTCATTTCCTTGGGCCAATCTTAATAATTTGTCGCAATATTAACTTGGTGCATAATATCCACCAAATCCTTTTCAAACGTTGTGCTTTGACAAGGGGATCAATTCCTCATTTTGAAAGTGGATTGATTAAAAACAAGACCAAGATTAAATGTTTGGCTTATGGGGTAATTTGGAATTTGGGACAGCTTAGTATAGAATGTGATTTCGGAATAATCTAAAACGTGACATTTGTTTTAGTCTTTTAACCAAAAAAGGGGAAAATGGCAGACAGCACATGAACTAAGTCATGAGTGAAAAACTGAAAATGTTAATTTCAATTAAAGCCTTATTGAAATTAAGACTCTATTTTTGGTTCAGGATTCTATTTTGGATACCCTTTTATGCATACATAATTTGATCGTGGCCATGTAACCATTATCTGTGAAATTGACGTCATTGCATAACTATGGCACTTCTAAAAATTTAATACAGTTTTGGAGTTAAACTTCCATTTAGTCCTTATGCTGCTAAGCTAGACATCAATCCTTAATTGCTTCTTATTTATGTATTTGTGTTTCTAGGAATTCTCAAATCATTTTTGTTGTTAAATTTATTAGAGATTTGGCGTTAAATATTAGGTTTTTAAGTGAAAATTTATTTTTTAATTTTTCCTCATGAGTAAAGAAATAACAATATCCACCCTTTACAGTAGTCATTAGCCAATTGAAAAACTATTTTAATAATAAAAAGGAAGAATCCCCTTTGCGTTTTAATAACACATTTCATATATGTGGTATTCAAACAGTAAAAAGAAAAAAAAAAGCACACACAACAAATAAACACATTATTGGAGAATAAATGTGAATTTTTCACATACAAATAAATTATCTGAGGCATCTATAAATTAAAATTAGTTTTTTTAATTAAAACATTACATACACTATTCAATAATATAAAATATTTACAGTCTTATATTTTCAATGTATATCTACATACATAAATTAACGTTTTAAACCAAAATGTTTTTGTACGTAATAAATATATCAAAAACAAGATTTACTCATAAATTAATATTTCTGGTCCACTCACCCATTTGGATTAAATTAACTACACGTCCAATTGAATTATTAAATTGTTATTTGCAAGACGCACAATTTCACATTAGTTATCAACAAGTGTCGAATATTGATGATCACATAATTTGAGCTGTAATTAGAAAAAAAAAAATAGTGATTAGTTTCATCGATTGATGTCGCTGATCAAAACATAACTGGACCGACCATTCCATGCTGAAATTAATGTTAATTAATATAGTTATTACACTCATTCAATAATCAAAATGCCCAATTTGTCATCTCTAGTGGGTGATTAAAGACCAGTAAAATTGGTCCCAGATTCTGCTCCACTTGATATACAAAAAATAATTAAGATGGTGGCTAAAGACGGCTCAAAATAACTATATATTAAATCAGTTTACGTATTCTTATCAAATAGAATATGACAGCTATGTATTATATTATTCATATAGTCGTTTGTTATTTGTTACAGAAAAGATAAGAGTATATCTGTTTATTTGTCAATCTATCATTTAGTGTAGGCACTGGAGCTGACATAAAAAGGATTAAACAAGGGTTTCTTCTTCTTCGACTTCTATTCGTTCTTTTTATTTTTTTTCTTAGGGGTCCAGTCATAATCATTCTTTTGGGATAAACGAAAGAGCACTAGCGAGCTTAGCAACCATGACATCATATCTGTTAAAGGTCAATTTAAAAGAAAAATTCAATCGAACAAAACCCACCTCAATTGAAAGTGATTGCAATGAGTTGGATACATTGCATACATCGCTCAATTCTATTAAAAGATGACCAAAATATATAATAATCTTTCATTTTATAACTCTCTCTCTCTCTCTCTCTCTCTATATATATATATATAAATTTTGAAACCCATAATGTTTTTTGACCTACCATTATTTTTAAAATTTGATTCTAGTTAAGATGACGCTTGATTTCATATAATTCCACTGCACCGAAATGATAGAAGAAAATTAAACGAGTTAAGAATTCATCACGTACGGCATATGGCATTGCGTGAGATTCATTTCATGGATGAATTATGAAGCCAGTGGTGACTGAGCAAAATCAATCATGGAGCCAGTTAAATTGAATTTACGATGATGATAATTCGACCACGTGGCCAGAGTTTAGTGGGATCTAAAGAATAAAATAACGCCGACGTACTTAATTAAGTTGCATTTCTTTAATATTAGCAAGAAAAGTTAAAAGACATAAAAGTGGACAATGATTTCATACAATATTGACCCTTTTTTTTTTAACCCCTGGGGCTATTGATACTTCCAGATTTTATGATATTACTTTCTATGTGTCTTTTATAATGATTACAATGATTTTTATGAAATATTTCTCTTGTGTTACATATGAAGCAAAGGTTTGTTTAGTATCCTTATTTATGTATAATGTATTTTATAGGAATGAACCTCACAACGCCATGCATTCATATTTATTGGTAAAAGAGGGAAACAAAAAGTTATTTTCAGTCATGACCACCCTCAATCATATATGCATCGAGAACTCCCATATAAATATATATCTATAAGATGAAGAATTCAGCTAATTAGTTTCACATACTCTCTTTATTATTCACTGCATCTTCTTCTCATTTTATGTTTATAATTTATAAAACCAAAAATAATGTTAAAAGCAAAAAGAAATGTTCCACATGTAAAAGTTTACTACAAATTAATACGTGAAATTTTAACGTCAAAGCCCTCATTTCTTTTGTCTTTTTATTTTATTTTGACCATGAGGTATCTTGGGAAGGACCCCAACTGTGAGAGGCACCTTTAAGTCTGTACCACAACTCAGATTAAAAGTCCCCGCTCAAACTGAGAAGCACAAATTTTTCTAACAAAAATGACTTTTCTGCGACTCGAACTGATGAATAAACTCAATCAAACTACTTAAAAAAGGCTAATGCTAAGTTACATGTATGTAACTTACAATCCTCTCACATGAATAGTGAGTGGTGGGCTCATTTACTATTTATGTAAAAAGATTATAAGTTATATGCATGTAACTCAGAAAAATCTCTTAAAAAAACTCCATTATCAATGGGACCAATATTTTATTGGTTTGTCTTTCTATTTTCTCTCAGTTCTTGTTTCCTCTTAGACTTATTCTTTTTTTTTTTTTATAGGATCTTAGACTTATTCTTAGTATTTGGTTAGTGCTCGTCGGCTTTAAGCAATACGAACTAACTAAGCAAAGACCACTTTTCATTTAGAGTTATTAACTATCAAAGTAATCAACAGTAAAAAAATATTTTTATTGTAGTCGGACCAATAAAAAATAGTTTTATGTCAGAGAAGAGATTAAAAAAAAAAGGGTGACGGCCGACAAAAGAAACAGGTGAGAAGATAATTGTTGTTCATTGGGCACCGGGCAGGCGGCAATAGAAAAGTCAAGTGAGAGTGGTGGGGGCTTAGATCTTATGAGCCACACACGTTTCACTTTCCTATTCATAAATCATAACGTTCACCTTTTTTCTTTTCTTCTTTAATTCTGCAGAGTACAATTTTTGGAATCACGAGGTGAAGTGAAACTGTGGAACAAACACCACGCCCCCTATCATTTCGTTAATTTGGGTCGGAAAAAAATTTTGATTAATCACGACGCATAATCACATAATTAGGTCTGTTCCTTATCAGCAGCATTCATGCATGCAAGCAACCATGAAGGTAGAGCCGGTAAAATTTGACACGATTCGATTATTCGATACGAACATGACATAAATAAATGAATATGGGTAGTCAAATTTAATACGATTATTAAATGAGTCGGGTCTGGATCAACACGATTTTTTTTCGTGTCGGGTTTGTGTTAAAATTCTTGACCCATTTACCCGATCAATGACCCGATTATATTTTCTATTTTAAAATAATTTACATATTCTTATAATTAAAACTCAAATATTAGAGATGATTTTCTTTTTTTTTTCTTTAAAAGGGTGAATATAAACACAGTGTTTTATTTATAAAATTTTACATACATTTAGAGCTTCAATAGTGTAAATGTGTAAAAATTGATAGACATATATATTTTATTATATTGATATATAATATTATATATATATATATATATATATATATATATATATATATATATATACATATATAATTAAAACTTCAATAGTGTAAATGTGTAATATATTGGTAGATATGTATATTTAATAATATCGATAAATTATGTATGTATGTATGTATGTAGTTATGTACATACGTATGTATGATAGTGTGTAAATATTTGATGTAACTTTTGTTCAATATATATATATATATTAAACGGGTTATTGGGTAACCCGATTATTTTTCCGTGTCGGGTTTGGGTCTCAATATTTTGATACGATTATTAAATGGGTCGGGTTTGGGTCGACCTAAATTTGACACGACACGAACACGACCCGATGACCCATTTTGCCAGCTCTACATGAAGGCGTTGTAGGGAGGAGATAAGTATCATTTGTTGCATGGAAAAGTTTTAAAATTAATTGGATATGTACATATAAGAAATTTGTAAGTTCTTATTTTAACAATATTTAGATTTTTTAAAATTTTTTTCTCAAATATATCAAATGACTACTCGCTAGAAAAATTATGAGAAACAAATTTGGTATTGGTACCACAAATAAACTAATTGGCATTTCTTGAAAATTTGCGCGAGTCTAGATGATTTTTATTTACACAAAAATAAAATCAGAATTCTCTCTTGATATAATTATATATTGAGTAAATAACTCAATTACTGATCGATAATTAATAAATAATTAGATAAAAAATTAAATTTAATCCATATACTATTAAAAAAATATACTAGTAAAATCGATAGAGGACCCTATTCCACAAAAATGAAGTAACATGTACCGTTCTATCTTGGGAAAAAGCAAAAGCTTATACCAATTGCGAAAAAAAAAAGAAAAAAAGAAAAGGGGAAGGGTTCACCATCACAAAAACAATTTGGGGCCTATCTTACAGTAAAGGGGAAACCAACAATTGGGGTAGGGTAGGGTAGGGCTCAGAAGGTGGAGTGTAAATTAAGGCTTCTGACGTCAGCAACTGAGACAAATTTTGAAGCTTTATTTTGATAAAAGGTTTCTTTTTCTTTTCGCTTTCATTCAATGGTCACGGCTCACGCGCTGCTGACTCGCATTATTAGGCCCATAATGAGGTCCATGGACCATTCTCATGAGTCCATTTTTAAGAACTAGATTGTATTTGAATTTATTTATTTATTTTTGTCCACAACATATTAGAGAAAAAAAACTGAAAAAAAAAATAATTTATTGCAATTCTTTGCTATTGGTGGAGAAAAAATATATTAAATAATAAAAGAAGCCAAAATTTGTCTGCAAATAGAGAAAAAAAAATGGAAATTTGATTCTTAAAGTTGGTAGAAAGGGCACATTGATGTCTAGCTAATACTAGTCACCATTCCAATTAATCTTTGAGAATCAAACTGAAGAAAACAAGCGACTGAAGGAATTATCAACAGATCATATTCACTTTCGATAGTATCAAACTACAATAATTCATTTAGTTGAGGTTTTAAAGAATAGACAAGAAAGATTTGCCTACATTGCAATATATATTGATAAGAAGCATCTAACACACTCTTCTTTTTTTTTTTTAAATTGTTGACAATTTTTTTTTTATACAAATTACTTGGTTGAATGAAAGTATAAAATAATAAGAATAAATCATGTGTAAAAAAAAAAAAAAATTAACAGCTATATCATTGCCCTAATTACAAATGTTGCAACACGCACCCAAATAAAAGTTCTAAAGTTACTCCAGCCAATAATATTTAAGCTTTTAACATTCAAAGTTTCGTCTAAGGCGTGTGCTATGTAAATACAAACGTATCAAACACACAAATAACTGACGTTTGTTAATCAATAAATAAGATTTGAGAAGATTCAAAAACAAGTTTCGTTTAAGTTACCACTCTTAAGCAAGAGGCCAAACAATGAAACCGAAAGCTTTAACAATGATATCAGTTAATCGCTCTCCGGGAACAAATTATCAATATATAGCGTATACTTGTTTTCAGTGTTGCCTATATTTGTTTTCAGTTCATGGACCAATATACAATACAACGAGACAGCTTCTGCTTATTCTTTATATACAGGGCTCTGATAGCTAGGTATTGCATGCATTTTCTTTTGGGACCATAAATAAAGATGAGAAGTGGAAGAAGCCTCTAGCACCTGGCAATGCAATACTACTTGATTGAGATAATTAAGCAAAGGAATACGAGTATCTTATAAGTTATAGCATTCAAGCAATGCCCGGCCGCACGAGACAAATGGACAAATATTCTGTTTCAATGGAGTTGGAGCATGTGCACGCGTGCGTTTCTCGATAAGAAAAGGTCACAAATCTTATGTGTCGATCGAAATTTTAGCTGTTTTGAAAGAAACGAGAAAAAGTTTGTCGATCCATTAATAATAATTATAAGTTACTTGTATATCAGCAAGACCCTCGAGATGTCAAGCTTGAGACATTCATGCAATGCCGTGTATCAAGTGCAAAATGCAAGGCATAATAATAGTGTGTCTTTGGATTGAGAGAGGTGTCCAACGCCCACCGAACATTGGCATCACATCATCAACGTTTATTACCCAATAAGGGTTGGACCCAAGATCTTTGAGCTGGTGGGATTAATTTATAATTTTAATGGATATATTTGTGTGATTATCGGTAGTTCGGTACATATAAAAAATGGAGATTATTAATTGTTTGGGGAATAAATAGAATATTAGAAATGAAGCGCCACTTGTCGACGAGAAAGTTTTGGTGACTAAAAGTTACCTTCATAGGGTACTCGACTTATATCAGGTATACTCTCTAAATAAACTGATACACGGTACAGTCAAGGAATTAAAGAAAATATCCAAAAATGACCATCACACGTGATATTCCAACAGAATATTTGATTTGATGAAATCAAATCCAGAATATTTTATCAAAAAAAAAAGAGAGACAACTTGTTGTAATATCAGCAAAAAATCATAAGAAACCCACAAAGGACAATGGTCCTTAATTGTCACGCTTGCCACAATACATACAACCTCTGCAAAAGAAACCTTGGACCACCTGTAGTGTATGCCATGTACTCTAAACGACAGTGCTTGCCAAAAAACCGCCTCCTTACTCTTTAAGCATACTTCTAACGACTCAAAAACCGTCATAATAAAAAAAGGTCGTGAGAATTTCAAAGAGGACAATAAAAATCTCCAATAAAAACGTGCCACGTGGCAAGATACCTAGGCTGTACTATGTAAAGGCCAAAAAATGTTCTATCTCTCTCATACTCCAAGACTCATCACAAAAACACACATAAAACTAGTGGGCTGAGATCTTCTTCAACGTCAAGCCACCATTTTAAGAGAGATTGCAAGCTCTCATCTTTATAAAAAGTTCAAGTAACTGACTTGAGCGTCGAAGTGTGGTTGTCAGCCGTCGCCGGCCCCACCTCTTACCTATTTTCCTTGTTTTGCAGGCTTAAAAACACCCTTTCAAAGTTCCCACATTCTATATCTAACTTTTCTCCATTATCAGCCTTCTTCCACTCTTTTTCATCTCTTTTGAAATCTAAAACAAAGCCTACACTACGGTTAGGTTTTGTCCCATTTCCTTACAACCCAAAATCCACTTAAAACATTAATTTTTCCTTTACTGAAATCAATATCTACTATTTATCCTCTTTCTATTTTCATAATAGCCAATAATCTCATAGCATAAAAAATTTAAAGGAAAACAGAAGTAAATGGGTCATTTATATTTTATCTTGAGATTATAAAATATATATTTATTATAAGAAAAAAGCTTTAAAATAACAAAAGTACAAGAAAAATATATTATTATTAATTTTTTATTCACACCGAAACTTATACTTCTTATTTCTAGTATTTATATTTTTCATTTTAATTTTTGTTTATATAATTTATTTACTTAATAATAAATACAAATAAAAGTGTATTTAAAAATAAAGATAATATTGTAAAATTATGGTGCTAAGAGAGTTCTTGCCTATTATGAAAATACTAGAAGGATAAATGATACATATTAATTTCAGTAAAAAGGCAACTACAATATTTCTATATAAAAGTTAAAAAAAAAAAAGCATATGCATCAAGAAATGCGTCATCAAGAGTTTCACTTATACGCGCGTGCGCGCGCGCGTGTGCGTGTATGTCTGTATGTGTATATGTATAATAAAGTAAGTCTCTAACTTCAATTAAAGTGATAAATTACTCTTCTAATATTAAATTTTAAAACTGAATCCTAATTAAAGAGTAGCTTAACTAAGGATATTTTAGTTATTTAATAGAGATTGATTTAGGAATATACTTGAGAAAATAGTGGAAGCGGGATTCTTGGTTCTACATTAAAAACTTAAATAAGGATTTTAAAGATTTTTTATTTGGGCTAGGTCAGGCCATAGCTGTGTCTAGCCTCCATGTGCCTTCGGCCCAATCGTTCAAATAAAATATGAGTCATCTTTGCATCAAATCCAAGGGTTGATGTGGGTGCTCTAGCTTTGGAGTCGAGAGGCCCAAGACAAGGGCTGTTCAAGATCCAATCCAAATAAATCAAACTAATCAATACAATTTAAATCAATTAATTAAACTAATTGATACCAATCCAACTTTTTTCGGATTAACCTTTTGATCAAATTGAATTAGATTGCAAAATAGAAATTGTAATGTTATTGAATTGGGTTATGAATCTATGTGTTAAAATCCAATCTAACCAATTAATTTTTATTTTTTTGAAAAAACTACACATCCCTTTTATATTTAACTTGCTAAAAAAATAATTTTCCTTAAAAAATAAAACCTAATTTTATATAACTATAAACGTACAATAATAATAAAGAGTACAAGTTGCAAGTTGTAACCAATGTTTGCTTTCGCTATTCAAGTTTAAATCGTATTTTTTTTCAACCATATGATAATAAAACACATGAATCGTGAAATATTAAAGGGTTGATTTTTTTTTTTTTCAATTGTCAATAATTAGAATTCTGGAGAGTAATTGGTGAGTTTTATTTGTAAATTTAAAATTTAATTGGATTGATCATGTTGATCAGATCTAATTAAATTGGATTTAACTTTTTATTAATTTGGATTATATTAAATTTCAATAAGTGATTAGATTGGATTAGATTTGAAATATAAGATTCAATATATGACGGCTTGGATTGTATACAGGAGAAGTCTCAACATCAAGACACGGACAAGCAGGAGGCCTTGCTTCCCTGGCTCCATAAGTTATTGTTCTACTTGAAATTAAGCTTTAACCAGTAAATCTTGAAGTTATTTATAAAATTAAGTCATTGCTATTTCTTAATGATTAAGACGAAGGGTCTATAGTTGGTTCTCCAAAGTAGATAGGTTGCTTAAATGGTATAAAAGATTATTGACGTACAAATGAAATGAACTTCCTGTTTACGCTGGGCTGAAAAGAATAGAGATTGTTGAAGTAATAGAAATTGATGGAGATATGTCAATACTATATTATTGGAGTTTAAGAAATATGATACCTTGTGATGAAAATAAAATCCAAGTTTGATGGTTACTAATTAAACATTTAGAATTTTCGTCTGATTAATTAATCAGATGGCATTCGGACACATCAAATGTCTTTTTGTAGGCTATGGTACAAGCAAATTCCTGTTTGTTGAAAACAACAACAAATCAATCTGCATACATACAAGTTCTATAGTTTTATATAGTAGCTACTGATGCAATGCAACACGTATCGGCATAGTTAAAGAAAAAAAAAAAAAAAAGACAGATTTATCAACTAAATTTATTCATGGTTTTAGTTGCTTAACATTAAATTGAAGTTATACAACGTTGATTACTATGACTAATGATAAAAAGAATGAATTTTATAAAAAAAATAATAATAACAAGGATCTAATGTGTTGAGCTAAATTTTTGTTAAGTACTGAATCAACCACTGAGATATACTTTTTAAGAGTAATTTTATAATAAGGGAATATGGATAAATTAAAAAGACAAAGAAAACACAAACTCTAATTCAATATATTTTATTTTTTAGTGTAGTAAAATATGTGCTTTCTTATATACCATTTGGCTTATCCCTTACTTTAAATTCTCTTATTGTAAAAGTACCCAATTTTCATAGTTATTGTTGTTATAGGATATTCAACTATCTGAAGGAACAAGAAAATATTCGACCCGAAACCGACTTTAGAAGTGCAACTGCAGTCGCAGCTGAGCGCAGGGCCATGACAAGAACAAGTTTCTGAGCACCACTTTTTTATTTATTTGATCGGATTACTGATGTTGATTTATGTGGTCTGCATACTTTTTTTCCTTTTTAGGTTTCACCATTTACGTATTGATGTCCTCTTAATTTTAATCTGAATGTGTTTTTATATGTTTAGTGTAATTTTCATTTATTGTATGCACTGTGATTCAGCTGAATTGCTGAAATGGTTATATTTATTGGTATTTTTGTATATGTATAATCAATTTTCTAATGACATTTCGAGCTAAAATAAAACACCAAGTCTCAACAATTTTTAATACTTCAGCATTGAATTGTTAACAGCTGTATATTCAAAACTGTATAATGTAATTTTGAAGAAGGAGAATATTGAGGCCAAAGTGGGACAATCATGATGATTAAAGAACCTAAAATTGACAATAGAATTTGAAAGTTTTATAATGAATATTATTGTCTGACCATTGTCAGTCGGTCAAAGAATGATTTAACCCGGGATTTGAATAGAACCACAACAAACATTTAAATTAATACAAGACAAATGAAAATTATAGTAAACGAAAATGCCTTTTGAGGATAGGGTCTATAGTTGTCGCAAAGAACATTATCAGTCTTCATATGTTTGATTGTTTAGAACACTCATAAGGGGGTGATTATGAAACCCATCGATCGAGTTGAAAAAAATAGTCAGACGATCGATCATAGGGTTATGAGTAGCGAGAACTGATCAAATCCCAATGATGTAGGACAATATCTTCATCTTTATCGGCCCATAATTTGAGATTAAATTATTTGTTTTGGTTCCATAATATATCGTTTGAAGGTTTTCACAAAATGAATGTAGATAATAGTTGCTTTTATTATTACAGGATACTAGACTGTCCCTAAATTTCTTCATTTTAGACCTTAATTCTTTAGTTGAAAATCTCTTTCTAATTTTTTCGGTTACTTATTGTATTTTTACACTAGTTTTTCTATATCTTTCATTAATAAAATCATATTATTCGGAATTTGTTCTTCATCTTTTTTTTTTTTAATCACTCACCCAAGAAAATGAAATGGGTTCATCTGCGAACGTTTGTAATTTTTCTTTTCTTTTTGAATTTGCCAAGGTTCGTAAATTAATTGATAAAAAGGAGTTGCCGAGTGCGACACACGAGCCTTGATGGTGCCAAGATCCATATTGTATTCGCATAACTTGATTAATTCTTTTAATTTTGTTGCCTCCCCAAACTAAGTTCAAGGCCAAAATTAATACAACTTTCGACCATCGCCATTCACCACTTGCTTCACCTAACCCTGCATACACAATAATAAAACACAATGGCTCGCGCACGCAGGTTATTGCTTTTGCTTAGGACTTGGACTTATTATCATCGATCTCTTCTTTGAAGCTAAAATTTTAATTGGACTAAGAAAAGGACATTAATGTTAATTGGACGATTTTGATGATGCCAACAATGACTTCATCTACGATTGAGACATTTAATTAAATTTGGAGCAGTTATTTTTGATGAAACAAGCAAGGCAGTATATAACCAGCAATTAATAGCATGCATTTCAACGGCTTAATTCTTTAATTTGTGGATAATGCTGTGCATCTCATTTATCAATTTTGTGATTATCTATAATCTCCATCAATTACAGCTAAGTTTCATCCTTGACTACTAGATTTAGGAATTAGATATGGAAGAATTAATATATGTTATTACAATGGACGGTCTTTGAAATTCCAACTTGAGAACATTTCCAAATTTGGCTCTTAATCTTATCTTTTTTCTTCTTTTTTTTTCCCTCTTCTTTATTTCCCTTTGGGTTTTGCTTTTAGACCAATCAATTTAAGATTTGGATATAGTAATATATATATATATATATATATATATATCAAGCTCTTGAGTTACGTCAAAAGATTCATTCAGGTATAAATAGAAACTTTTAAGCTTTATTCCTTTTTAAAATACAATATTTAGAAAATAGTCAAACTACAAATACTTCCTTAATCTTTCTAGAGAATAAATTTCTTTTGGAAAAAAAAATTAAAAAAAATTGTTCGTAGTTTCTCATAAATATAAAATGCGGCGTACGGCATAAGTCTAAAACCGGTCATCTGGATTTCAAGAATATGATCGACAAATATTAATGGAATCCAGCTACATATGAGCATGATCTTGACGAAAAGCAATAATAATTAAGATAATGTGACCAAAGATTTGGAATTTCCAGCAAACGGTTTTCTAATGTTAATATTTTCAGGAAGATTCTCTATATAATTTTAAAGAAAAAAAGATCGAAATTTTAAAAATTTAATTCGGCTAGCTAATTAGCTAATTAGGTCAATCACATCCTGATCCTGATAGTGTTGTTAATTAGGATTAGATCTTGTAGTGATACATGTGGCGCACCCAGAATGCACCACCAACTGATCATACTGCAATAGTAGAAATCTTACTCTAAAACCACATCTAAACAGAACACAACAAAATTTTAATTATTTTAATAATCCATGATGAAGCTAGCAAGAAAAATATGCACAGAAAAAAGTTTAAAAAAGGGACAATAAATAATTAACAAACCGACCAATCGTATTAAAAAAGTTCCCTAAGATTGAACTAACCCTAAAAAAAATCAATTAAAAAATAAGAAAAATGTGAATCAACATAAGATTACAGTGAGATTAGGTGGATTGTATTGCAGTTTAGCTATAGCTTTCAAGGGTCTTCGTGTGGGTTTTGCTTTTGCATATATATTTGAATTTTGAAGTACTCTCTTCATCGGGAAGCTTACGTGGGTTAGCGTGAAGAGGTGGACTCCTACCCATTACGCCACGTCACCACGCTCACCCTCTTATAAACCAAATTCCCACCATCCTTGGGTCATTCAAGCACAAGTCACAAGCTTTCAAAAAAACAAATGGAGGGCCTTATTCCTTTTGTTTATAGAGCAATAATGCAATACAAAAATGGAAACCAGGTGGGTTTCGGCTCATGGTATGGTGAGTCACCTTCAGCTTCTTACATGAGACTCCCTGGAGATTCTGGTCGGTTTCAGACATCTGATTTGTTTCAACATGATTATGGCTCCATGTCCGTGGCTCCAAATTCTGCAACTTCTACAAAGATTATTCTATCAACTGGGGTTCAATCTCCTGTTTGTCGTTTGACGACTCGTCGAGTTGCTACATGATCATCAATTCATCATGACGATCAAGATTGTATGTTAAAATATTGCAGTGACATGCCTGAAGAAAGCTGAAGGTGTGGAACTTGGAATTTGTCAAATATGGTGATGGATTTGTGGTAATTGTATTCAGAATGTTCTGATACATGGTTTCTATTATTATTGTTATTTTTTCTTATTTGTGGTGTTTAGTAATAAGCATGTGGAAACCAAAGGGGCCATATGCTTTGTGTTGTTATTACTTTGTTAGTGTGAAAGATCGATGAAGAAAAAAAATTAAGCGTGCGGAAAAACCAAAATGGACCGCATGTTTAATTTCTGATGGTATTGTAAAAATGTGAAGTTAATATATTGTGGTTAGATTGTGTATCGAATTTATGTTTTTTGTTGTCATGTCGTTTTGAGTTTTTGTTGTACCTTTGAGACAAATTTTTTTTTTTCAAAAAAGTAAAATAAGTGAGCCAAAATTTTTAACTCTGAAAGAAGCAAAATTTGGATCTTTGGAACAGAGAAAACAGAGCAAAAAATTTCTTAACATGGAAATATATCTATCAGTGCCAGTATCTCACTAGAGATACTAGCACTTGAATATGATTAAAAGAATTGATCTAATCTTGTACGCAATTGAATCTTAATAATTTAAGAATAACATATTGAAGGAGCAATATCAGTCCCATTTTTCGGAAAGAATTTGTTTTCATTATTCCCTCTCATGCCTGAGCTCCAATTGCTACCCACAAAGTCATAGTCTCATAGAGCTCAGTTACTCCTCACAAGGCTGTCATAAGAGATTTTGCAGTTTTTCGACCAAAGATACCCTCATGCTTTAAACAAAGGAGAGAATCTGTGGCCTCCAGAAATTTTACAAGCAGCTTTCTTAAGCTCGAATGTTGAAAGAAGTGGGGGGTTAAAATTCATTTGGCTCTGCCCACCCCTTACTTTTTTAAAACTAGAAAAACAAAATGGAGAGAAAATGAGAGAATTAGAAGGGTTAAATTTGGACAGTATAAATTTAACTTGTCTATTAATTATGTATATATTAAAACTTCAATTCGATTATGTTAACTTTGTATTGTATTCATTTTAAATTGACAGATCGTGTCACAAGTTACCACCCTTTGAGAAAAACCTAAGAAAGAGTCTTGGCGCACAAGATGTTTGTAGATTCAATACAATCATGCCACATATTCAAAAGAAAATATAAAGTTTGAACTTGGTTTAAGACTGACATTGGCTGAAAGAACTAGATAGCTTGTATTGGCTGATAAAATGAAGACCCTGTGGCCAAGGAGGCTATCTTATGTTGCAACTATAGCTATCTTCACAGCTGCCTAGAAATGAAAAAGACTTGCATGAATTTGGGGAGGAGCTGCCATCAATTAATGTTTTTGGTGCAAGACTTGGTTCAGCAATCACTATCTGGTCATATCTGGATAAGTTTTATAAGCATGCTCCTATCTCTTTCTTGTTTGGACACGTACAAAATCCCAAGCCCGAGAAGGACATATTAATCTAAAATCAATTACCTTTGCTGTAAAAATGATGTATCTATCAGTTGGAACTTAATTTTCTTTCCCAAATTTAGAATAAGACATTCCACTAAAAGGATAAATATATGGAAAGTTTGTATAACAAGGTTAGCTTTTGGATTACCTAATCAAACATTATTTAGAGACAACTAACTCATCATCCATTTGCTCACATGTTTTCTTCAATATGAAGGTACTGCAATGCTCAAGTGCATACGAAAATTATAGCAGGAATAAATAAATATTGTCTATTTTGGAAACACAACACATTAGAATTTTGTTTTAGGACTTTACAACTCCAAATGCGTCTAAATAGTTGACTACCCTTGGCCCTCACTAGCGATGTGGATGATACAATCGCTTTCTTTTGGAACCTCACTTTATTGTGAGTATGTAAGGAAACTGAATGGAAGAAATCAAAATGAAATCAAAATCCATCCACTTATCAAGTTAGGAACCTATTTCTGATACTAATTGTAATATACTAGACCCTAAAATTAAGTAGAAATTGTCCGCTTTTGGCATTTAGCCCATCACATCAAAATCTTTTCTAGGACTTTGTAATCCAGAATGCATCTATATAGTTCATTCCAATCTTATAAACCCTCACTCTAGCGATGTGGCATGTGATGCTACAAAAATATGACGTTCTGGATTCTGAAAACTATAGTTTCTATAATTTAAAACTTTCACCAGAATTAAGAATCTATATCAAATTATATTACCCATAAGCACACGCCAGCATTTATACACATTTCTGAACATAAGTATGTTCCAAAAATACGTTGTCTGGTTTTTAGGAAACCTTAACAAGCCTTCACAACATGAGCATATCGCTGTGTGTGCAAAAATTTGGCTCAGTCCCTATTTTATTCACAGGGGCACCTTCGTTAAGGCATTGGAACCAACAAACTTTTTCATGTGCTGTGCACAAGATTAAATGTGAGACAAGTTTTTCGATCTATTTAGTATAACAAGAACTAAAATATACTTTTTGCCGAACGAAATTAGAAAATTCTGCTAAAACAGAGAAATATAACCACTCAGATGGTCTAATCACAAGCCAAATGCCTATGTCAAATGCTCGATCTCATTATTTCGCTCAATAGAAATCAGAATGTCCCCACTTTTGATGTTCATTGTGGAAATATTTTCATCATACACAATATGCATCTTGGCCTTAAAGTCTTGTACAAACTGTGGCCATATTCCAGTACCATATCCACTCAGTACAGGACCAGGCTGTGGTGATCAATCATACAAAGTTAGGTGCAATGCAGGCACGTTATGGTTTGATGCTCTCAATGGTTCTTCTTATATGATCACATCAATCAATCCGCTGAGCCAGTCGCTAATCATCCGTCCACCTGGCCGCATAAAAAACAAGTGCATTGCAGCTGATTATCAAGGCCAAGGCCTACAACTTGACAACAACCTTCGCTTCAACATTAGTAGTAGCAACACTGTCATGGTAATGAACTGCAGCATTGAAATGTTGCAAAAACCATTCAATTGTTCATCAACAAGCATTTGTCACAGTTACATAAGGGACAATCCAGTAGCTAAAGCGGCTTGTGGAGCTTTGCCAGTATGCTGTTGGTTTAAGACTGGCGGGTCCATTAATGAATATAGGATCAGAGTTCGTGCAGAAAGGTGTGCAGCGTATCAGAGTTTTGTGGATTTGGACTTGAGCTTGCCAGTTAGTAAGTGGCCTGAACCTGGTGTGAAGACAGAATGGGCATTGCCGCGAGAGCCAACGTGCAAGCTGCCGGTGGACTGTCAAGATTTATTGTGATAAGAGCATACGCAAGTCCAAATGAGAAGCAAAACCCAACAGCAAATATGACGAATATGCATGGGCACATGCAAGCAACCATGCCAGCCAATAACGAAAATGCATGGGCACATGCAAGTAACCATGCAAGCCATGCATGAGGTGGGCATCACGTTCCTTCAAGGACTCTTCAAAAAATCAACGGAAAGCTTACTACGTCAAGCCGTATTGATGAAGAATTCAGATTTAATCATGTTTCCTTTAAGATTATTATTTACTTCGAAATTATAGCTAAGTGGTTTAATTGATTTTAACTACTTTATTTCATTAATTTTGTTCTATAAATAGACTGGAATATTTCAATAAAAAGATATCAGACTTTTATCTAATTCAATTAGCAATTGCGGTAGTTCTCACCCTAAGAAGAACAAATTATTTGCTTGTTGTTTCCGCTAATTCGGACTGGGACCTAACATATTGAATTCGATGTGTTTGCAGGATGCAGAAAGTGCTGGACAGAAAAGGTGCTTGTGCAAAGCCGGGTTTCAATGGGATCCCATCAGTGGAATTGGCAAGAGTGAGTAAATACACGAACTCTAGTTTTTATCATTTGTTTTAACTTGCTTAAGCTTTTTACTGAAATTGAAATGCCTTTCTTTGAGTTTTGTGTAGGCCTGAAGTGTTCCCATGGAAAAGGTTGCAAGCATAAAAAGCCTAAAACCGCAGTTATTGGAGGTAATGTTTAATTAAGTCTTGCTTTTCCTTTTCTGGGATAAATCACGCTTAAGATTAATCAGGCTTGCACATTTTGTTACTTAATTTCCCATAGGCTTGGCTGCGGGTGCATTTCTACTTGGAACAGTTCTCGCCACGATAAAATTCTACAAACACTTTCATCAAAGCAACAGAGAAGTGAGTTTAACAAAGGTGAAAAAGGACATCTCCAGGGCCAACAACAGTGGCAGATTGGCCAGGATTTTCAGCAGTAGAGAAATAACAGAAGCAACAAATTCTCCACTGGCAATCTCCTAGGCTCTGGAGGCTTCGGTGAAGTCTTCAAGGCCATTCTAGATGATGGAACAATCACAGCCGTCAAGCGTTCGAAGCTTGGAAAAACGAAGGGCATCGATCAAATTCTCAATGAAGTCCGAATTCTTTGCCAATTGAACCACCGCAGCCTAGTAAAACTCCTAGGCTGTTGTGTTGAGGTAGAGCAACCTTTGTTAGTTTATGAGTATGTCCCCTAATGGAACCCTCTTTGATCGCCTTCACAGAGTCCAATCTGGCAATTGGCCACCATTGAAATGGCATCACCGTCTTCATATTGCTCGCCAAACGGCTCAAGCTATTGCATATCTTCACTTACTGGCTACGCCGCCTATTTACCACCGTGACATAAAATCAAGCAACATTTTATTAGATGAAAAGCTTGACGCTAAAATTTCTGATTTTGGGCTATCTAGGCTTGCTTTGAATGATGCGAGTCATGTCACAACATTTGCACAAGGTACATTAGGTTACCTTGACCCTGAATATTACATTAACTTTCAGTTGACTGATAAGAGTGATGTATATAGCTTTGGAGTTGTGCTAGTGGAGCTGCTGACCTCAAAGAAGGCTGTTGATTTCAACAGAGAAGAAGAAGATGTTAACTTGGTGGTTTATTTTGGAAATATTTTAAAACAAGAGAGATTAGTGGATGCTATTGATCCTATGCTCAAAGAGGGAGCTAGTGAAATAGAATTGGATAGCATGAAGGCTTTTGGGTTACTAGGAGCAGCATGTTTGGACGAGAGGAGGCAGAATCGACCCTCAATTAAAGAAGTTGCTGATGAAATTGAGCGTATTATTGTTACCGTTTCATCTGGGGACTAATTAAACTAAAAATAATATCAATTGGCATGCTTAATGACGGTGCCATAATTTTTTATAGTATTATCAATGATAAATGTATACATTGCAAAATATACTTTGGGTGGTAGGGCTAAAAAATAAACTCTCTGCTGATCTGAGCAGATCAGTATTGGAGAGTGAACTGAAGGTTCAACCAGATTACAGATCACACACTCACAACCATGTGCATTTTGCTTATTTGTCATTATATGCAAATCCAACTCAAGCATTTACAAATAACAATTACTACATGATTTCCTATTGCTTCACAATTTCATGAGATATATAAAGCAAACTCCTAAATGGGATGGTCCCAAACCTGCAACTAAATCATGACACTTGAAGTTTATTCTCTCATTTTATAATTAGTTAATTTCAAAATGTATGTACATGTGCAAATATTTCATTGAACGAGCGCGTGAATAACGTGTTAGGCCTCACAAAGTTGAAGACAAGTGATAGCAAGTTCCATGAATATACAGTTGTGCAAATCTGGAAAGATGTGCTGCCTTAGCAAAAAGAAATCTACGTCAAGAATTGCGTTTTGGAAATTGTATGGCCAACTGCAACTATGATGTAGGATAGTTGTGTGGGACGAGTAAGCTAAATTCTAGAGATTATAACGTGGATTATAAGTGTTCGTTTTAAGTGTATAATATATCATTTTGAAGCTTATGATGAAATGAACCAAATTTAGTATAGTTCTCCATGGTCAAATTGAAAATTTTATTTTTTATTTTTTGGTTATTTTTCAGTTTTAAGCTAGTTTTTTTTTGTTTCTTTTTGGATTTTTATCTTTCTTTTAGGAATCATTTGTTTTAGATTTCTTATTTACATTAGGAGAATTTTATTACAATATAAAATAATATTTCATATTTACCTATTTTGATAAATTCACGATATTTAGTATTATTATATAAAAGGGCCCAAAACTCTAGGTTTGATAATTTCAACTTTTCTAATAAAAATTTTATTATTTAGAAATCTAGTTTCTTCTATTAGCTAATCTCTCTGTTTTTTTTTTTAGATATCAAACTGAGAATTTTATTATATTATGTTTTCTTAAGCTTAATCAAGCCATAATACATCTCCTATATATGTGGCTCATCATCTCTGATTAAAAGTTACTCATTGCAATGTAAAGAAATCATCAATGCAAGAAATATTATTTCTTCTATTGCATTATCTGTACTGTCAAATTATTAATTTCCTTAATTATATACATGTACTTGCAAACGAAGCATCTGCTAGATAGATTAAAAGCTATGGTACTACTGCCAGAATATATGGACTAATTAATTAGATTGTTATCCTGGGCATGCTTAAAATTAATTCATCATTGTAATTTTTATTTTTTGGTTTCGTACTAACGACATAGTGTTCATAAAATTGCCCCCGCTCAAAGATAATTGATCAAAATTAAAGTAAATTTACTTTCAAGTGGGGTCAGTTACCCCAAAACCCTTAAACGTAGATCCGCCCCGTTGGTGATCATCTGTAATCCACAAGAGACAGAGATGTTCTTATCATATCAAATTAGATAGTTGTGCGTGCAGTTACCCTTAATATCAGGGCTCTGGAACTCAATTAATTATATATTTCTTTTGCCTAAGCACCTAATGTGCGTGTGATCATTGTGCATACTTTAATTTTCCGATTTTGTGTGAAGCTTCTTCGTGCTGTCGACGCAACACGCGATACGGATCCTTTTGGAATGCATAAACTTTGAGTTATATTCCAATGTTGGATGATAATTAATTAAACAAATGGCTTGTAGTTAGTTTTGGATCCTGCTATCCTGTCGGCCGCGTGGTGCATTTTTCCAAAAAATAAAGGGTACGTAAAGACGTATTGAGATAATTTCAAGATTACTGCCCTTCTAGATTACAAACATAATGGTTCAAGTTGACATTCCAATACAAATAACTAATTAGAAGTTATCAATAATGTAAGTATCTATATTATAGTACACTCCCTCGTATAAAAGCTACATATTAACTTATCAGAAGAAGATCTATGTATGTGAAATATAAATAATAATGTTGATTATTTTTTGTGATCTTAATTAATATATTGAGAAATGATAAAAGCCCCCTTATTTTTTTGTCAAAATACATCATTTCCACCTTTATTAATTAATAAATCACCTAAAAAGTAAAATAATAAAATATAGTATAATAACATTAAAAGCTAGTATGCACTTTTTTAGGGAAAATTTTTTTTTCATCCCTAGAGTTTGATATAATAACTCATTTCATTCTCACTTTCTAAACAATAGCTCGTTTCATCCTCATTTTTCAAACAATAGCCTAAAATACCCTTCCGTGAATTTATAATCAGTTTACTCTATAATTCATTGAGGGAGAAATAGGACTTTCAATTAAATAAATGCAAAGCTTTTTAAAATAAAAATCTTAAGAATAATTGAATAACATTTGAATTTTTGAATAAATTTAAAATTTAAGGATAACTTAATAAAATAAAATTGATACTAAAGAATATGCAACATGTGTGTGTGTTCATTAATTTTTTTTAATGAAATCAACTAAATAATAATAATTCTTTTCAATTAGGAATCATTGTCTATGGTAAGGTCAAGAATAACTAAAAGATTAAAAAAAAAATCTGATATAGTGTATTTTATTCTGTAGTATTTTTAAATATATGTTGTTATGTATTTAGTAAATATATTTTTAAATATATGTTGTAATTATTTTTGATAGAATAACAATACTAATTAATTAATTATTTATTTATCTCGACCATATTAAAGTTAATGATAAGCTGAAGGATAAAAAAAATTACTCTAGCGCCTATGAAATCTATTTTTTTTGGTCCTAAATATATATTTTACATATTATTTAATGTTATTATTGTTTATTTATTAAGTTATCCTTAAAACTAGATTATTTTTTTTAATGTTTGAAAGTTCATTTTAAAATAATTTATCATTATTTAGAAAACCTATTTTACCCTCAATGAATTATACAATACAATAACAGTAAATTAATGAAAGGGTGTTTTGGGCTATTGCTTAAAAAATAAGGATGAAATAAGCTATTGTTTAAACAGTAAGAATGAAATGAAATATTGTATCAAACCTCAGGGGTGAAAATGCCATTTTCCCCACTTTTTTATGGCAAGGGCTATTTGATAAGTTTTGAAATGCGAAAGAGAGAAAATGATTACTTTATTGAAACAATAGAGGAATTTTGATAATTTTTAGTAATTTTAAAATTTTAAATCAAGAGGTAATCAACCATGTAATTAAAGGGATAAGGATTCAATGCTGAGTTGAGTTTTTACTTAGTATTGTATCAAATGTTGATAGACAAGATAAATAAATAAAATATAAATTTTAAAATAAATATAACAATTAATTCAGTATTCAGTAAAAACTTTACTCAGTATTGAATCTTAATCTAATATAAGTCTGAACTAATTAACACCTCATTCAGTTAAACAAATGAAATTATAGTTTATATGTAGACAAATCTTGGGAGGTTAGCCTTCCACGTAAGCTTAACCCTTTTATGTCAAATGAAAAAAAGAGCTTGTACAATTTCCACAATTAATTCACTTATCATTACCTTTCACTCAACATTACATATCTTCCTAAGAAATTGTTATTATCAGTTTTGAGAAAACCTAGGCCAGCTTTGTACAATGTAACCAGTCATAGAAGTACGTTCCCTTGTTTGCACACTCCATAAAATATTATCAAAGCACTTTAGCCCCTAATTATATGTCATAGCTAGCAATAGGCTTAATTCAAAGACACCCGCCAAAATGTTGCATTAATTATTACATCCTACATTCATAGTTTTAAAAATTTTACCCTGGGAGTGCCTAATTAATGAAGAGAAGTGTGCTCACAGTTTTCATTTTCACTGCTACACTGTTATCGTGCACAACATGCGCCTTGGCCGTGTTACGTTGCGGCAATTGTGGACCCACTCCAGTGCCATATCCGCTAAGCACCGGTCCAAATTGCGGTCATCAATCCTACAAAATCCGTTGCGCCGCAGGCATATTATGGTTCGATGCTCGAAACGGATCATCCTACATGATCGCATCAATCAACCCTTTATCCCAGAGGATAATTATCCGGCCGCCTGGTCCCGCCGGCAGTACTTGCACTGCTACTGACATGCGTACTCAAGGCATCCAACTTGATGACAATCTCCCATTTAACATCACTAGTAGTAACACTATTATGTTACTCAACTGTACGGACGCTATGTTAAACTTGCAAGTACCAATAAATTGTTCGTCAAATTGTATATGTCACAGCTACATCAAAGACAAAGCACCTCCCTGTATGACAGCATCATCACTGTGTTGTGTGTTCAAGACTGGAGGATCGCAAACAGCTTATACGATCAGAGTGCACAATGGAGGCTGTACGGCTTACCAGAGCTTTGTGAACTTGGATGCAAATTGGGTGCCAGGGAAGACGTGGCCGGAGCCAGGGATGGAGTTGGAGTGGGAGCTCCCGCCGGAGCCAATTTGCAAGACTCCTGAAGATTGCAAGGATTTGTTGCATTCAAATTGCTTGGCTGATCCGATGTATCCTGGCTTAAAAAGGTGCTTATGCAATCCTGGGTTTATTTGGGATCCCGTCAACGGATTGTGCCAGAGTGAGTTATCATTTCTTGCCAAGCATTTTGTTCGTTATTTTATAAAATATTGAATTAAAAGTAAATATGATAAGTTGTGGGTACCAAAATAAAGAAGGAAGATGTAGAAACAAGCAATTCTGAGTTCAGTTTTCAAGCAGAAAATAGCGCCTCTATAATTTTAATAATTAAACTAATCTAAGGAACTTTAATCTTCTCTTTTGTTTAGGTTCGAAGTACCGGCATGGGAAGGGTTGCAAACGTAAAAAGAAAAAGACAATGCTCATTGCTGGTACGTTCTTATCTTATCCAACCGTATCTTTCTATTTTAATTAATTTTTTTCTCTCCATTACGTATCAAATTATTTATATATGGCTGAAATCTCCCTTTATCAATTATTACGGCAAAGTCTTTGAAATTTGGCAATCAATAATATTAGGATAGAAAAGCTAATACAAACTAATGTGACAGTATTAGATTATTGTTACTATGCGGGAGAATATTTTATAGACAAATTACGCCAAAATGAATATAAGTGTAAGCCAACCCAATTAAGGCCTAAAAATTGCTTTAAATGTTAAATTGTATGTCCTTTATGGGTTTTGAAATTTTAAAGTTGTGAAATCAAATAAATTTTTTTTCTTTCTCAAAATGAACCAAAAAAAATTACTCAACGTTTTTTTTTTATGTTAATGATGAATATGCTGTACTTAAAATTTTTTGAACTTGAACCGGATACGAACCCCCAAGATTCTATCCGAGTTAACTGATCGCCAAATTGAAACCAAAGAAACCTAATATTGATGATCAAGATTAGTAATAAACACAAAAAAAAAATGGATCAAACACACAGATCAGCAATCAAACAAAAGAGGACACTAGAATATTTATAGTGGTTGGGCTTCAGTGTAGCCTACATCCGCTACTAAACGTGAGATAATAAAAAATGATACCCAACTTTGTCACATTAATTTGTATGAATAGAGATTATATCACTAGGGTCACTATTTTAGCAATTAATCTGAAATGTGATTGTTATTTCTTTTTTTTTTTTTAAAAAAAAAGAACTCAATAATATTTTGAATCTAGGCATGGTTGCAGCACTGGGTGGAAGTTTACTCGTAGTCTTGATAGGAATTCTAGTATACAACAAACTAAACGAGCACATGAAGAAAGAAACTAAAAAACTTTTAATCAAGCAACGTGAAGAAATGTTAAATGCCAAAGCCGCTGGCAAATCCGCAAGAATTTTCACTGGCAAAGAGATAAGAAGAGCCACCAACAACTTCTCCAAAGACAATCTCATTGGAACCGGCGGCTTTGGTGAAGTTTTCAAGGGCATTCTTGATGACGGAACCGTCACAGCCATCAAGCGAGCCAAGCTTGGAAACACCAAAGGCACCGATCTAGTACTGAACGAGGTTCGCATTCTTTGCCAGGTGAACCACAGGAGCCTTGTGAGACTTCTTGGCTGTTGCGTTGAGCTAGATCAGACTCTTATGATTTATGAATACATTCCTAATGGAACCCTCTTTGATCACCTACATTGTGACTTTACTGGTAAATGGCCTCCCCTGCCTTGGCATCTCCGGCTTGTTATTGCGCACCAGATTGCTGAAGGGCTCACTTATCTTCACTCAGCCGCGGTGCCTCCCATTTATCACCGTGATGTGAAATCAAGTAACATTTTACTTGATGAGAAACTTAATGCCAAGGTTTCTGACTTTGGGCTCTCCAGGCTTGTAGAAAGAACAGAAACTAATGACAGTCATATTTTCACAACTGCTCAAGGTACAATGGGCTATCTTGATCCAGAGTATTATCGTAACTTTCAGCTGACAGATAAGAGCGATGTTTATAGCTTCGGAGTGGTGCTGCTTGAGCTATTGACGTCAAAGAAGGCTATTGATTTTAACAGAGAAGAAGAAAACGTGAACTTGGTGGTTTATATGAAAAAGATTATGGATGAAGAAAGGTTGATGGAAGTTGTGGATCCTGTGCTGAAGGAAAGAGCTACTCATTTAGATTTGGAGACAATGAAGGCACTTGGGTTACTAGCTGCTTCATGTTTGGATGAGCGGAGGCAGAATAGGCCTTCAATGAAAGAAGTTGCTGATGAGATTGAGTACATTATTAGTATAGCTAAAGGAAGAATTTCTGAATCCTAGTTTGGTTACTTTTGTATGAACTGCCACAGCTATAAAATAATTGCATGCCATGATTTAATTGCCTAAGGCCTTCTTGATTGTTGAAAGAAATCGGAAACCAAATCTTTGATAAATTAAATCAATCATCACACAAGTCCTTATTTTAATATTCAGCTGTCACTGAGGCCCTTGATAACTTTGAATAAAAATTACCTAAATCTCAAAACAATAATAAAATATATAAACTTCTTTGGACATGAATTAACTAATTAACGTCTCCCAATAGACTGACTGAAAAGGGATTAAAAAAAAAAAAAAAACTATTTTGATCTTGCTGGAGCCCATTCAACTGCAAGGATGAGGTTATCATAACCATAACCATTAAGCTTGTTAATAGCTCTCTCAGCATCTTCCCTGTGAGCAAAATTGACAAAACCAAACCCTCTTTTGAAACCACTTGGGCGATCCACGGCCACATGGACTCGAGTTAGCGGTCCAAATGCACCAAACAGTTCGCGCAAGTCTTCTTCTTCAGCGTTCTCTGAAAGGTTACTGACTTTGACTGCATTTTCATCATTCCTGTTAGTATGTCTCATAGCTGATGAGGATCCACCAACACTGCTATTTCTATCAGCACCAAATCTTTTGCTGGGTGGGATATAACTACCACTCTTGCTGATCCCAGAACTAGAAGCAGAATTAGCATTATCCATCACTGTCTTGTCGTTGAAATTCAAGTCTTCAGCTCGGGTCGTAAGGTCCTTGTAAGGACACTTAGCTGTCCAATGGTCACCTTTTTTACCGCAGGTCCTACACAGCATGAGAATGGCCCCCTTGTTTCCAATTTGCCCTAAGGATTCTTCTGCAGTTCTGCTTTCCTTTGCTGTGCTTCCTGTTAATTTGCAATTTCAACAACATTAGAGAACTAGTACGTGCACAGAAATTTGGGTTTCATAGATAATTCAATATGCAAAATACTTTATCCAATCTAGGACAGCCTCACGGAATTATTGGATTTCTTCAATACATGTCACCCAATTAGAAAGCATAACCATAGTCGGTGACTCGGTGTGTCTTTGGTAAATAAAATCTAGGATAAATTAGTCAGAATAGAACATAAAGCAAACAAGTATCAATTAAATCTTTTCCGTATAAACTAATAATACAATCACAAATAATTTTATAAACGCTAGAAGTCATTGAAAAAAAAAAGCTAAACAAAGTCATGAAAAAATTAAAAGTAAAATATAAAATATAAAATACCTAGAGGCTTAGGTCTCTCAAGAAAAATCTGTTCGGTAGAAACCGCAGTGAGGCTTGCACCAACTTCGTCATCCACCGCTTCGCCAAACTTAGCCCATGACCTCCGCCGCTCAAGAACTTGCTTCTTCTCACGCGTTACAATCTTACGGACTCTTGAAGTTGTAGTAACCTTAACCATCTTTCCTTGGTCATTGAAATTGTACTCAATAACTTTCTTGATGCCCTTCTTGTCCGGCCCTATTACTTGGGTCGGAGGTAGAAGAAATTTGAGCTCCTCACCACCGTTATCTTCTTCTTCAGTTTCAGCAAGATCCGACCACCGCGGCTTGTTTGGCCTCGAAGGTAAATATTGGTTTCCAATTGCCATTAAGCTGATTAAGTAAAGGGTTATTGTAGTAATTGTCGAAGGGTTTAGTTCGTTCGTTTGTTTCTGCCCTACTAGTTGTGGCTTGTGAGACTAATGTAAGAGTAATGATATGTTTACGAGAGGAATATGATATTTAAATATTCCTTTTCCAGTTTCCTAATAAATATAGGATAAGCATTTTATAATTATTTTTATAAAAATTATACTTCAACGACCTTTTAATGTAAGGAGAGTCCCCATAATAATTGGTATTCTTTTCAATTGGATTGCATTAACAATTATAACATGTACAAGCACTTAATTAGATTAATAAGGTTTTATATATATGTGTGTAAATTTTAGATTAACGTGTTGGAACTCAACTTTTCTAGAGACGTAGTTCACATACATGTATCAATATTTAGTTTTAATTAAGAGATAAACTAATTAGGTTCACATACATGTATCAATATTTAGTTTTACTTAAGAGATAAATTAATTAGAATGCTCACGTATTTTTAAAGAATTTAATAATGATATAATTAGTATTTAGGCGGGAATTTCACTAGGCCACATATCATTTTTGGATTGGCTAAAGGTCGCCCTCGATAAGATGAGCCCAAATATACCCTTGTTGCAACTTTAATTATGGCATTGACTTGCCGGGACTGGGACTCTTTTTGGAATAGAAAGGGTTCTGTTGAGAGTATTGGTGTGAGAGCTGATAGTATAAAGTGAATAATGAAGAACTTGTGTTCCACTTGGGGTTGATATGGCTGTAGATTGATAAAAACCTTAATTGCGAACTTGACTATCAAGATGGTGTTTCGGGGTTTTGGTAACTAGAAAGTTGTGATTGTAGGATTATGGCTATGATTTTCGTACTGGAAGTGATTCTCCAAGGTTTTGTGACTTACTTAACCTAATAAGGTTGTAATTATACTTATTAGTAAAGAATGTGCGGTTTGAAGGCTTTAATATTCTTAACCGGGGAAGCTGTTATGGTGATAAATGAACGATTGTAGATGCTATTTTAGAATCATGTGTCATTTAATGTATGGCTTCAATGGTGATTGTAATCGCAAGAGGTAGATCAGGATTTTCTCTCGATCTGAGCATTCCTAATTTTTTACGGATTTTGTGCCACGTCTTTCAATGTTAGTGAATGATTATGATTTAATTATTTTTTCTTTTTAATTTATTAATTATCAATCATATTAACAGAATTTGTTTAGATGAAAATCAAATCATGAGAGGATCTTAATCCCCGTTATTAATGTTGATTGCAGGTTGCCGGGTTACTGTTTATGGTTGAGAATGATAAGGAATTGCAGGCTGGGCTGCTAGCATGAATCGTTCATGCATGAAATAATAAATATAATTGTTATCTTATTCCTTTCCCATGATAAAGAGATTCGATTTCTTCTTTGGATAAGATTATGGCTATCTCAACGATTGGGTTGTCCAACTTACTCGTCAAATAAAGTGGCATTAAGGTTAGGTTGAGTTTAGGGCGAAACTAGAGTTTCTAGAAGGCTTAACGGGCCAAAGATTGCAGCTGGATCGAAAACACTAATCCTGCTCAAACTCTAATGTGGATCTTCACACCATTGGGCAGTCTTGGGTTTCCCATGCACTTTCTATAGTTATAGGTTCTTCATTAGCCTTCATATAAGGCATTTCCTTATGGGCCAATGACATCCAGATGGGCTTAGCTAAGGATTCAATGCATGTTTGGCTTCATTTATACATATGTGCCTTCCAAATCACAACTCATGGTTGATGTCTTAGACTCTTAGTATAGTAGCTTGCGTTCACCATAAATACATACCTTATGATTTTGCTTAATGGAAGGAAATGATCGAGTCTATTATAAATACTAAGAGGTTGTTAGCCAAGCTGGCCTTAATTAATTAACAATTTACATGTACACCTATCAAATAAGGTTATCAAGAGCGAACAAGCTAACATATCTACTACATTAATCTGAGTGTTATTCGATTCAACAATGAAAGTTACAAAATTTACTTAGGTTTGTAAATCCAATAAATGTCTTTGTATCAAAATTTTTCTAACAGAAAAAAAGATAGAGTATTCATGTAATAACCTAACATAGACCTAGTAAGATAGTCTACTTTAGTCATAGGTGCACACAAATATGTTCTCAAGGTGGTTGTACAGTCTAAAATATGTCTGGCCAATTAAGATGTGGATCATTCCCTAAAAGATATTGTCTACTTATAGCTTAAAATACGTCTTGCCAATTAAGGTGTGGATAATCTTTTATAAGCATTAGGCTTCTTCCATATCATCAAGGGTTCTTGCTTGAATGGGCTAAGATCTCTAGGATGTTTTATAATAGGCTTAGAACCCTAGCTCTGATACTTCCGGTTAGAGTTAGCTCTAATATCATTTGTTATAACTTAATTTCGACTTGGCAAGATATTGTCTACTTTGGGCTTAGGCCCTCAAGAATTTGTTCTTAGGATGCCCATATACCCTAAAATGCTTTTGCCAATTAAAGTGTAGACCGCCCCTTAAAAGCATTAAGTTCCTTCGATGTATGAGCGATGTGGGATATTCCAATCCAATGAACAAAAATTGGGATAATATAGCTCACATTGATAATATGAACACAAGAGTACCAATATTAGCCATGTAATCATAAAATTTAAGAGAAATTTCCTCACTCATCGTAATATCCTTTTTTCTTTAAAGCAAACATAATTATTGAAGTTAATGCTTATTTTGTTCTATTTTTTTTTTTTGTAAAAGAATTGTATTCATCCTTAAAATTACCTTTTATAAAACATCATTTAATTTTTTTTATATAAAACATTTTGAAATGTTGGAGAAAATTAATAAATAGTAATAGATTTGCAAAAGTTAAAGTTAGTATAGTTATATTCATTAGATTCATGAGCACGCTAAATCATATAAAGGCCAAGATTATATCTAATTGCCTTGAATCGTACTACCGATTTCATTAATGAGATTGGGAGTACAATGCTCATTCAGAGACCGAGAATATGATTAAAGAGGACAAAAGAAAAAAAAAAGAAAAAAGAAAATGATGAAGTTTGAGAACCATGTAGTTGGGTTACTCCAAACATGTCACTAGTTGCAAGCCAATAACTTATGGTGGAGTCGTCAAATCCTTTTAAATTGACTTTAATTTACTCTACTTCTAGGAACAAACTTTTATTTATTCCCTAAAATAATAAAAAAGTTAAAAACTTTTAATTTACTTATTTACCTCCTAAAACTTATTATTTGTCGGTTAATTTTTGGTAAAATTGTATTTATATATTCAATTAAAAAATTGAATTATTAAATTACAGTTTTTTAAAATTAAAATGATATCACTTCTTTATTTTTAATATTTTAATAAAAAAATTTAACTAGAAATATTTTTCTTTAATGCTTGATCTCATTCAACAGCCCAAACAACAAAATAATTATCAACCACTTTAATTTGTTCGTGCAAATCCAATCACAAGTCAAAAACTCATTTTAAAGAACTAATGATTTCTCTAAAATTCTAACGAAGATCTAATCCGCTGAACAATTAGTTCTCAAATATAACTCAAATCAATCTAACAAATATCTAATCCGTTGTCACAATTAGTTCTAAAAAAACAACTCAAATCAATAATAGTCATACTACCTTAGCTCTCAAATTAAATCATTAAATGAAAATAACAAATAAATAAAAATAAAGAAAAGAAAAGCAAACGAATAACTTTTGCCGTTTACCTTGGAAAGAAACTAATTTTTTTTTTAAAAAAACCCTAGCCACCTAAAAACTACGACTGTCGCCTCCCACCATCGCAATTCCACTGTTAGACAAGTTGCCAGCTATTGCTGGCCAGAACCCAACTTTCTTTTGCCCTTGATTTGCCACGGCAATGTCGTGCAAAACCTCCAAATCAGGAACTCCACCACCCATTCGCCGCCACTGCCGAGCCAACCATGGCAACCAACGACAGTCCATTACATTGTGTAGTAAGAGGATTTTAGGTGGCTTTTGGTTGGGATTAATGGAGAAATATTTGTTTAATGAACTTTTTTATATTTTTTTATGAATTAAAGTAGAAGTAAGAATTTTCTTCTAAAAAATAGAAAAATAGAAAAATAGAAGATTTAATAACCTAATAAATGTCAACGCCTTAACAACCTAATAAATGACAAATATGAAATTCCTTATGGTGTTTTACTACTAAAATCATCTTAACCATCTAACTAAAAATATGTCAAATCTCAAGGAGAAATTAAAGTTATCCTTCTTAATTGTTAGTTAAAATATTCTATTAGGATAGAGGTGTTTTCGTACTTTATTGAGTTAACATAAATCAATTATTAAGAATATCAGTTTTTATGAGATAAATTGAAGTTTTTATGCTTTTTGGGTTAAATTAAATTTTTTCATTCTAACTGAGGATGAATTGAAATCTACTTTAATCCAAAAGTTACGAAAAAGAACATGATCTAACGTCTTACAATCATATTTTCATTAGATTTTTGCTATGATCCGATTCAAACCATTTAGTGGTTATTCTCACCGGATTCAAATCAAATCTGATTTAAACAAGTAAATTTATATTTAAGGGAAGATTGGGCTAGTACAGGTTGAGGTGTGTTTTTCTACTGTTGGGAGCATGTGATATAGTTAAGGTAATCTGGCAAATGAGCTGAGGTAATTTAGGAAGTGAAGATTTGCTTTATCCGGTATTAAACACAAGCTATGAACTAAGATATTTCTGAGTTTAGAATAATACAGAGAACTCTGTCGAGCTTGTGGGAGTTAATTTAGAAAGTTGACATGAGGAGCTTAAGAAAGCTCAGGGGATAGCTCTGATAAACGTAAGGATATTACTAGAAAGTTTATATGAGGAACTCAGAAGAGCTCTTAAGATAACTTAGGTGAGCTCATATATGCGATCTAGGAATCAAAACTATAATAAAAAGAAGAAAATAATCATAAATAATGAAAGCACGCACAAGATCTTACGTGTTTGGCCTAGATTTACAGGAGTAACTCATCTTCAGTCCACTATATAAAATGAAGTATTACATTATTTATTTACAATATCAGCAAAACCATATTAAAGATTCTTTATGGTGAATAAAAACATTAAGAGACTAGAGAGTTCTCTAAAAGAAAAAAAAAAAAAGCCTTGAGGTCACCAAGATCTTTCATAGAGGTATAAAAAGAGAAAAAAAAAAAAGATAAGCAGTCTATTCAGAAATCAGATTTAAAACAAAAAAAAAAGTAATTTTCTTGTGTCTTAAGCTGAATTTATAGGATGGACACCTTAGGGGCATTTTTATCTTTTCCTCAGGTGGGATTATTTTCATCTTTTTCTGTTATTTCACTTGATAGTGACCAAATAAGTTTAGCGAACAAGTAATTACTCTAACCCTCATGTGTTCTTTGTTCTTCACCACGTAGTGCAATGGTCCTACTACTTTTTAGAGGACAAATGAGGAGTGCTGACGTGTCTTTTCTTTATTGCTATGCTTAACTAATTATTCTTCTATTATGGTGTGTTTACTTGAGGGTTTAGAGAATGAAAATGAAGGAATGAGATTGGAACCCATGTTTACTTGGCAAAATGTAATTTGAGAATGAGAATAAAATGTATAGGTCCCACACAGTTTGGAAACAAGGAATGAGAATCTCATTCCCATGGGGGGGGTTGGGAATGAGGATTTTCATTCCCTGATTTGACTTTTGCATCCTTTTAATTTTTTTTATATTTTCTGAATTACCCTCGTTCACATCACACGCTTGAATGAAGTCACTTGCACGAGTTCTATTATCAAATTGCAAAGCTCTTGAAACCTGACCATCAATGGACTTCATAAAACAAGCTGTCATGAATTAGCCATTTGCGATCATTTTGTTCGTATCTCCTGAAATACAAGTATGCAACCCAAGAGGGGGGGTGAATTGAGATTCTAAAAAATTATTCAATTTATAAAGAAAAAACTTGATGCAAATATAATCCAAATTCAAAGCAATAACAATTAAGTTGATCACAATATAAAAAGATAAGGTAAGAGAGATTCAAACACAGAGATTTTTTACGTGGTTCGGCCAACCTCGCCTACGTCCATGTCTCCAAGCTTTCCGGGCTTGAGGATTCCACTAAGCAAGCCTCTAAGGCTTCAAATGCTTACACTTGACTTCCAAGGTGTCAATAAACCTTTACAACAAGAGATTATCCCCAATCTCTTAACCCAAGTGTATTCCAACACTTACAATCACTCAAAGTAAAAGATTACAAACTGTTTTGCCTCTCACAATATATAAGATTACACAATAATGCTTAATATGTGAATAGATTAAGCGAGAATGTGTTCTAAGCTCTATGAAGATTGTATTCTCGAATATTAGCTCAAAATGGTCGTGTTGTGATCAACTTCCTTTTAATTTGAATGAGCTTATTTATATTTGGAGCTGAAAATCTAGCCGTTACAAACTGTCAGACAGAAAATGGTTCGCCGTTAACCATAAACGGTTAACCGTTTCGGTTGGTCAAAGTTACCGTTGGGCCAGATTTCAAATAAACGGTTTGCCGTTTGGGATTACCCTTTCGCCGTTAACTTCCAGAGACCTGCAAGATGAGCATTAGATATCCGTTTACACTAAACGGTTAAGGACTTGCGTGAAGTAACTTTTCTGGATATTATCGGTTAACCGTTGGTAATAAACGGTTAGTCGTTTGGCTCCAGTAACCTGCAAAACAATTTAGCCTTATCAGTTTTTTGTTTAATCAGTGCCAGGAGAGGACAACCTTCAATTCTGGATGTTATCGGTTAACCGTTTAAAATAAACGGTTCACCGTTAAGTTCCAGTAGCCTTTCCATCCTTGGTGTTTTCCGTTTTTCATAAACGGTTAGAGCTTAGGAGATATGTTACTTTCTGGCATTAATCAGTTAACCGTTTAAATAAACGGTTTACTGTTTATTTCCAGAATCACACTTTAAAACAGATTTTTTAGAGAATTATTTTTGAATTTGAAGGTCCATCTTTTATGAAAGAATGAAATGAATGATTATCAAGGCTTTCGTTTATTTAGGAATAGCTCCAATATTTTTATCAAAATACATTTAAAATTTGTTATCATCAAAATCAATATTATTAACATATTTATGTTAACATCTCCAGTGCCACCTGTCCTTGTCGCCTCCACGTCGTCGATCTGCTCTTGACACACTTCCGTCTCAGCCAATTGAAAGGTTTGTTTTGTTTTACTTAATTTTTGTTTCTACTGTCTTTGTGCTTCAAGTTCTCTATGTTTCATGTTGTTTTGCTTCTTAATTTCGTTTGTGTGATTATTCTTTATCCCAAAAAATTTATTATTATTCAATTACACAGTCGCTCTTTTGAGGTTCTATCCATTTTACGGTTGCATCAAATTAGACAGAGAAAGTGCTATTTAATTTAGTTTTATTTTATTTAATTTAGTTGATTATTTCGCATGTAACACCATTAATCGTCGTTTCGACAGTCCTTCGTTGGTCAACTTTCTCTGCAAAACTTTGCTCTTTAGCTTCTCTGGTGCTCTCTCTCTCTATAATTTACGTTATGGATTTGCATTTTTATAGTACTTTATTATTATTATTTTTGGATATGATATGGTTTTTATTCAATTTCATCTGGGTGTTAATAAATATTAGTGGACATGATTTATTAGTGAGGATTGGATTAGTAAATTGTAAAAATTAAAGTGGGTAATGAGAAATAAACTGCTTTGAGGTTGTTTATTATAGAGACAACCCATCCTAAAAGAAAAATACAATTTATTTTTAGCTAGAGAATTGCTCCAAATTTAAAATGCAGAAACAAATATTACTGTTAGGAAGGCAAAAGAATAGAGATAAGTTTAAGTGGATGTGAGTTGCAATGCTTTGATAGCATCGCAAAGCTTATGGATTCATTGTTTAAGTTAATGTACATCATTGCTTGATGATTGATGATTCTACTGAGAATTCAATATTGCAATCCTTTACCAGGTTCATAATAATATATCACGTTTTTTTTAGCTGTAGGAAATTCTTCATTTTTACATTGTTAATAGGGGTATTGAACATATTATGTTTATTGAATCTCTTGTGTGTCCTTGGTTGAAGAGTCTGGATTATTGATGACTAGCAAGCATGGTCATCTGAATTGAAAAACAAGAGAAAATCGAAATTCAGACGACCACACTTACTAGTTCCATACTTGCTAGTTCATTAAAACAAGATAAATGAATTTTTTGAGTCCTAACGAATATTTGGCGAATTTTTAAAGTTGTGGATCTCTGCTTTAGTTGCTGCTGGACAGTTTTTTGGTTTTGGTTAAAAGTTAGTTATCGAAAATGCTCATTTTTATGGATTTTTATGAGTAATGCCACACTTGTGCACAGTAACTCTGTAAATTTTCATGAATTTCTGACATATATAATTGATTTTATCATTATTACTCTATAATTTGCTTTTTGTTTTATGATTCTAGAAATATTATTTTATTGCAGACATTATCTATTTTGCTTTCTAAAGCTTTTTATTTTGAATTGTATATTTAATTTTTTTTTATGAGAACTATTGTTGCTTTCAAGCTTTATATAGTAATTAGTTTTTTATGTTACATTGAGATATAGGAATGACTCATCAGTTAGCAAGAAAGAAGAGAGTCTTGGTAGTCATACAAATTGTGGTTATGATGTTACAAATAATGGAGGATTCAAGGACCCAAAATGGAAATGGTTTAAGGTGCGTTTAAATTATTGAAACACAGTTTCAAGGTTATTAAATTTTTAAAATTAATAAACTTGTGAAATTTTTTAATTTTATTTTGTAGAATTGTTTGGTACTTATATCAAGGTTCACGTTCTGGAGGTCGATAAACCGAAATATAGAATTAGGAAAAATGAAATTGTAATTAATGTTATGGGGGTTTGTTCCCAAGATATGCAATTTATTTGTGTCTAACCCGGATGGGAATGTTCAACTCATGATATGCGTGTATTGAGAGATCCATTAACGAGAAGAAATGGTTTAAAGGTTCCACATGGTAACTACAAATTTTAAAAGAACGTTTCCATTGATGCATAATTTTTTATATTATGTAGTTTATTTGTCTTAATAAGTCATTATGAGGCATTCAAGTGCTCACAATGTCATCGAAAGACATTTTTGGTTACTAAAAAGAGATTGATTGTTTTAAGGAGTCCTTTATTCTATGATATTCAAACACGACACATAATATTTGTTTGTTGTATGTTATATAATTTAATAAGAAGGAAAATGACTTATAATGATATGCAAATAGACTTTGATGATGAACAACTTGATGAATCAAAATATATTGATAACGTTGAGCCCACAAATGAGTGGACTACTTAGAGAGAAAATTTGGCACAAGAGATGTGGAACACATGGAATGCCAGTAGAGAAGCATGAAGTGATTTCTTTGTATTGTTGTTTGTTTTGTCTTGTTATTTGACATTATGGTGTTTTTTTATATTGTTGTTCGACATTATACTGACTGAGATGTAATGCCTTTCATTTTTATTGTATTTCATGACTTTGACGTAATTCCATTTAATTTGATTGGTTTATATTTGGTTGTGTTAAGATTATTTAAATTTGTAAATGAAATTGTTTGTTAATGATATAGAATGAGTTCTTCTACAAGAGGTAGAGGGTTGAACAAGCATTTCTGGACTAAAGTTGAAGATGCGATCTCGGTTGATTCATTGTTGGAATTAAGTCAAAGTCCCTTGTGGAAGACAAATTGTGGATTCAAAAATGGCTATTTGCAAAAATTAGAAGCTATTTTGGAGGAAAAGTTGCAAGGTTGCGATTTGAAAGGAGATCCCCACATAGGATCTTGAGTAAATACTTTGAAGACTAAATGGAGTGTTTTGCACGATATGCTATGTCTCAGTGGCTTTGGCTGGGACAGTGAAGTAATAAAGCTTATTTACCACAAATTTGTTTTTGAAGATTATGTCAAGATATTAGTATTTGTCCTGTTTAAGATTATATTAGAATTATTATCTATTTTTGAATTTTTGAATTATGTGAGAATTATTATCATGTTAGATTAATATTTTGTTTCTATTACAGAAGAGACCAACTGCAAGTGGTTTGTTCAACAAATCATTTCCACATTATTACACTTTGGGTGAGATTTATGGTCGTGATCGTGCTACTGGAGCTAATGCGGGGAATGCTGATGATGATGAAGAGGAGGTACGTTAAGAGGACAATTTGAATGTGAATTTGGGAAATGACTCAACTAATGAGGTTTCAATGAAGGATTTTGGTGATGATATATCTTCAGCAAACAAGAGTGCACCCTCTCAAGCTGAAAATACTCTTAGTAGTTCAACAAATAAGTCCAAGAAAAGAAAAAACAAAGATAGAGATACTGGTGGTATGTACTCAAGTGTTAAGGGAATGACTGAGTCAGTGGCTGGGATGATACCCAAATTAGATGGTTTGATTAATGTTCTTTCTACACAAGATAAGGAGGTGGTAGATTTTCTAGCTAAGGTGTTTGATGAGATGCTAAAAATTGATGGCTTGGATGAAGTGCAGAACATGAAAGCTACTAACATGCTGGCAACAAAGCCTGAACTACTGCGTGTGTTTTTTAATATGCCTAGTTCGATGAAGAAAGGATATGGTGATATGTAGTTTCATGTGATAAAATATGTTTAAACTTTTAACATGATATTTTGGATGATGTTTTTTTGAAGATATATCGTGTTTTAGATGATGTTATTTGAAAGGTATATCTGTAGGTGCTATTTGGGGATTTTATTTTTATTTTTTAATTAATATCATTTTTATAATAATATTTATACATATATCTAGTTAATGAAAATTACATTATTTAATACTATGAGTATTTTGGTAGATTGATTCTCATTCTCATTCCTCATTCCTATTTATTTTGCTAAGTAAACACATCAATGGCATTCCAACACATTTCGATTCCCATTTATTTTTATTAAGTAAACATTGGAATCTCATTCTCATTCACAGCTCATTTTTATTCTCATTCCATTCCATTTCCATTCTATGAAGTAAACGCACCATTAGTCCCTTACTTTTAGCCTAAGGGACGAAGATATTTATCACTTCTTTTTTTGTGGCATGTAGCCCACACACATGTGAGGCCTCAACTTGCTATTATTTAATTCACTTTTGCCCTTTACAATAGACAAATCTATTAGAGTTATCCTCTCTCTCAAATATTACCCTTAGCTTGTCTTAAACTATTCTCCTTTTACGTAATGGTGTGTTTACTTGTGGGTTTGAGGAATGAGAATGAAACATATGTTTACTTGACAAAATGTAATTTGGGAATGAGAATAAAATGTGTGGGTCCCACATAATTTGGGAATAAGGAATGAGAATCCCATTCCCATGGGGGGTTGGGAATGAAAATGTGAGAATGTGAATGAAATATAAATTTACTTTTTTATCCTTATAATTTTTTCATATTTTTTAAGTTACTCTTGTTCAAATCAAAAATAATTTTATTATTTTAAATGTCATTAATAATAATAATAATAATAATTATTATTAAATTTTATTGACTTTATTATTTTAGTTATTATTAATTATTATTATTATTATTTTCATTAAAATTATCATTATTAACAATAAAAATAATGATAAAAATAATAATTAATAAAAATAATTAATTTATCATTATTAACAATATTATCCTTATTGTTGTTATTATTATTATTAATTTTATTAATATTATTAAATTTTATTAACTTTATTATTTTAGTTATTATTAATTATTGTTATTATTATTTTTATTAATATTATCATTATTATTAAAAATAATAATAACAATAATTAATAATAACTAAAACCACAAAGTTAATAAATTTTAATAATAATAATAATAATAATAAATGTTAATAATGATAATATTAATAAAAATAGTAATAACAATAATTAATAATAAAGTTAATAATAATAATAAATGTTAATAATGATAATATTAATAAAAATAATATTAACAATAATTAATAGTAACTAAAATAAGAAAGTTAATAATAATAATAATAATAATAATAAATGTTAATAATGATAATATTAACAGTAATTAATAATAACTAAAATAATAAAGTTAATAAATTTAATAAAAATAATAATAAATGTTAATAATGATAATATTAATAAAAATAATAATAACAATAATTAATAATAACTAAAATAATAAAGTTAATAAAATTTAATAATAATAAAAATAAATGTTAATAATGATAATATTAATAAAAATAATAAAAATAATAACAAAAAAATAATGATAATATTGTTAATAATGATAAATTAATTATTTTTATTAATTATTAATACTATTGGTATTTTGGTAAATTTATTCTCATTTTTATTCCTCATTCCCATTTGTTTTGCCAAGTAAAAACATCAATGACATTCCAGCACATTTTAATTCCCATTTATTTTTGCCAAATAAACATTGAAATCTTATTCACATTCCTTATTTTTATTCTAGTCCATTCTCATTCTCATTCCACTCAATTTCCATAAAGTAAACGCACCATAAAAGTACTAAAATTTTTCATCTTTCACTCTTTACTGCCACATGTCATTTACTGATTGATCCAAACCAATATCTCAAATTTATCCCAAACAAAAGATAATACATTAAAATTTTGTAATGATATGTTAATACTAAAATTTACATTCGGTTTTGAATTCAAAAATACTTTTTAAAGGTTGGGATTGGATAACATCACGTACTAAATACTAGCAGGTATTATTAATACTCGAACTTTAATAATCACAAACACAAAATACATTCACCACGAGCCGAGCTATGCACCCATAAGAGTCGAGACATTTAAAACACACTTACATTATTATAAAATTGAAATTAAAAAAATTACCCAATAACACTTTCTAGCCTCACCATTCACCCAAAGAAAAGAAAAAGAATCATGCTATAGCATTATGCCAGATACGGACGCGAGACGCCAACTCGCCAAATATTATAATTTAATAATAATTATAAAAATTTACTCTCCATTAATTTGTAAATTCGTTGGCTTGAAGTCCGTCCGGTCAAGCCTGATCGAGCCAAAACTCACTCTTCTCTGTAATCCTTTATGTTCGTACATCTTCTCTCTAATTGATCTCACTGCTTCCCTCTCACTTTCTAGACATTTTGGGTTGCAAGATTAATTGTTTTGAATTCGTTTTCTTTGATTTTATTTTACATTTGCTCTTTCTGGCATTGTTGCCAAGTTGAATTTCTTTTTGATCAATTGAAAAGTGTCTGCTGTGAAGGGTATCAGCATGAAGGCACTTATTCTCGTCGGAGGATTTGGAACACGATTGAGGCCTTTGACCCTCAGTGTCCCTAAACCGCTGGTTGATTTTGCTAACAAACCCATGATACTGCACCAGGTGAGCTTCATAAAAATTTTCTTTTGTTGTTAATGTATAATTTCTATGCTTTGGGCTTTTTTATTAGGTTATCACTGGTCATTGTAGCAGTTTTTATTTTTGCCCATTTGTGTTATTCTTCAGCTGTTGCTTCTTAATGACTTAATATGTTGTAACTGTAACAACGAATTTAATTAAACTGTGATTTTTCTGTATGGAAATCTGAATTTTACTTGGATGACCATGATATAGAGTTATTGAGACGAAAAGGATGTTAGGATGATACTTTTGAGACAGTTCAAGCACTATCTAGATATGCTAAAACTTAAGAATCAGAGGTATGTGTTCTCTTTTGACTAGATTGAAGCTCTCAAAGCCGTTGGAGTAACTGAAGTGGTGTTGGCCATCAATTATCAGCCGGAGGTAATTTTAAAGGGTTTGTTGTTCTAAGCAGTTCTTGTATTTGTAATGATGGATCATTGTCGTAATATATTCTGGTCGTTTCTGCAGATTTATCACTGTTTCTTTGTTTTGCAGGTCATGTTGAATTTCTTGAAAGAATTTGAGAAGAAGCTTGAAATTAAGATTACCTGCTCTCAGGAGACAGAACCACTTGGCACCGCAGGTCCTCTTGCTTTAGCACGGGATAAATTGATTGATGATTCCGGTGAGCCTTTTTTTGTTCTCAACAGTGATGTTATAAGTGAGTACCCATTAAAACAAATGATTGAATTTCACAGAGGCCGTGGAGGGGAAGCTTCCATTATGGTTACCAACGTAAACTAATGCCAAGATTCTAGTACTTTTGTCATTAAGCTATTTGACATTGTACTAAAAGAAATGTTGTTTCTGTTGTCAGGTGGATGAGCCATCAAAATATGGTGTGGTGGTTATGGAAGAAACTACGGGGAAAGTTGAAAAATTTGTAGAGAAACCAAAAAATTTTGTTGGCAACAAAATTAATGCTGGAATTTACTTGTTGAACCCATCCGTTCTTGACCGGATTGAGCTGAAGCCTACCTCAATTGAGAAAGAAGTCTTCCCTGAGATTGCAGCAGAGAATAAGCTGTTTGCTATGGTGCTACCTGGGTTCTGGATGGACATTGGACAACCAAAGGATTACATAACTGGCCTGAGATTGTATCTGGATTTCTTGCAAAAAAATTCATCGTCAAAATTGGCAACTGGATCCAACATTATTGGAAATGTTTTGGTGCATGAGGGCGCTAAGATTGGAGATGGATGTCTTATTGGACCAGATGTGGCCATTGGTCCTGGATGTGTAATTGAACCTGGGGTTAGGCTCTCACGCTGTACTGTAATGCGTGGAGTTCGAATCAAGAAGCATGCTTGCATTTCCAGCAGCATCATTGGGTGGCATTCCACCGTTGGAAGGTGGGCTCGAGTGGAAAATATGACGATCTTAGGTGAAGACGTTCACGTGGCTGATGAAGTTTATAGCAACGGGGCTGTTGTCCTGCCTCACAAGGAGATAAAGTCCAGCATTGTGAACCCGGAGATCGTCATGTGATGGTAATTGTGAAATATAGGGGGTGCTTGAGAGTGTTCAATATGCTGATATCCTTCATCCTTGGTTTGATTTTCTCCTAGTTTTCATTTATACAAAAAGTTTTACCAAGCATTTGAACTGCATCACCATCGTGCTTTTCATCTACTGCTGTCTGACCACTTCTCGGCTGATTTTATATGGCCGGTTGAACTAAATCATCATAATTTGTTTACACTTAATCATTTTTGTAATGTGCCTTCATGTTCTTGGGATTATTACGCGTGAGCTTTCCTGAGTGTGCCGTTTGTACCATATTCTGTCCGAAATTAGTTCTGTGGTAACAAACAAGTTGTAAAAATCATACAACACAAGGTCACCTTTTATATTTGGATTGTGAGTAAGATGCTCAGTTTATGTGCCAACAGAGTAGAAGCAAAAACCATTGGCTACACAATCCATATGTCTAGCTTGAAGGACGATACGAAATGTTCAATAACACACTACAATGGAATAGAACCCATGGCAGCAAGCAGTAATGTTGACAAAAGTTAGTAAATCAACAGAGAAAGTTCTAAAAATTGCCCAAAAAATTTCGGTACATTATGGCCAGATAGTAAAGGAAGCATTTACATGTCAAACAAAAGATAGAGTATATATATGTTGATTAGGGGGCAGCAAGAGCTCTGAGTTGTCTAAACTGAGGCTAAGATCCAAAACATCACATGAGATGACAGGGCAATCAGAAGCCAGGTGATGAATGCTAAAATTACTGAAACCTCAAAGCTGTGGCATGCAAGATTATTTTGAGGCATGCAAAAATTCAAATCTTTTGCATAAAGAACTACAACCCCAGCTGAGGAGCATGCAGCCGCAAGTGATAACATAGCCGTGACCTGCATGTTTTGAACTATAAATTTGTTACACCAATTATTGTCTAATGTCAAATCTACAAAGCAGAAAAATAGCAGAATATACATGGTTATGTTGCATCAGTTCTCTCAAATCGTGTAGGTAGTTTCCGTTGAGGTCTTAGTCAAGAACTACATGACATAGTAGGCATTACTATTATTCAACAAAAGACCAATCTCACACCCGTTTTGCCAAAGGACAGACAATCTAATTGTTTAGAATAATTCAATGTCATTTCAGCCTTGATATATCATATTTCAAAATTGAAAAAAAAAGACAGAATTCCAAAGAATCACGCTACGTATACAAAAACAAGATTTGAAGAAAATTAAGAGGAAATGAATTTCAAAGATTGGAAACCTAAAAACTTCAAAATCGTGAAACAAAACTTGATATTAGAGAGAGCTTTTGCACAGATGAGTCCACGTACAATTCTCAGATTAAGTTAATACTAAACCAGCAGTGTTTTTAAACATATTCCATAGTTTTTCTTTTTATCTTTGCTTTTTTTATTTTGTTGTAATAATTTCCTGTGCTCCCTCTTCCTCCTCCCAGTTTAGATATTAGGACTTCATCATCCCAAGCATGAGGAGGTTATACTAGGGAGATTACTGTCCGCAATCAGGAACAACACGAATACAACTAGATATAAAGACAATACGATGATAAGCAGATATTTGAAAAATGATAACAGTAGATATTTGAAAAATGATAACAGCAGAAATTTGCAAATATGTGGTAATATGCAAGAATCTGATTTATGTGAAAAGTCTTTACATTTGGAAAAAAGAGAAATCAGAAAAGAGACCAAGAGACAAGTTACATACCCAATCACCTACAACAAACAGGCTGACTAGGACTGGATTTTGAAGGTCTCGTTTTCTCCTTAAAGCATAAATATCAAGACATGCTAGTCCAAAGCTCCACAGCATTTGAAGCCCCATTGATGCAATCAAATAGCTGAACCAAAGGATACAAAGACACATGATAAATTGTCACAGAAAACAACTAAACATTTATATGGCTTATGCAGTACGTGATAATAAGTCAGTTCCACCTGCCTGGCATTACATATCTTTCAACCTTTTGGAACCATTATGCAGTTCTGGCATTCCACCAAGTTGGTGGCAGATGCCCAAAATAACAAATCATTCTGTCCAATTATCAAATGTTTGCATCTCCATTTCAATCTCCAAGACTGAATTGCATATGATACATTTGAATATGGTTCTTTAGCAATCTGCATTAGACGACATGCTTAACTTAAGTCGAACAAAGCTTAACCAGCCCCAAACATATTAGGCCGGCCACAATAGATAATCCGATTCATCCACAGTGGTACTTCCAGTGACTTATCAATGTTTCATCCCAAACAATCCTTTATGATCACAAAATAAAAACATTGAATCTAGACTCTTATTAACTGAATCTGTTCAGACCCAGCTCGGAGACTCAAAGTCTTGCTTCAAACAAAATAATAACATAAAAATTTAAAAGGCAAAGAAAAATGAAAATTTACCAGAAAGCAGTGTAGCTAGAGAAGCCAGCAGCAGAGGTCATGGCTCCAATAGCGGCAGCAGCAAATCCACATTGCCCGATCCTCAGCATCAACCCACTCACTGTACCCGGACTCCCTACTAACTCCTTCATTATCTACTCCTATGTCTATTTCTCCAAACAACAGGCCCCTCCTTTTCCCCCAAATTTAGGACCAAAAAAGGAGAAACCCTAGATTGAATCTCCCCAAATCACCTTCATTGCATTTTTTTAACAAATACCCACTATCCCGATTTAGCTGAAGTTTGAACTTTGAAGAGATTGAGCTCAGATTCTCATTTGTTCACCGTCTTTTTTTTTTTTTTTTTTTTCCTCCCCTTCTATCTTCTGGTGATTGTAATTTCTTAAGCTATCGAACCTTTAGCTTTAAGAATCCCTATAATCGAGTTCCACTTCCTCATTGGAGTATTAATTGTAATTATATCTTTTTATTCCGTAATTAAATATAGTGTTGATTCTATTTTAAAGTTGGTTAAAGAGTAAAGACAAAGGACCGTCTCAGTCGAGTCAGTCCTACGTCGATTTCTTTCTAACTGCGTAATAACATATGGGTCCTTAACCTTTATGATTTTCACAAATAAAGATGTAGTTTATTAATTCATTTATTATTAAAAAGTTTATAAAAATAACAGGCAGCCATACAGTCACTTCTGGCAGCTGCAAGCTATACCGTCCCCCGCCATTGGCGACCAATCATCGAAGTCGATGAAGCCAAATAAGATCTTGTTGTCCAAAAAATTTGTTTAGAATAGTTGGCTAGTTTAACTCGCCACCGGCGATTGAAGACAAGTTACGAGATAGTGTCATTGTGATAAAGAAGAATGTATGACGCCTAATCTAATGGTGGCGGTATCTTATCTTCTAAATCGCCACCTTTTACCGGCAGTGATTTAAAGAAGTTAACGATTGTCGACTCTTTTTTGGGTGAATAGAATCTTATTGGGCAATAATCTTTGCATTGTTGGGTAACCCTAATGATAAGGATTGCAACAACATTAAATTTGACTTGAATATACTTTAGTGACTTATCACCGGAGAAGGTAAATGATGGCGTACTCTACCGGCGGTGAATTTTTTTATTTTTTAATATTAAATAAATATAATTTATTTAAAAATAGATAACGAATAACCATATAAAATATTTAATTATACAGTACATGCTTTACATTCTGGAGATGGCGAATAGTGCCTGCTCGCGCTCGACATAGACCATTTGGAGCAAACCCACGAGAATGACTCATGTCATGGTGGGCCGTGGACGGTGCCATCCCACTTTTTTAATGTTCCAAATTATTATGCTTCTAATTAAAAAAGTTAAACTCTTATTTCGAATGGGACTCAAACTCAAGCTCATTATAAACTTATTTTAAGTCTTTAACCATTGAGCCAAAGCACTTTTAAATTGAGATACCTTTTTGAATCATCAACTTTAAATTTAAATAGCTTTTGAATAATCAATCTTCTAAATTTATATATTATATTATAATATACTAAATCAATAAATTATAACATTTCCAATAAATTTTTTTAGAATTACATTATATAATTGATTAGAAAAATGTTTAACAAAATTATTACATTTGCATAACATAAAACCAACAATAATAATAAAACTTAATAAAACAATATAAAAATAAATGATAATACAGATTCAATTCAGATTTAATTAATTAATGATTTATAATTGATTTACAATTTAACATAACACAACATTAATTAATAATAATAATAGAACAAAATATTTTAGATTTAATGTTGTTTAATTAATTATGCTATGATATATTATGGAAAGTCATTGTAATGCACCACTTAAATAATTCTCTGTACTTCAATAAAATACCCCTCACCCCCCCCCCCCCCCCCCTCCCCCCATAAATTCCCTTTTTGTCGTTTCAAAATATTTTGTTTAAATTTATCTTTTTAAATAATATATAGACTCTGTCTAACGTGCCTCTTGGGCACCATACCTCCCTGTTTTGTCATCTAGCAAAGTGCCCGTTGGATAAAAAGGAGCAAGATCATGCAGGTGTGAAGTGGCCACGTGGCAGTTGAAGGAAACCGAATGTGCTGGTCACTAGACAGGAACTGTTAATGTTGCAATTATTTGTCCAAGAAAACAAGAAAATGTTGGTGTATATAGCAATAAAATAGTTATATGGAACAAAACAATTATATGCAAAAGCAAGTAATATGTGAGGGACAAAAAAATGTACGTGTTGAACACGTTATTTGTTGCAAGAGGCATATAATGGATCATACTGTAACAATGAAAAATATAGTGAGATTAATTGATGTTAATTAAAGTAATAATAAACAAATAATGAAAAGCTTTGTTTATATATATATTGGACATGATGTTGATTAGTGGTGTTTAAAATGCAGTCGGAGCTAATAAATCCTGCAGGTTGGAAGAAACAGAGCCAAAAAAAAAAAAAAAATCTTGTTGCGATGAAGTAGATGGATTGTTGAAGAGGTTGAAAGCATAGAAAAAATTCAGTCGGTGGATTGGATGCAAGTAAAGCGGCAATTCGGAATTGCACTTATTATTAACAATGGAATAATATAGAAAGAAGAGAACTTGTATAAGTGGCATTATTTGTAGTGTATGTATGCATATGTAAATAATGCGAAAATAAGGAAAAAAATAACAGCACAATATGTATTACAAAAAAAAAAAAAAAGAGGAATGAGGGAAAAGAAATGGGCAAAAAAAAAATAATTGAGAAAATAATGATGTGGAACGAGAAGACAACAAATAGTGGAATGGAGAGAATGAGAAAAATTTTAATAGGAGCAATGGTTGATTAGACTGTGTGAAATTTAAGTCCAATTTAAAGATGTCTAGATTGAATTATTAAAGAATTTGACCGATTTATGGCTAGGATTAGAATAACAAGTGTAAATTTAAAAAAAAAGGTGGAGTAAATATGGAATAGAGTGGAATGGGGAAAATCAATTTGGGGAACAAGAGCTATGGAATTGATGGTGTTTAGAACACCCATGCATGTGCTTTTATATGGCTATCACCAAAGGCGGTGCTTCAAATAAATAACAAATATGAACGAAATTGGGTGGTTGGTTAAGACGCAAACGACCAAATGCACAACATCCGTGAAATAGGTTTGTTGATTAAAGAATAACCTATTTTGGAAGCAATATGATCAAATATAAGCCATCAATTTAACAGCATAGTTGAACTGCGTTTCAATTGAAAATGAGCATACATGAAGTAAATTAAACGGTGGTGCAAACGTAAAATGAAAGGGAAAAATGGAGCAGGCAGGTTGAATATACTATAAACAAATATGTAATATCGAGACAATGCTGCAACTCCAGGGATTATGAAGTGGATTCAAAATGTAAGTTGAAATGTCGGCATAAGAAATAGACAACGAGAGTTGGAAACGCATAATGGTGATCCTTCCACAAGATTGTAGCATATTAGGAACAATTGTGAAATGGTTAGTAAAACACAGTTTAGGAGATCATATTTTGCAATAACTGAATATACAAAGCACACAAAATGTGTATAAATTTGTTGGTTGGTGGAGTTCCTTTGATGGCGGTGATTATAATCGTACAGACGAATAAGTTCATCGTTAGCATCGCAAGAAAGATAAGATGGACAATTTTGGAGGACACAACAGATGGTAGGTTTGAAAAAAGGCATGTTCCCTGAGAGTGACCGCTACAGGCCTGCAATTTTGAGTAAAGAAAAAAGAGTTTAGTGAGAATTCAATTATGAATGACAGTCTAACTCACTCGCTTATATAAGTCCAAGAAGGAGGTTCTGCAAGTTTATCCAACAAATTAGCTTGCAAAAGTAAATGTAGATATGAATAGGATGAATGAAATATTTGCAGCAATTGAGGAGGAATTGCAAGTAATCATTTCATGAGCATCTATCCAATCGAACGAATTATCTTATCCCGAAAAGATTTATCGTAAAGGTGAAAATATTGAGTTATTCTATTGTCAAATACATATTATCTACATCATGGTGTTGCATCGAATGGAAAAAATACGGCTCCTACAAGGTACTAAACCCTAAGAAAAGTAAGGATTGTCAACCATGAAAAATCACTGTCATACTTACAATTGCAAATGGTTACTGTTATAGCTTAAAGTTTTAGTATGCATGCATAGCCCATATCAACAGGGATACCAAAGACAAACACCAGAAAGGAGAAGGTAACATGAAGCAAGTATTGTTGAAACGCTTGTGATGGAGAAAAGTGTGTGAATTACAATTGCGATATATACTAAAAATAACATAAAAATAAGTACAAGAAGTAGAGAAAATGCAGAAAATATCCTATCTTGCAGTAGGGTTGGTAAAATCCAGATCCGGATACGGATGTAGGTTTCTAAATCCGAATCTACATCTGGATCCACAAAAAATTATGTAGATCCGGATGCAGGTAATATTCGCAACGGATGCGGGCAGATATTACGAATATCTGGATCCGCAAAAATAAAAATTTAATAATTTACCTAATAATATAAAATAATTCAACAATTAATAATTCAACATGAATAACATACAATAATTTCATAAATCTATAAATAAAATTTAATTTTTTATTTTTTATTTAATTTTAAATATATATTTTTTATTTAAAATAAAATTCAATAATTTACTTAATAATATCATACAAAATTCAAGCATAATCCAACAATTAATAATTCAACATGAATAAGATACAACAAAATCATAAATCCACAAATAAATTTTAAATTTTATTTAATTTTTAATATATATTTTTAATTTAAATTTAAAATAAAATTCAATAATTTACTTAATAATATCAAATAAAATTCAATCATAATCCAACAATTAATAATTCAACATGAATAATATAGAACAACATCATAAATCCACAAATATTTTTTTAATTTTTCATGTAATTTTTAATATATTTTTTTAATATAAAAAATTAATCCGGATCCGAATATCCGGTTTTCCGGATGCAAGTGCGGGTCCTAAATTTCCATATCCGAATCCACATTTTTTAATATGCGAATCCACATTTTTTTGGATGTGAATGTAATTGCCATCCCTATCTTGTAGTGATTTTTTTTTTTTTTTGCATATAATTACTAATGTTTTTGCACATATATATGTTAGGTTGGGATAGGATAAACATAATGGCCAAGTTTAATACATGGTCAATTCCTTATTTGAACATTAACTGTTTGAACCGAAATTGTGCCAATGGCAGGCTCGATAACTTGTAACCCGATTGATATCCATTGACAGTTTGACTCCTTAATTGACCCAAAAAAAAAAAGAAATAAAGGCTTACTTATTAAATCTTCATCACTGCAACTTGACGGTAGTCACAAGAAGTCATGTGCAACATCGAGAGTTTTGGCAAATATTGCCCTAGACTCCCAAATTTTGCCATTATCTATACAAAATGTCATTTTCTATTGGCTATTTTATCAACAACAAATGATTCACATCACAAATCTCAAATTCAAATTACATTGACCTTAAATTTTGTTAACGCAGTCCCTTTCGCTTCATTCAATACTACTACAACAAGTTGTAAATCACCGCAAGCCACTTCAAAAATTCCACACGGCAGCGCTACTCCAGCCACAATTACACCTTGCCCACTTCAATTTTCTTGTGTCCTAGAAACCACAGATGTCGATCAAAATGCAAGCAAGTGTTTACAGTCCCTAAAGCTAATTTGGTACATGAAACGGGTTTAGGCAGCTGCCCACTTCAATTGATTTGTATCCTTTTCGGATTCCATCCATTGGATTAAATTCATTATAATCTAACGGCTGAACTGAATAATTATAAAATGAAGGGGTACGGCGCCCAAGGGACATAGTAGCTAAACCCATATATATAGTAATATAATTCAAATAAGAATTAATTATAAAACTTGAACGGTAATTTTTACAAATTTTTACTTTTTTTAGTATTGTGCTTTAACTCATCTCAAATCATTTGATGATGTTGGAAGTTTTACGATAGACAATATGTGAAATGAACGATCAGGATTAGTTGATTATATAAGTTGAGTGGTTTGATGACTAGTGAATATTCCCAAACGATAGCTACAGACCAAAGAGGGAGTCCTACATAATGTGGATATATCGCACATGTTCTTTCGAGAAATGGCAAATCTATGATAATGTGCGTGAAATACTGGTCGTTCGATTTGTGGCGTTTAGCACCATGTAGACATACTCCACACAGGTACCAATATTGCTAAATGGTTAAAACCGATTGGCAGTCTTTTCACCATCGTAAAGGGGTCACGGGCGTGGGCCGTCGGGCATGCGGTGATATGATGATACGCCACGTTGTTTAAAACATAATTAAATGGAAAACAATACTATGTCCCTATGTTCTATGATTTATCATACAAGGATACAGTTTTTGCATTTGTTTCAAATGGGTCCTTCTATTTCCCCCCTGCGATTTACTTATAAGTCGTCGTAATAACTGGCTTTATTGCAATGATTTCTCGGATTTGACTGGTTTGACCACTACTACTCCTCAACAATCAGTTACTAAAACGACACCGCGTCACGGCGCAAAATTCCAAAACAAAGATATCTTATTATCTTATGCCACGTCAAGGATGAGCTTAACCGTCTTCCCGATTACATTTCACGATCCTATTGGTCCACTTTTCAATTTCGGGCATATTTTTCGTGCTAACAAGGAACGAATTCTCCATTTCTATGAAGAATGTGATAATGCTAACATACATCTCGCTCACAAATGGAAGAAGGATTTCGTTTCTTTAAATTGAACGCAGGAGCTAAGATCCCTTCGCTTGGGCTGGGAACCTGGGCCGCTGCACCCGATGTTGTTGGTGACGCCATTGCTGCTGCTGTTAAGGTTTTTCCTTGTAGCTGATTTTGCTCTTTTTTTTTTAAATAAGAATTATCATCGATTAATATCCTGTTAATTCGTTTATTGATGATACAGGTCGGGTACAGGCACATTGATTGTGCTCAAATTTATGGCAATGAGAAGGGGGTAATGCATACTTCTCTTTAATTTCTTTGTTATTTGCCATCCCCAAATTTTTTTTTTTTTTTAAATTTTCGGGGGTCTCATGATGATTTTTTGATTTGTCCAGATTGGTTCTGCATTGAAGAAGTTGTTTGATGACGGTGTAGTGAAACGCGAGGACTTATGGATAACCTCCAAACTCTGGTGCGTTTCTAATTTTTTTTTATTATTTTTTGTTTCTGTTAGGCTAAAAAATGCTACAGTTATGAGCAAATTCACCAGTGCTGTTAGTGTTATTACATGAACTATTTTTATTATTATTATTATATTGGAATTAGTGAACTACAATGATGCAGGTGCAATAATCACTTGCCGGAAGATGTACCAAAGGCATTGGACAGAACTTTGCAGGACTTGCAACTGGACTACGTGGATCTCTATCTGGTATGTTTGTATGACACCATTCAGCATCTCTTCATATTTCATTTGCTTATTGAGGTTTCATTGAGAAATTGCTTTTAAAATTTATTGCCGCTTTAACTCAATTGATTTGACCATAGGAGTCAGCTGGGCCAAGTTATGTTGTCACACACGTTGAAATAATTAGGGGAAAAAGACACCTGACCTCTGAGGTAGGTTTGCCCTATGGGAAGTTGGGAACACCCTTATGTTTCAGTAATGGACACACAAACCTCTCTAGTTTGGGCCGTTGCAGTTAGCACAGCACGTGCAATTCCTCCGTTGCTCCTATTTAGAAACCAATCTTACAATTGTGTAAATCTGAAAAACCGTAGTATTATGGTATATTTGATGTCTCTATTTTAATGGAAAACACTAACAAGAGGTTCTCAATGTGTTAATTTTTTAAATATTACGGATCTACTTGCACATTTGGGCAAACTAACAAGAGGTTCTCAATGTGTTAATTTTTTAAATATTACGGATCTACTTGCACATTTGGGCAAACTGCAGGGGTTTGAGCAATCTTTTTTCTACTAGTTATTGAGTTATCTTGTGGGAATCATCTTGCACAATTGCTTTGTTTAAGTATGGCTGTTTTCTTACTTTTAATTTTTTTCCGCTTCCTTTAAGATCCACTGGCCAGTCAGCGTTAAAAAGGGGTCAGATGCGAAGCCTGAAAATCTGACCCGACCTGACATACCTAGTACATGGAAAGCAATGGAGGCACTTTATGATTCAGGAAAAGCTCGGGCAATTGGAGTGAGTAATTTCTCTTTGAAGAAACTTGGGGATTTGTTGGAAATAGCACGTATTCCACCTGCTGTAAATCAAGTGGAATGCCACCCAGCATGGCAACAGACAAAGCTACAAGCATTTTGTAAATCCAAGGGGGTTCACTTATCTGTGAGTAATTTGTTCTTAAGCAGTTTATCGTTGTATGGGAATTGAATGGTTATAGTTGATGTAATATGCCCATTGCTAATGTGTCATGCTCCATAGAAAGTTTTTTTAAGTGCTTTTACAAAGATTAAAGATGAAATTCTTTCTTTTCGGGTAAACGTAGAAAATTTCATTGGTTAAAAAAAAAGAGTAGGTTTGATAAAATGTCATCTCTCAGGGTTATTCGCCACTTGGTTCTGCCAAGAACACACACCGAGTTCTTCAAAATCCAATTGTCAATACAGTTGCAGAGAAATTGGGTAAGTCTCCTGCACAAGTGGCTCTTCGCTGGGGGCTGCAAATGGGTCACAGTGTTCTGCCTAAGAGCGCAAATGAGGCTAGGTTGAAGGAAAATTTTGATATTTTTGATTGGTGTATACCTGAAGACTTATTGGCCAAATTTCCTGAAATTGAGCAGGCAAGTAGCATTTTCTTTTCATCATTACTTCTCTCCTGCATTGTACCATATATATCAATTTTCTTTTGCACTTCCTTGACATTTTATGTAGTTAAGACTGGTTTTTTTTTGTGTTTTATGTAGAGCTTAGTGTCATAGAATCTACCAAGAATCCGAAATGTAGGCTGGCAGGGCAGCCATTGTTGTCTTTTGATATGTTCCAAATGAATTAATCATTTTTACATTTCAAATAATTCAGGAGAGGCTTGTAAAAGGTGCCGGATTTGTGCACGAGAATTTTGGCATATACAGGACCCTTGAAGAGCTTTGGGATGGTGAAATTTGAGGTGGATGTGATATTTCAGACATAGGATTTTGCTGTACTTTCTATTTAAAACCTACTTATGATCAATGACACTAGAGCTCTCAATCAGCATTTGTTGTAGAGAAGTGCAGATTGTGTGAACTCAAATGTAGCATTATTGTTGGACGTTATGATCACAAGAACAAGAGCTCGAAGTTATGTTAATCTGCTAGTGATTTTCTTCTCTTTTCTGCCAACCTGATCTATTGTTGAGTTTTGTTAATTTGCAATCGTTCCAATTCAACATTTCCCATTCTAACGGGTAGCAGGGTTGCTCTGTTTTTCAATGACCATCATGGATTTGTGGGAGTTTTTCGGTTTAGTGAAGCAGGGAGATATTTGATAATTGTCTTTTCTCTTGATTTCTAACGTTGAATTTCTGTTTTTCTTTTCATTTTCTTACTTTTAATAGGCGAAAAAAAAAATCATAAGACTTAAGGTGACGAGAAGTTTTGATGAGTCGGAATAATGTTGGCTACTATAATCTAATTTTGATGCTTGAAATGAATCCAAACCAAACGTCAGGCAGGAGGTTAGCTTGAGGGAAGAACGAAGGATGGGAAAAACATTTTCGGAGAAGACGTGTCAAATTAACGAAATTACTCAGCTTTATGGTTTTTTCGTTCTTATTTTGTTTTGTCTGTCTAGACATCATAAGTGTTCGATCCTATATCAATTTATTTTTAGTTTGAGAATTTAAAAAAATTTTAATTGCGCGATGTCTCTTCACATTCATATGTTGATTTGTAAAAACGATCTGTAATGAATCTGCCTTATTTCGGGGATACTCGCTAGGCGATTCCCCAGGCACAGGACCTGTCAAGGGTAATGCTCTTAAGCGTCTGTTCATATATAGTTATGGTTTCTGAATCCTTATAACACGTGTTGTAAGGATTACACCAGCTGACACGTGTTGTAAGGATTAAAAGAGTCGGGTAATTTTTAAAAACCTCTCCTGAGATTTGGGCTTGTTGCAAGTAGATGGCGAAAATTGATTTATTTGTAAAAAACCCCCTACCGTCAGTTAAGTTTAACATTGACCGTTAGTTGACCGTGCAAAGACAATATTACCCTTAACAATAGTTTGTAAACGAAAATAACTAAAAAAAAACTAAAATTATTGGTGCAAAAAGCACAAACCCTATTTTTTGATAATTTTATCCTTGTCAATTCTAAAAATTTACAATATCATAGTTAAAGATTATGACTATTTCATTTTTAAATTTTTAATTTTATCTTTCTTGTAGGAATTTTAAGGAAATATCAATAATTTAAAGAGGATTTTTTAATTTTAACTTTTTTATAGAAACTTTAAGAAAATATCAATAATTTAAAAAGTGTAAAATAGCTAATAATTTTGGTTTTTTTTTTTAGTTATTTTCGTTTATAAACTATTGTTAAGGGTAATATTGTCTTTGCACGGTCAACTAACGGTCAATGTTAAACTTAAATGACGGTAGGGGGTTTTTTACAAATAAATCAATTCTCGCCATCTACTTGCAACAAGCCCAAACCTCAGGGGAGATTTTTAAAAATTACCCTAAAAGAGTTTGATTATTTACTTAACTAAGAGTGAGAAGTATGGGGTTCTTTCAATTTTAATATTTACATACTTATTTAAAAGTAAGAGTAGAAATCTCACTCTATCTATCTTACTCACTTTTAGAGTGTGGGATGTAATTTTTACTCTTATAGGAGTAGGTGGGAGGGAAATTCTCACTCTCACCTATTCTTTTTTAACTATTTTCTTTAAATAGAGCATAATTATATTTATTGAAGTAAAATATTAAAAATAATATAGTTATATTCATTAAAACACAATAAGTTACATCTATTTAAAATAATAATAAATATTTTATTTTAAGAAATATTAATTTTCTACTATGTTATTTATGATAATGTTTCATTTATATTACTCTTATCAATAATTTTTAATTTACATAATTAAAATTAAAATTAATAAAAATCTGTGATTATATAATTAGAATATTAATAATTATTATTAACTTATATAATTAAAATTAATAATAATATAAATATTTTATTTTAAAAAATATTTTTTTTCATTTTTTAATAAAAAACTATAATTTTTTATATAAAAATAAGACAATAATTTAAAATAATTTACTTCTTAATCCAAGATAAAATAAATTAAAATTAATAAATATGAGATTCTAATTCTTATTCTTTTATTCCATTCTAATATAAATAAATAATTTTTTCTTACTTTCACTCCTCACTTCGCATCCCTCCAAATTTCCAATCCACTACAAAAGTACCGAGCCGCATTCCCTTGTCTCCACGTACCGACCCACTTTCTCTCTTCTAACGAGAGCCTTTCATTTGTCGTCTTCTTCTTCTTCTTCTTCTTCTTCTTCTTATTTTCATTATTCCAGTTAAGAGATTATCGCCTCTTCGAACTGCGGAAATGGCGAATGAAAACGGATACTTTGAGCTGAATACAGGCGCCAAAATGCCTTCCGTTGGATTGGGCACGTGGCAGGCTGATCCTGGTATTGTCGGTAACGCCGTTGATGTCGCCATCAAGGTCTCCACATTTCTACCGTCTGCTTATCAAATGTTAAAATACTGAATTATTTTTGCCTTGTCTTGTTGGTTACTGTGTGTGTGTGGGGTATTTGTTTTTTAATTTTTTTAATCTTTTTTTTTTATTCCCTAAATATAAACTGTCGTTTGGTTCAAAGAGGAAAAACCATTGTTTGCTTTGAACAAGGTGGCACATGATGATGTTGAGATTTTGGTTAAGAGTTGATTTAAAATAGATGATTTATTTAACGGGTTAAATTATGTCACCTATTTATAAATTATGTTGAGTTCGGGTTTTAAGGCATACTGATGCGAACCAGTTTATGATGTGATCAACCTTTCATTAATTACTTTATATTAACTTATTTTTGTAGAATAGAACTATCTTTTATACATACATACATACATACATGCATGCATATATATATATATATACACACCCCCAAAACTGGTTAGAGATTTATTTAAAAATATATTAAAATCCTGTGAAGTGAGGTTTTTTTTTTTTTTTTTTTATAAATAGTGTATATTTAAAAAGTGTTAAATACTCTAATAATATATAGATCAAGTTAATGTTTAAAGTTTTTAACACAATTAAATAAGTGGGCCGAATTTATGTCGGCATATATTTGACATGACAAGCTGATGTCAATTTTGTCACCCCTAACTTTGGTGATAAAATAAAATTGAGACTGAAAGGAAGCTTAAATGCTTCATAACTAACAAAACTATTTGGTTATGTTACATAAAATAAATGGGTAATTGAAAATTTGACTTATGTTGACTTGGTTTGGTCTTTAGAATATTTTTGCAAAGTTCAAAATTAGTTCCTATGGAAGCTCTCCCGGATGTGCTTTTACTGATTTTTTGTCAGCCAAACCAGTTTTCTCATCCCAGATAAGCAATATCCATTTGAGTTAAAAAAAAAAGAGCTAATTTCTTAAACTAGCTTAACCATTTTCTAATTTCTATAACAAATATGGCCAATCTTTCTAGTCAACTTTTTCCAATATCAAATACTAGCACTCAACTACACATGTTTTCATGTGGCTGCAGGCTGGGTACCGCCATATAGATTGTGCTCGACTCTACCTCAATGAGAAGGAGGTAAGTGCAAATTATTCTGCTAACTCTTATTGATGTTGTCGTCATTTTTGGCATTTTTACTAGTATCCTACTTTCGGGTTTAAATTGATGCTGCATGTATGGTTTTACTGTGTCTTGGTTTGGTTTTGGGGATAGCATTATCTATTGGCCATATGGTGATTTTACATTTTGTACGAATAACTATGATGCTGGATACATTGGGAATGTTATTTATAATGCTGTTAAACGATATTCACTTGAGCGGTTGAAATCACTCTCCATTTGGTTGTTCATTTGAGGGGTTGAAATCACTCTCCATTTGGCTGTTCATCACACTTGACTTTTTTTATTGGATTGGTCTCTTTGACTCTCAATTCTAGGGCACTGCTATGTGGTTTCCTGGTAGTGACATGGACATATTAAAAATTTAAGATAGATGCTTTGTGCTGGGAGACTTGAAGTGAACTGTCTATGACACTTGTTGATTTAGCTTCAGTTGTTTATTGTCCTGTTCTGTGAAAGTGCTTAAACTTTTCCAATGACCTTTTGTGATTCTGTGATCTTGTCTATGTTTCTTGCAGATTGGTTTTGTGCTGAAGAAACTGTTTGAAGATGGCGTGGTCAAGCGTGAGGATTTATGGATTACCTCCAAACTCTGGTTTGTCTTTGTCTTAGTTGTTGGTTTGATTGAGTGGGAACACACGATGGATGGTTGAATGCAACAACTCGAAATGATTTAGCTAGTGCACTGACTCATTAAACTGCCAAGGAATGTTCGTACTATCTAAATCTGTCATGATTCACAGGTGTACTGATCTTGCACCAAAAGACGTACCAGAGGCATTAGACAACACTTTACAGGACTTGCAGATTGATTATGTTGATTTATATCTTGTATGTATTTTTTTTGATAAATCTTATCTAATAGTTTCCGTAGCATTAGCTATAATGTTGCTAGGGTCCAATTCTTGGAAGCTAGAGGACAAATTCCGGTTAAAAAATTTATATAGTTGAGCCATTGATCTTGAATAATGCATTGATAAAAAAGTGTACCTTCTGATGCCATATTTAAATTTGTGAAGGATCAGCATCCAACGTAGCCTATATTTAGCTTAGAAATCTATAGCTTGGATTTGGTCATGCAATTATGATTTTATTAAGACACTATTTTAGATTGTAACCATACATGGCTATTCAATTTTGAAGATCCACTGGCCAGCTCGGATGAAGAAGGGGTCTGTTGGCTTCAATCCTGAAAACCTTCTTCCACTAGATATACCTAGCACATGGAGAGCAATGGAGGCGTTATATGACTCTGGCAAGGCTCGAGCTATTGGAGTGTGCAATTTCTCTACGAAGAAGCTTGGAGATTTATTGGAAATAGCTCGTGTTCCTCCAGCTGTTAATCAAGTGGAATGCCATTCTTCATGGCAGCAGCAAAAGCTACATGCATTCTGTAAATCCAAAGGAGTTCACCTGTCTGTAAGTTGGCAATTCTTGATGATCTTCTTCTTTTTATTTTATTTTTTCTTTTAACACTTTCTTGTTTATTTTGATTGGGAAAATTATATTTACTTTGATATGTTAGAGAGAGATTAACTTCTTCTACATTTTGCTCAGGGATATTCCCCATTGGGTTCTCCCGGCACAAGGTGGATCAAGAGTGATGTACTCAGGCACCCAGTTCTAAAGACGGCTGCAGAGAAATTAGGCAAAACTCCTGCACAAGTTGCTCTACGCTGGGGCCTGCAAATGGGTCATAGCGTACTTCCCAAGAGTACAAATGAAGCGAGGATCAAGGAGAACTTTGACATATTTGACTGGTCTATACCTGAGGATTTGTTTGTTAAGTTCTTAGAAATTGAGCAGGCAAGTAGCTATTCTATTGGGTATGACTAACACAATTCTCTTGTAATCTATTCTCCTAAAAGCAGATTTTGCTTTCGACCATGCAGGCTAGACTTATAAGAGGTACTGCATATGTCCATGATACCTTTGGTTCATACAGATCAGTTGAGGAGCTTTGGGATGGTGAGATATGACTTACGAGCATTCCCATGCTCATTATGGCAATGTTTGATTCATTGGAACTCTTGCATTTCAGGACTTTGGTTGATAATTTAGTCGACTTTTATAATAAATTATTGAAATCAAGGTTTTGGCAATTGGGAAGGATGATGAAAAAAAAAAAAAGACACCCACAATTTTTAAACTCTTAAGTTCCATCCTATAGTAACTGCCTTGCATGCCAACTAATTTGGAGGTAAAAAACCTTAGTGATTTCATTTGTATTTTATCTTAGTGTATGTTTGGGAATGCTTTAATATTTTACTTTATGAAATAATCTGCTTCCCGATATATTAAAATAATTACTGTAATTTAGTAAATAATCTGCTTTTGATTTACTGTGGAAAAAATGGCTCATTATTTGATTGACGATACTGTGGAAAGTGTCTTTAATTTTTACATGAGTTGGCATGAAGTAAATTTTACTAGTTAAGTTTTATCACGATGTATAATGATCGCAATAGAAACATGTTAAAATTTTAAATTTTGGTTTGGTTTTATATTAAATATTCATTTTTTACCAACAAAGTGTTGACTCCACTGGCAATGGAGTCCCCTTAAGTGGTTTGACTGGGTTTGCTCCCCAGTTCGAGTCGCAGGGAAGTCGCATCTGTTGGAAGAACATGTGCCTCTCGGTTCGAGCGGGGACTTCTAATCTGAGTTGTGGTACGAGCTTAAAGGTGCCTCCCACAGTTGGGGCCCTCCCCAGGATACCTCATGGTCAAAACTAAAAAAAAAAAAATATTCATTTTTCAACAGCTTCAAAGTAATCTCTTTTATCACTGAGATAGTGTGCTCAAGTCCTCTCATTAGTTGCCTAATTGGTGGTATTAGTATTACTCCAATTCCACATGTGATGCATTTAATTTAATGCACAATTTGTCTAGAAAATTGTTGGAACTTGGACAAAGAATAGCAAGTGATTTGGTCGGCCACCATTTTTCTTTTCTTCACTCTTCCAATTTCGGCGTCTCCCTCTTCTTCCTTCTTTCTTTTATTTTTATTTTTTTTTATATTAAACTATCTGATATTTAAAAACCACATGGAATTTCGACTAATTCATATTCAAGCCAAGTAAGACCACGAGGGCGGCAAAGTTCTCCTAACAAATATTTAACACAGTTGCATTTTTAAACTTCGAACCGAAAACTTTAATTAAATTAAAACAACTTCATACTAGTTGCATTCCTTGTTTCTTTTATTTTTAATCAATATTCACGATTATTGATAATAAACCCATCGCTATATCCAATCAATTATCAAAATCAATAATATATTTCCACGGATAATGGATTCCCGAAACTATTAAGTGTTTTGATTCATATGTCAACTTGAATTTGAATATCATGTTTAACTTATTTGATGGATAATGAATTTCATCATTAATCAAATATTTATTTATCACAAAATAATTGTTTTTATTAATTACTACTACTACTACTACTATTACTACTATTAAAAAAAATTAGGTGAACAAAAATTAAATTTATTTTTTAATCTCTTATCTTCTTAGATTTGAAGTCGAATGGCCAATTAAATTAAAATTTTGCTTATAATAAGCCATTGAATAAATTAATATTATAATAATTAACACTTAAGTTGAGAATCAAATATTAAGATACCTGACAATACTTGTTTAGAAAAATATAAAAACTATTCTTTTAGAAAAATACAGAAACTACGCGATTGCCTTTGCATTTATTCCATTTTCAAATCTCTCCAAAATAAAGTTGAATTTTGCTGAAAGTGATTATTAAGAGAATATCAAAAAACCCAGTGTTTGAGGGATTTGAAAATTAAAAATTTGTAATAATAATCAAATTTTAGATGACCAAAATTTGGGGGGGGAAAAAGTCTAAACCACATATTATTATTTCTTATCCGGTCCCCGCAGATAATTGGCTTCTCACCCAAAGATTTTTTTCCAATTTCTTTCCATGAATATGAAAATTTCTGCCATCTCCCCGCAAATTCAATCTCATCTCTCCACAAATTAAAAGGCCAGTGATCACTCACTGCCCCTGGTCATTTCACACACATAACTTGGGAAATGGACCAAATAGCAAACGATAACGTTCAATACTTCGAGTTGAACAATGGAGCCAAAATGCCGCCTATCGGATTAGGCACATGGCAGGCTCAACATGGTGTTGTTGCCGAAGCCATTGCTATTGCCATCAAGGTTCGCACGTTTTCTTTAAAATTTATTGCAATTAAATTCTATCAAATGTTTAGCTGTCAGCTGTTTATTATTTTTTGCCCGTCGATTGCAGCAGGCTGGATACCGTCATATCGATTGTGCTTATTTCTATGGCAATGAAAAGGAGGTAATTAATTACAATATATTAGCTGTGCAAAGTTAATTATATAATTCTTCAAAACGGGTATATATCCTTTTCCCCTGAACGTAATTAAAAACATGTGATTCTCACTCCACTTGTACTGTATTTTTATTAATCACAATAGTATGTCATTAATTAATGCAGTTCAATATTTGTGCATGTTGTAGATTGGTACCGAGCTGAAGAAACTGTTTGAAGATGGAGTGATCAAGCGTGAGGATCTATGGATCACCTCCAAGCTCTGGTTAGTTTTAAGTTAATTAATATTCTCTTGACAATCGAGAACACGCATGTTCTTGCAAGGACTCATGTCACATGGCCTCTCGTAATCACATATGAAAACCCAGTAGATGCTTTTGGTTTGTACTGTGTATTGTTCGTAGGTGTTGTGATCATGCACCAGAAGATGTACCAAAGGCAATGGACAGAACTTTGCAGGACTTGCAGATTGATTACGTGGATTTGTACCTCGTATGTATAGTACATGCATGCTCCATGGAAATTATACAAATTAAGTTACCATATCTATTTTACCTTTTATATAATACAAATACGAGCGAGTTTTTAAAAAGTATTCTACGGATTCTGCACTTTAGTAAAGTGCCAGATAGACTTTTACACTATTGATGTAAACAGTTTAACAATATTGTGTAAAACTCATTTACAATATTATGGAAGTACAAGATCCCTTACCTCATAGTTTCTAATACAGATATAAGACCGTTTCCTTTATGTAGGTGCACTGGCCAGTGCGAACGAAGAAGGGATTTATAAGCCTCAATCCCGAAGACCTTCTTCAACCAGATATACCAAGCACATGGAAAGCAATGGAGGCACTTTATGATTCTGGCAAGGCTCGAGCTATCGGAGTTAGTAATTTCTCTGTAAAGAAGCTTCAGGATTTATTGAAAGTTGCCCGTGTTACTCCTGCTGTTAACCAAGTGGAATGCCACCCTGGATGGCACCAGGAAAAGCTACATGAATTTTGCAAATCCAAAGGGATTCACGTATCTGTGAGTTTTTTTTTTTTTTTGGGGCCCCCTTAATCAGTTTACTTGATTGGATTCAATTCTTAAGGTAAATTAACTTCGTTCATATTATGTTTGTGATCATGCAGGGATACTCCCCAATGGGTTCCCCAGGCTCACCATGGTTCAAGAGCGATGTGCTGAAGCATCCGGTTATAAAAATGGTTGCGGAGAAATTAGGCAAAACTCCTGGACAAGTTTGTATTCGCTGGGTACTTCAAATGGGTTACAGCGTGCTGCCCAAGTCTGCAAATGAAGCAAGGATCAAAGACAATTTTGATGTCTTCGGCTGGTCTATCCCTGAGGATTTGTTTGCCAAGTTTTCTGAAATTGAGCAGGCTAAGCTATTCACTATGGAGCACTTTTTCGTCCATGAAACCTATGGTCCATACAAGTCTCTTGAAGAACTGTGGGATGGTGAGATATAAGTGATGATCTGTTTTTGGACGTGTAAATTTAGCCAGGATGCTTAATAAGGCATGAGGATAGCCATGCGATGCATTTAAATCAAACTGAAATTTTATGTATATGCGCATGTTTTCTTTGTGTTGAATAATTTCAGGCCATTTTTTTTATAATAATATTAAAAATCTCAATATTAAAGTTCTAACTGGAATTTTAATATCATATGTCAACTCATTTATTGATGATGAATGTAAAAATTATTTGTTAATTTTTGTATAATTCACAAATATCCTATTATGTTTTACGTGTAGGATATTTCGCATTAAAGTAGTTGTTTATTTTGCCAGACCAAATGAAACACAACAAATTAAGTTTATAATATTTTATAATGTCGAGCCGACCTCATAAGTACAACTTCGAGCCTATGTTAGTGACTTGGTTTACAAGTACGACATGAGATTTATGTGAATGACCTGATTTAAGAATACAACCTAAAGCCTATATGAGCGACTGGGAAAGTCAACAGTCCGATATGGAAGTAAAGAAATCCGACCTCGAAGTAAAGAAATCCGACTTCAAAATTTATTTGTCCGACCCGAGAATTAGCTTAACATAGAAAGCTATTGGTTAAGATAATGTGGCCTAATTTCTAGGCAAGTTGTGTAACACGATCTATTTAAACCACCTCTAACTGATAACCACGTGCAATTGTTGAAGAAAGTGGGCAGAAGTTAAGGTGGTAATCACCCACGACCAAGGGCATATTTAAGTTGGAAAGGGCCACTGAGGAGGGGGTTAGCAAAATGAACCAAAGCTTCTACAAGTTTAAACATTAACTTTCTTTACAAGATTTTCAGCCCCTCAACCGGAAAATTGTCTTACTTGAATTCATTCACAATTCTTCATTCTCATTTTTCTCCATATATACATAATTTCTAACTTAAGCATCAGAGGATTTACGCCGGAACCCCACCGGCGTATCCTAACCGTGTTTTCTGGTTGGTAGGTATAGAAAATTGTGATTAGACTGGCGTTTGAGCTTGGATTCGAGCTGTAATCCCCAAAAGAAACAAATTAAGTTGTTGAGGTCGTTTTTCGGCATCATTTTGGCGTTGTCTGTGGGGAACGGTGCGAAAAGCCATACGTTTGAAGATTTAGAAGGAGGAGGCTATCAGATTACGAAATAGCGATGGATGATAATGACGAAGATATGCAGACCTTGCGCCAATTGGCGGAGGAAATGAATGCCACGGCAGATAAGAGATGGAGATAAGGGATCGAGAGGCAAATGACACGATTTGAAGAGATGATCAGGGGGCTGGTTGATGCCCAAGTCAGAGGGGCTCACGTTCAAGCTAGTGATCTAGAAGGTAGTGGAGTACGAGAGAGGGAAGAGCTTGGTGGTGAGCAGCAGAGCGGGATGGGACCACCACAAGTTGGGGTACGACAAGAGAATAAAAGTGCAGAAGAACAAGTGAATTGAGGGGGAGAATCAATGACTTGAATCAAGAAAGGAAGAGGGAAGAGCTGAGAGACCCCCAACGAGCAAATGAGCTCGAGCAGCGAATGCTGAAATTTCAAAAAACTTTAGAGGCATTATAGGTGAAAATAGAGGGTAAGAAAGTGGTAGGAAGGTTGTTACTTGATGACGAGTACCCCTTGGTACGTGAAGTGATGGCAGTAACTTTGCCACCCAAGTATGTGGTTCCAACCTTGGTGTATAAAGGAAAAATAAATCATCACGTGGTGAAGTTTAATGAGATGATCGGGATTCAAGGTTTGAATGATTTTTAAAGGTGTCGTGTTTTTCCTTTAACCTTAGAAGGACAAGCACGGGAGTGGTACCGGAGATTAAATAAGTGAAGCATAGGAAATTTCAAGGAGTTATGTGAACTTTTCGTTGTGCATTTTAGAAGTTCATGCATACCAGAGCAAGATACGAGCAGATTGAAAAAAATTGGTCCAAGGAGAATTTGAAAGTTTGAGGAGCTTTGTGACCAGGTATCATAAGAAAGTTACTGATCTAGGGACCTTTGATCATCCGGATGCTCTGGAGGGATTAAAGAAGGGGTTGAGAATCAATCGATTGTGGAATAACTTATATAGTTAGGGGATAACAACATATGCTAAGGCGTACGACCAGGCAAAATTAGATATGAAAACTGAAGATGCAGAGGAAGAAAATAGGAGAGTGAAAATGCAGACATGGAGTCCGGTGAGAAGGGGAGACCTGAGAAGGAGAGGAGATAACTTTGAGTATAGCTCGATGATGAACACGGATAATAGGCATCATTACGACAGAGGGTTGTTCAATTACAAACAACCAAAAAGGCCGGTTCAAGATTGGGAAAGAAATCGTGAAAGAAGAAAAATCTCATTAGTAAGAAGATGCCGAGATGAAGGAAATAATTATAAGAGGAACCAGCGGGAGAACCGAGTAAGATGCTACAATAGATTGCCACCACCTGTAGACCGGAGATGATCGAGATCTGACCATGGGGTAAACTTATTAGAGCAGAGTGGAAGATACACACCACTAAACACGAGCAGAGCAGAAATATATGTTGCAATAAAAGATAAGGGGTTATTAACACCACCAAAGCTGATTGTAAGGGGTCTGGGCGGAAGTGCTCGCCACAAGTATTGCGAGTTTCACAAGGTGTCCGACATGGAACTGCAGATTGTATAGACTTGAAAGAACGGATTAAGTGGCTAGTGCAAAATCAACATTTAAAGGAGTATGTGGATGACCAAGGAAGAGGTGGGAGAAGAGGAGACATAAGAGATAATGTAGCGATGATGATTATGGGAGGGCCGACCCTAGCAGGAGACTCAAACTGCTCAAGGAGAAATTATGGCAGATACTCATTAAAAAGTTATGAGGTGAATTTTAATATTTCAGCACCAAAGAAGTAGCAGGCTCAAAGGGTGCCAATCATGTTCACAGATGAGGACGAGGAAGCGGTCGTACATCCACATGAGGATGCGTTTGTAGTGAATGTTGCCTTGGCAGGGCAAGAATTAAACCGGGCTCTTGTAGATGGGGGAAGCTCGGTCGACATCTTGTTTAAGCAAACTCTAGACGACCTACAAATAGGAGACCTCAGGCTTGATGTGGTCAGAACATCGCTAAAGGGGTTTGGCGGAGCTGAGCTGATTCCCCTTGGGTTGATTGACTTGCCACTGATAATTAGGTCCAGCCTACTACAAAAGACAATGATGGTGACATGGGTGGTAGTTGATTAGCCGAGCCCTTATCAAGTTATTTTGGGCAGACCGTTCAATAGGATAGTAAGAGCGGTGAGCTCAACCCACATGCAATGTGTGAAGTTTAGAGTTCAAGGTGGAGTTGGAGTGATGAGGGGCCAGCAACAAGTGGCTCGAAGTTGTTACGCTACAACTGCGAGAGAATCCATGCAGATCACAAGTATCGATCCACGAGCTGAGAATAGGTTATGCCAACAACGACCTAACGAAGAAATGAAACAAGTGCCAGTAAGTGAAGATGATCCGAGCAGAGTAGTAAGAGTAGGAATAAAGATTACGGATGACATTTCCAATGAGCTTCAGAATTTATTGGTGGAGTATAATGACATATTTTCTTGGAGCCATGAAGATATGCCGGGAATAGACCCATGAATTATGTATCACCGGTTGGCTATAGATAAAAGACATAACCCTGTGAAGCAGAAAAGAATAATGTTCAACCAGAAAAGGTATGAGGCTATCCATGATGAGGTAGATAAATTGTTAAAAGCGGGGTTTATAAGGAAAATGAATTATCCGGAATGGGTTTCGAATATGCTAATGGTTAAAAAGGCGAATGAAAAATGGAGGATGTGTGTAGACTTTACCGACCTCAACAAAGCTTGTCCTAAAGATAGTTTCCCTCTCCCAAAGATTGATCAGTTAGTGAATTCAACAGCCGGGCATGGCTTGATGAGTTTTATGGACGCATTCTCAGGATACAACCAGATTCGTATGTCTAAGTAGATGAAGAAAAGACCGCTTTTGTGACCGACCAAGGATTGTATTGCTACTATGTGATGCCATTCGGATTAAAAAATGCAGGAGCTACTTATCAAAGGTTGGTAAATAAGCTTTTCAAGGGCTTGATTGGTAAAATGATGGAGGTATATGTAGATGACATGATAACTAAAAGAATCAGATGAAGTTGAATCTGGAAAAATGTGCCTTTGGAGTGGAATCAGGGAAAATTTTGGGCTTCTTGGTTTGTCAAATGGGGATAGAAGCCAATCCGAAAAAAATAGAGGTCATTTTCAAGATGAGGTCACCGAAGGGTCTTAAAGATGTTTAGAGTATAGCTGGGAAAGTAGCTGCGCTGAGCAGGTTCATTTCGAAAGCATTAGATAAATGCCATCCGTTTTTTGAATTGATGAAGAAAGGAAAAAGATTGAGATGTTCAGAAGAATGTGAGACAACATTTCAACAATTAAAGGCGTATTTGGCCAACGTACTAACTTTGGCTAAGCCCTCAGTGGGTGATATTCTCTTGCTCTACTTGGCGGTTTCAAATTATTCAACTAGCTCGGTCCTGGTGAAAGAAGAAGGTGGAGTCCAACATCCGATATACTACACGAGCAGATCTCTTACAAGGGCGGAAGTAAGATATCCTATTACAGAAAAGTGGGCAATGGCTTTAGTTGTAGCCGCAAGAAAGCTGAGGCCATACTTTCGAGGTCATGAGATCGTGGTCGTCACCAATCAACCTTTGAGACAAATTTTGCACAAACCGGACATTTCAGGTAGACTAGGTAAGTGGTCATAGAACTAAATGAATTCGACATCAATTACCGACCGAGGTCTGCAATTAAAGCACAGGCTCTGGTCGACTTCATTAATGATTGTAGTGAAGGGAGTAAAGAAATAGATGCCGAGCAGGAGATTAAAGAGGCAGAAAAGAAGAATGATGTATGGGAGGTTAATGTAAATAGAGCTGCAAACCCAGAAGGGTCATGTGGGGGAATTGTACTGGTTTTGCCAGACCAAGAAGAAGTATGCTACACTCTCAAGTATGAGTTTCATCCTACAAACAATAAAGCAGAATACAAAGCTCTTATTATGGGTCTAAAATTAGTAAGGGCATTTGGGGCTCAACATTTGAAGGTGAAGAGTGACTTACAACTGGTAGTGAACCACTTGAATTGTACATTTCAGGCCAAAAGTGAGAACGTGTCCAAGTATTTGAGCAAAACCCTATAGCTATGGGGTAGTTTTGATCAAGTTACAATGGAGCAAGTTCTGAGGGGAGAGAATTACCGAGCAGATTATATAGCAAGACTGACAGCTGCGGAATGCCCAAAGTTCCCACGAGGAATCTCATTGGAATCAGTTTCAAAGCCATGTATAGCTGATCTCGAGATGGAAGTTTGTATGGTAAAAGATGAGAAGAGCTGGATGGTGCCTATCATGAGGTATATTGAATTTGGGGAATAACCTCAAGATAAAGTAGAGGCAAGAAGGCTGCGATGCCAGGCAACACGTTACTCCATTATTGAAGGCGTACTTTATAGGAGATATTATATTTTACCTTACCTGTGATGTTTGGGCTCGGCTGATGCCAACTATGTGATAAGAGAGGTGCACGAGGGAATTTTTGGATATCACGACGAAGGTGGGGTATTAGCCCATAAAATAATAAGGCAATGTTATTTTTAGCCGACCAGGCATGAAGATGCGCAAGAGTTATTCTGGAGAAGCGATGAATGCCAGAGGTTTGCTGTAATTGCAAGACAGCCACCAGAAAATATTATGACAATGGCGAGCACTTGACCATTTGCACAATGGGGAGTAGATCTCATCGGACCTATTCCGACCGGGAGAGGCCAAATGAAATACGCAATGGTGGCCACTGACTGCTTTACCAAGTGGATTGAAGTTGAACCGCTTCAAAAAATAACTAAGAAACAAACAACCGATTTTATATGGAGGAATGTGATTTGCAGATATGGCCTATTGCAAGCTATTATCACCGATAATGGAACCCAGTTCAATAATGAGAATTTCAAAAAGTTTTGTGCTCAGCTCGGCATTAAACTTCGGTTTAGCTTACCTGCTCATCCGAAGGCAAACAGACAAGTGGAAGCGGTGAACAAAACTATAAAGCAGTTGTTGAAGAAAATGTTGGGTGAGAAGAAGGGGGCTTGGGTGGATGAGCTTCCAGGAGTAATGTGAGCCTATAGAACGACCGTGAAGACTTCAACGGGGGAGACTCAATTCTCACTTGCTTTCGGACATAAGGTGGTAATCCTAGCTGAGGTTGGCATGAAGACACACCGCAAAAAATATTATGATGAGACAATAAACATGGAATAAATGTTGTTGGATTTAGATTTGCTTGATGAGAAGAGAGAGGTAGCAAGAGGTCGAGCAGCAATTTACCAGCAAAAAGTGGCTAAGTTCTACAACAAGAATGTCCCGCTACGACAATTTTAGGAGGGGGACTTGGTGCTCCGTAAAATCAACCAATCAACTAAAAAGCCAGCTGATGGAGTTCTGGGGCCAAGCTGGGAAGGACCATACAAAGTACTACACTTATTTGGCAATGACGCATAGAAGTTAGGTTATCCAGAGGGTAGGGTTGTCCGCAAAACATGGAATGCAGAGCACCTACAAAAGTACTATCAGTAGGCCAATCTCATTTATGATGTTCATGTTTGTTTGTTTTCTTTAAATATGCTAGGAAAGTTTGATTCTTTATTATTTCAATTTTTTATGTGTTTAATTCTGTAATTTTTACTATATTAATATCAATGAGGTTATTCAGAAGTGTAACTTTATTTCTTATCTACTTGTGACCGGTCTTATTTGAGATCGAGATAGACACTTGGGCCTTATTGAGGTCCAGCGTGAAAAAAAAAACTTATCCAATCTTATTGAGATTGAGATCGGTATTTTTTAGACCTTATTAAGGTCCAATGTGAAATTTTTTTTCAATCTTATTGACATTGAGATCGACATTTTTTGGCCTTATTGAGGTGTAACGTGAAAAAATTTATCAAATCTTATTAAGCTTAAGATCGGCATTTTTGGGCCTTATTGAGGTCCAACGTGAAAAATTTATCCAATCTTATTGAGATCGAGATCGACATTTTTTTGCCTTATTGAAGTCTAACGTGAAAAAGTTTATCTAATCTTATTGAGATTGAAATCGGCATTTTTGGGCCTTATTGAGGTTCAACGTGAAAAATTCATCTAATTTTATTGAGATTGAGATCGGCATTTTTGGATCTTATTGAGGTCCAACGTGAAAAAATTTATCCAATCTTATTGAGATTGAGATCAACATTTGGCTTTATTAAGGTCCAACGTGAAAAAATTTATCCAATCTTATTGGGATTGGGATCGGTATTTTTAGACGTTATTAAGGTCCATCGTGAAAAAATCTATCCAATCTTATTAAGATTGAGGTCGGTCGTAAGCTTAATATTTAAGTTTTTGAATTTCTAATTTTGTTGAGGTTGGTCCTTACCTTGTTGAGGTTGGTCACAAGCTTCACATTTAAGTTCTACAATTTTCAATTTTGTTAAGGTCGGTCATTGCCTTATTGAGGTCGACTGTAAGCTTAACATTTAAGTTCTATAATTTTTAATTTGGTTGAGGTGAGGTCGGCCATTGCCTTATTGAGGTCGGCCATAAACTTAACATTTAAGTTCTACAATTTTTTATTTTGTGAGGTCAGCCATTTCCTTGTTCAGATCAACCATGAGCTTAATATTTGAGTTCTCCAATTTTCAATTTTATTGAGGTCGGCCATTTCCCTGTTGAGGTCGGCCATAAGCTTAACATTTAAGTTCTACAATTTTCTATTTTGATGAGGTCAACCATTATCTTGTTGAGGTCAGCCGTAGTATTGACATTTATCTTGGGGATTAAGATAAATTTGTGCAATTGCAAAAGTTCAAACTGGTTTGCAATCTATGGAATCCAAACATTGATAGGCCCGAGCAAACAAAAAGAGTAAGAGTACGGGTTGAATGGCGGTTATCCATATACAAAAGGAAATTAAAGTTCCAACAAAAGTCTACACAAGTTCATGGCCTATACATAACAAACACCATGATAAGGAAAATGAATTCACGTAGGAAGTTTCATCTTAGCCTTCAACAACTCTATTGGTTAGGGAAGTCTCACCCTTGATCCCGACCTCACCGCCCTCAAGCACTTGGTTATGGATCTCTTCTTGGCTCGTACCTAAAGATTTCTTCCTAGCTTTCTCTTTGCTCACATAAGCTGTCAACATCCACTGAAAATCCATGTCCAGATGTTTTTCTTGAAATAACTCAATGCACGTCTGAATGACGTCAGCTTTTAATAGTTTTTTCTCTGACCGGATGCGTTGATCCACCTCTAACTTGACTTTCTCAAACTCATGACTAAGTTCGGCAATCTTGGAGTCTTTGTTCGTATTGGATCATTTCTCCGTTACCAAGTCTTCCACTAGTTGGGCATTTTCGTCATTCCGAGCATCGAGGTCCTGCTTAAGCTAATCTCACTCGTTTGCCATCTTCTCATTATTGAGCTTGGCTTTGGACAATGCACGCTCAAGCTCTTCTATCTTTCCTTGACCCTTTAGTGATTTGTTCGCATTGGATCGTTTCTCTATTACCAAGTCTTCCGTTAGTTGGGCATTTTCGTCATTCCGAGCATCGAGGTCCTGTTTAAGTCGATCTCACTTGTTTGCCATCTTCTCATTATTGAGCTTGGCTTTAGACAACGTACGCTCGAGCTCTTCTATCTTTCCTTGACCCTTTAGTGACTTCATTACAAAAATACAAGTGCGTGAATTCCTTAAAACATTGTTCAACCTTGTTCTGTTCGGCCCACACAATATGCATACTGCCTAAAATCCTCCAACCATTTGGATCAAGCTGACCAGGACTCAGACCCAACCTCACTAACATCCGGGCAAAATAAGGTTGAATTGGCAACCTGAAACTTAGTTTAAACATCTCCATATAAATTGCGGTTTCTCTATGACCCAGTTTACTGGCCATCTCATCTTCCCCCAATAACCTTAGCATAATACCGTCGGGAATGTGATATTCCTTTCTTAACTCTTTAATGTCTTTTTTTTGTTGTATCAAAGTTTATTATGTTTACACCATATTCTTTATAATCATCCCCATCATCACTAAGTTGTGTATTAGATTCGCCACTAGCTTGCCCATGTATTTTACTTCTTGCTCTCTCGGAACAATTCTCTATCGCACTATCATTTAACTCAGCTTCACTATTTCCTCCGTTTTCCCCAACCCCCATTCTCGATTGAATACTATAAAGGGAATCATTATCATCCCTAAATTTCATTATTGCCTAATATGTACGCTTAAAAACCTAATTCCTCATTCCACGCCAATACACAATGCATCAATACCTCCACTGTCAACCCAACTAAATGGCAGCAACCCTTTACTACCGACACCACTTTACTTTACTTATCAAAGCTTACACACAACACAGTACACATCACTACAATCCCAATGCGCAGTCAACTTCACATTCATAAATACAAGAATGCAACAACCAGATAATGCTTGAAACGAGGCAACTCACCAGAGTTGTTTACAAACCCAAATGGATTCTATAGTATGCAGGAATGACAAAAGCAAGCGACACAATATTCACTACATCAATAATACACACTACTATGAGCCCGACATTTGCAAAAAAAAAAAAAAGTTTGGTTTCAATACATGTTTATCCAGATTTGGTTTAAAAAAAAAAAGGAAAGAAGATAAAGGAGAGGAAAACTAAACTCACCAAGACTCGTGTGCCATTCATTCATGCTAATAAAGACGAGCTACCCAAAATCAGCTGCACAAGTTCGAGAGGAGAGAAAACCTAGGTAAAGCTTCTACGAGACGATAAACATAAAGCGCAGGCATGACAATAATAATAATCAAGAAAAACAAGTCATTAAAATCATGGCTGTAGAGAACGGACAATTATGATATTGTGGGGTGTGGCTGATTTGTCAGATCGCTGCAGTCAGGCACGGTATTTGCTATTCAAATTTCAAATTCTCTTTATTTGATTTTACTTTATTTACTCGCCTAGGCCACACATGATGCCCATGATGCATTCCTCTTTCATTTTCATTTTGCTATTTTAACTTTATTCTACTTTTATTCATTACATCTTTGCTAGTTATAAATTCGCACTCATTTCTTGCTTTTATTTTTAATTACTTAGCAAGTTTAATCCATTTTCTCTGCTTTATTACTTATCTCACTTTTTCTTTTTTATCTTCCTTAATTTAACAATTAGCTTTATAATAAAATAAAAGGCTTGCATACTCATTACTTTCTGTCATCATATTGTTATTGATTGCCTAATTATTTTTATTCAAGTTTCCAACACCGATCTTACCTTCTCGGTATTGAAAACTAGGGGACTGGTGTTGAGTTTGAGAAAATTTTTCTGCTTTTAAATAATTAGTTTCCAACACCGGCAATGATTCTAGTATTGAAAACTAAGGGACTGGTGTTTGCATTGGATTTTTCTAAAAAGTCTAGAAATATAGTCGACCCCAATCTACTCAGAACTTATTGTTGTCGACCCGACCTCGTAAGTACAACCTGGAGCCTATGTTGGCGACATGGTTTACAAGTACAACCTAAGATTTATGTGAATGACCTGGTTTAAGAATACAACCTTAAGCCTATATGAGCGACCAAGAAAGTCAACAATCCGATCTGAAAGTGAAGAAATTCGACCTCGAAATTTATTTGTCTGACCCGAGAATTAGCTTGACATATAAAGCTATTGGTTAAGATAACGTGGCCTAATTTCTAGGAAAGTTGTGTGCCACGATTTATTTAAACCACCTCCAACTGATAACCACGTGCAACTGTTGAAGAAAGTGGGCGGAAGTTAAGATGGTAACCACCCACGACCAAGGGCCTATTTAAGCTGGAAAGGACCACTGAGGAGGGGGTTAGCAAAATGAGCCAAAGCTTCTACAAGTTTAAACCTTAACTTTCTTTACAAGATTTTCAGCCCCTCAACCGGAAAATTGTCTTACTTGAATTCATTCACAATTCTTCATTCTCATTTTTCTCCCTATATACATAATTTCTAACTTAAGCATTAGAGGATTTATGCCGAAAAGCGTATCCTAACCGTGTTTTTTCGTTGGCAGGTATAGAAAATTGTGATTAGATTGGCGTTTGAGCTTGGATTTACTCTGTAATCTCCCAAAAGAAACAAATTCAATTGTTGAAGTCGTTTTTCGGCATCAACAAAACCTAAAATGATTAAGATGATGCTGTTTGGTAATTAACCTAGATAGAAAATGAAAGAAAATATAACGAAAAATTAATTTTATTAATCTTACCACTAAGCATGCAATGGGAGAGTTCCTTACGTGCTTGCGACAAATTAATTGCCAAGTTGGCAATCCATGTGACACTCAATCTCAACCACTGATCTTGGGTTGCTTCTCAATTAATAGAATCTAAGAATAAGAAGTATATTTGTTGTATATGTGTGCTTCTTAAATTTACTTAAAATCAAAGGCCACATATGTTATTCTGTAAATAAAATGTACATAAAGATTATTATAAGATGCATCATGCATCCATTATATTACTATTCTTTCAATAGGTCCTACAGAATTTTTCCTTTTTCCCTAATTTGGTGGCGCCATTTAAATATGGCCAATGGGCTGAACGGTACGTGGCACGGCGTGGCACGGCACGCACGTGAGCTGGGTCAGGCTTAGAATTTTAAGTACGCGGACCTTAAAAGCATGACACGATTAGAAATGGGCTAAAGCACGGCATGGAAAATACCCGCAATAAGCACATGTAAACTTTAAATTTTATGATTTTACAAATAACTTGAAATTGAATCTTTTAATATATTTATTAGTGCATGTTTTCTAAATTCATATAATTATTAGTTAAAAAATACTATAATTAATTTATGTTTACAATTTATTAAATAAATAATTGATATCATGATTTTAATAAATAAAATTATAAATATCATGATTTATAAATATGTATTAATATTATTATGAATTATAATTTATGACTCTATGTAAGTCTGAGTTAACAATTAAGTTAACTCTTAAGAAAATTTTATTATTGTTATTGTTGTTAAGTATTAAAAAATAATTCTAATGCATATGGTCAAACTTAATAATTAATATTACATTCTCTTACTATTATTAGTTTATTATAATTGAATATGGACTTAAATTTTGAATTTTGTATTTTATCAAATTTGAATAAAAAGCACATGAACTCAAAAAGGTAAATAAGCTTGAAAACATATACCAACAACTTGGCATGCGCTCTTAAAAAATAAAAAGAAAAAATTTTATCAGACTTTTTTTCTTAGGGGCAGCACGACACGAACACGAACATGAACATGCATGACCTTCCTTTGATAGGTCAAGCTAGTACGGCATGGCCCATTGGCCACCTCTAGTGTTATTATATTTTAATTTGTTCGTGGGGGGTTGCACTGCTAATATGCTAATGTCAACATAGGATCCACGGACCAAGTCAAGATGTCCAGAGGCAAGACATAACACAACATAGGAAGGCTTTATGTCACGGGCCGCTCAAATCTCCCGCAATCGGAGGTTAATTCTGCGTACATGGGTCCATCAGCAAAAGTCCGCCTCGAAGTGGAGTGCGCTCATAAGCAGGATGCGCTTAACAATCAAGCGAGATGTACTTAAAAGCGGGTTGCGCTTAGAAATGGGCCACTAACATAACAACCCATCCAAGGTGCAGTTAGTAAATCACCCACCATGGCCCAAGACCTAAAATTTTCTACAAATTGTACATAAGCTAGAAGTTTCTAGGATTCTCCACATAAGTCCCTAGATATTTATGCAAGTGGGTAGGAACTCTCTAGACCTAGCACTCCCACACCTATAAATATGGGTGGGCACTCCTCATTTGTAAAACAATCACCACACCACCCAACACAAACACAACACACAAAAGCTCTCTACATCTCTTTTAAAACTCTTTTGTAACATACTTTTAAGTGTGTAATATAATTATATTTGGTCATTACGTTCTTCATTCTCCTAGCATTTCCTCAAAGCATTCTTGCTTAGCTAGTTGAGAAGTTCGGAAAGGCTTACTTAGCGACTTGCGTGCTAGAAGTCGTCTAAGTGCCGCACGGGTTGCTGCGCAACAAAACTCATCCCGTGACATTTAGCTTACTTGCGGTTGGCTCAACACAACCTACCAAGCCAAGCCCATGCTTGTAGAATGTCGGTCAACACGGGCCCCCAGCCGCGCCAAGACAAAATCCAACTTAGGCTATCAATCCCGGGGAAAGGGGGAGGTTGGCCTAATTTTTTTTTTTAAGAGGCTATTGCTCATGATATTTACAATCATACAATTACTGAGACCAGTTTACATCAAATCTTATATAGTACCGCCCAGATTTTAACCCTCTCAAATATTCGAGGTCAACTCCACTCTTGGGAGAAAGACTATATTCGAGGGATGCCATACAATTATTGAGACCAATTTACATCAAATCTTATATGGCACAACTCAGATTTTAACGCTCTCAAATATTCGAGGAAAGACGTCAACTCCATCAAATCTTATATGGCATCGCTCAGATTTTAACTCTCTCAAATATTCTGAAGTATTATAAGAGGGGACCGCGATATAGTGATAATATGAAAATAAAATAGATAAATCAAAATTTAGTAGAGTATGTCTTAAGCATATACTTTTAATAATTTTTATAAAAAAAAAAGAACATGTTGATTATATCAAAATTCCGAAGCAACAAAATTTTCAGTTTATCATGGGCAAGGACATTATTGGTGACATAATAACTTCTATACGAAATGCTGACACGAATAGAAAGGGAACGATTCAAATAACATCTACTAACATCACAAAAATGTTGTTAAAATCCTTTTGCGAGAGGGTTTGATCGAAAACGCAAGGAAACTCGTGGAAAACAAAAACAAAAAAAGAGTTTTTGGTTTTAACCCTACAACATCTACATCAAATCTTATATGGCACCGCCCAGATTTTAACCCTTTCAAATATTCAAGGAGAGATGTCAACTCCATCAAATCTTATATGGTACTGCCCAAATTTTAACGCTCTCAAATATTCGAGGAAGAGAGACGTCAACTCCATCAAATCTTATATGGTATTGCCCAGATTTTAACCCTCTTAAATATTCGAGGAGGGACGTCAACTCCACTCTTGGGAGAAAGATTGCATTCACTCAAGCTTTGAATAATGAAATTTAAATTAAACCTCTACAATGTGTATGTGGGGTTTGAACCACTTCTCTCACACTTATGAGAGAGTGGCTCTAGCCACTGAGCCAAGCCCTTGTGGTTGAGGTTGGCCTAATGTTAAAAGAACTATATTACATTATTTTTTAACATAGAACAATTAAATAGGCTGATTTTAACTTTGAAATATAGTCATACATGATTTTTAAAAAATATAATTTATCTTTAAAGATAGAGTGGTCAGAGTCTAAATATAATTTTTAATCCCTTACCTCTTCATGAATCAAATTCGAGTGGATAGCCAAATAAAGAGGTTGAGAGCCCCTCATCCATAAAAATATATGCCAACATATGCCCAGCTACAATATTTCATGCCCCCAAAGCAAACTTCGCCTTAACAGGGTTACTCCCTACTCCCTACGTGAGCTTGCAGAAAAGAACTATTCGTAGAATATTGTGCCTTTAGAACTCTAGCGAACAAAAGAATCCATATTAAGCATTATACACATACCTTTGTTTCATCAGCATCGCCGAATTAAAATAGGTTGTCACACATCAGCCTCCAACATTGCTTTGTTTTAAAATATGATCTTATAGATCTTGAAAAAAGACTCTGACGCCATTGATGTCGTGGTATAACTGTCGGTTGCTCGTGACACGTGCTACCATTTGATTTGTCCTTTTTTAAATAATTAAATTTTAATAATTTTATTGGTAAATAATGAGTAATTTATACCCTACCCCCAAATAAATTAACATTTTGCACCGCGCCCCCAAAAGATTTGACTCGTTGTACCGCGCCCCCAATTCCGTTATTTTCTCCGTTAAGTTTAACGGTGGAGTAAAATTGGAAGTTCTTTCCTTAAATTAATTTTAATAAAAATTCTCTTTATTGCAATTGAAATAATTTTTTTTAAAATTAAAGGAAAAATAATAGTGGTGACAATGTATATGTAACAAGAAGTTTTTTCTTTATTGTAATTGAAATAAAAACCTTTAAAAAAATTAAATGAGCTTAAAATTTTGATTTTTTTTTAAAAAGGCATGTGCTCTCTAATGAACCTTTTATTGGAGGGTATTAACGTAAATATAAAATGTTGGACTAGGTTTTGTGTAATTAAATTTATTTGAATTCATATAGAGGGGCATTTTTGTCATTCAATCAAAAGTCAGATGGAGCCGTTAGAAATAACTGAAAAATTAACGGAATTGGGGGCGTAGTGCAACGAGTCAAATCTTTTGGGGGTGCAGTGTAAAATGTCAATTCATTTAGGGGTAGGGTATAAATTACTCTTAAAGAATTGTTTGTATAGGTTGTGCAATCAAATTTATATTTTTCTCATAATTAATTTGAAAACTATATATACAATGTCTATTTCGATAAATTCCAATACATATCCAAATTTCAATAACATATCAAAAGATGAGGCTATTTGAGAACTCAACAAAATATTTTGTAGACCCACTTTTTAACGAAATTTTTTATTATTAAAATATTGATAATATAAATTAGGGATAAGTTATTCGAACCCACCAAAATACTCAATATACCTATTTTTGAATAAAAATTTTTATTACTAACTAACCAATTGTGTTACTTACTGTTAAGTATACCACAAGAAAGTTAAAAAAAAAGTATTCTAGTCTTGCATCTGTTTCATATAATAATTACTTTAGCACATTTTTCCCATCTTGCATCAATTATCAACATCTTTTTTCCCACGAAAATTGGGGATTTTTAATCATATACCCTTAGTTTACTCCGTTATCAAATTTACTACAACACTTTCAGGGTATATCGGTCGTTCATTCTAAGTTGACAAAATGTATCTATCGTTTACCAAACCGTTAGTTACCACTTAAATATGATGACGTCAGATGGGTAATCTGGTATTTTCATATGATACAAGTGATAATTTAAGGGTATATAAATAATAATAAGAGATTTTAAGGGTATACAAGTGATAATTTTTAAGGGTAAAATCGTCAATTCACTATAGTTCCGTTAATTTTCAAACGACGGCTAATGGTTTAGTGGTCGGCAGATAACTTTTGTCAATTTAAGGTGGACGATTAGTAAACCCTTAAAAGTGTTGTAGTATTTTTGATAAAAATGCAAATTTAAGGTATATGAATGATAATTTCCCAATTTACTATAATGTTTTAAGCCATTTTTATTTGCACATTTGAATCGATTTTTGTTTAACTGCTACAATAATAATCATACAAATCAAGCAAGTTTGTTCAATGGATAGTAAATTCAATTTCAATTTCATGTTTTTGACTAACCGGTTTGTAAATAACTGTAATGAGTTCGTAAAAAAATTATTAATAACATAAGAAATTAGTTTTAAAAGGTTGGTTTTTGTATTTAGGTGGGTGTGCAGAGTATAAATTTTATTTTTAATTTTTAATAGTGAGTATAATAAGTAAATATGTTTAAAGAGTACTTTGGTGGATCCAAATAGTCCCTCTCTATAAATTATCATCATGAACAAATTATTTAATTAAAGAACTAATTTTATACTTACATAGCAAGTTTAACCTACATAGTCATAAAAAATGACTCCTCAGTTCAGAAACCAACAATTACAGAAACCAAGAAAAAAAAAGAAAAAAAGAAAAAGAAACAAAAGAAGTTTATCAGATTTCAAGACAGGTTAATATGTTATCGAAATCCAAAACTACGATGGGATCATAATCGTTGTTATAGTTTTGATTCGGATGGAATTTCGACTTGATTTTGACATATTATTTAATCAAGATTCGTACGAATAAAAAGTTAAATAAAATTTTCAAATCAAGTTACAAAATTTAGTATTTTAGTGGACTTATAGAGTAAAATCTAAATTTTGAAATTTTAGTAATACTTTTATTGAGTAAATAAGTGTGGAAAAACATTTTGGTGGATTAAAATACCTCCACCCCATAAATGAACTTATTTTGATAGATTTAATTACATATCCAAATTTCAATAATGTTATCAAAACTATCTAAATCCACCTTTTTGTTTAGTCACAACCAAACACAAAATGCTTTCCAAGGCAAACAAAACTGTATGATTTAGTAGTACTCCCAAACTGAACTTTTTACTAATAAAAAGCGTCTCTTCAATTGAAACAAAAAGAGGGTTTAATGAGTTACGCAACTACAGAAACACAAAAGGTAGTGAATAGAATCGTCCCTTCCAAACACAATTTATTCACATATCCGTCCTCCCTTCTAACTTACTACCAAATACTAACCGACACTTGAGACTTTAAAAACAGAAGCTAAAACTTATTATGTGCGGGAAAATACTTGATAAAGAAAAACACGAGAGAAAGAAAGAAGAAATAAAAAAAATATATAAAAAATATGAGTGGATAGAGAGAGAAAAAAAAATTCTCGCATTTTTCTCCAGTGCTTCTGTACACCTAGCACTGCTCTTATACGCGCGCGTTCAGTCCGTTCTTCCAAAATTAAAAAAAAAAAAAATATCGAATCAGTGACAAAGTGGTATATAACCCAGAGATCAAGTGCGTGTAAGTGGGTGGCCCACTAAAATGGACGAACGAATAAAAGCTTTGGGAAACGGAAAAAGGGTACTTCTCCTCTACACGAGCAAACTTTGTACCGCACGTGTATTTGGGTCACGGTATCTCATTGTTTTAGTCAACAATCACTCGGTCAAACTTCCCATTTGTTTTTTTTAAATAATCAACGATCGCGAAAGATTTGTGTTGGCACGAAAGGCGTTTCACACGTGGCAGCGCGCTAATGAAGAAATTTCTCGCACCTCCCGCCTTCATGCTACTACTAGAATCCAAGTTAAGATTCTCTCCTTCGTTATATAAAAGGCCGGCCGGTGCCTGCTTTTACCTCTGGTCCACTCATTCGCTCACGCTTTTTTGCTCATTGCTCTCTCTCTCTAACGCTTAGCTTTCGAAAATGGCAAATGAGATTCGACACTTCGTGCTGAACACCGGAGCCAAAATCCCGTCCGTTGGATTAGGCACGTGGCAGTCTGATCCTGGTGTCGTCGGCAACGCCGTTGCTGCCGCCATCAAGGTTTTTCCCAATTTTTCTTTCTTTACTTTCTGTTTCTTTTAACGCTTTGTTGTGTTAGGAGCTTTTAGGACCTCATTGATTTCGAAATTGTTGTTGCAATTTTTTTTTTTTTTGGTTTAATTGCCAAAGTTGAGAGTTATAAAAATGAAATATAAAAAAAATTAAAAGTTTGGATACAATTTCCTAAGAAATAACTCGAAAATAATAAATTATATCGGAAAAATCTAAACATGTTTGTTTGTTGATCAATGCAGGCTGGATACCGACATATTGATTGTGCTCAAATTTACGGCAATGAAAAGGAGGTAAACACACTGTATTATTCTTGCAAATTTGTTGTTGTTCATCCCCTGTCATTGTCACTACAAAACGATTTTCATCACCCCATTTTCCTATAATCTTTATGAGATATATTTATAGTTATATATACTTTTTTTACTTTTCTTTGGGTACTCTGCTCAGCACCTATCTATTTTTGTTTCTGTTTACAAAAGCTAGACGTCCGCCTTTTCTTTTCTTTTTTTTTTTTTGAATCTCTAATGCTTACTGTGTTGTATTTCATGTTGATTGTGACATTTTATATGAATTAATGCAAAAGATGATTTGTACATCGTATAACGATTTCACTGCAAGTGCTTGAGATCAGTTTCTCCATAATTTGTGTTCGCCATGATTAAATTATGATTGTCCATTCTCATCCCACAAAAAAAGTGTGTTGTTCTTTTTGGGGGGGGGTGTTTTTTGAATGTGTTCCAAGAGCTGCTATCTTGCTTCTTACTATTGTGATCTTTTTTAGTTGATGGTGAGAAAATGCTTAACTATTCCTGTTGGGGGAAAAAAGCACTCAACTGTTGCAAGCACTGTATTTAATTCTGACCTTATCTTTCTTTATCACAGATTGGTTTGGTGCTGAAGAAGTTTTTTGAAGATGCTGTTGTCAAGCGTGAGGATTTGTGGATTACCTCTAAACTCTGGTTTGTTTTACTTTATTTTTAATATTGAGTAGGAGTATATATAATTGAGAACTGTTTAATACATTGACTTCAAATTTTTTGATGATTGTTCTGTGGTGCTGGGTGGGATAGCGTATTGAATTTAATCTTATATTAAAATCCAACAATAGTTCTCTATGATGTCTAAATCCGAGATTATTTGCAGGAATGCTTATCATGAACCAGAAGATGTACCAGAGGCATTGGACAGAACTTTGCGGGACTTACAGATTGACTACCTTGATCTATACCTTGTATGCTTTACTTGATCCCTTAGCCTAGTTACCTAGTTTTTATCTAGTCTAGAGATTGATAGTAGAAATTACGTAGTATTTATCTTCTTGTTTAGACTATACTAATAAATTGTTGACTATTGAGGATGCTGTTCTAAAGTTAACTACCTGACTATTCAAAATTTGAAGATGCACTGGCCAGTTAAGATGAAGAAGGGGTCTGTTGGCTTCAAGCCAGAAAACCTTGATAAACCAGATATACCTAGCACGTGGAAAGCAATGGAGGCACTTTATGACTCTGGCAAGGCTCGAGCGATCGGAGTAAGCAATTTTTCTACAAAGAAGCTTGGAGATTTGTTGGAAGTGGCACGTGTGCCTCCTGCTGTTAACCAAGTGGAATGCCATCCTTCATGGCAGCAGCAAAAGCTTCGTGAATTCTGTAAATCCAAGGGAGTTCACCTATCTGTGAGCAGACAAAACTTCTGTTAGCCTGTTTTTTAATTCCATATTTCTTTACCTACTTGTGATTGTGAAGCTTTCATTTTTACTTTGATTTCTTGAAATAAGCTTCATTTTTATTTTTCTGTCAGGGGTATTCCCCATTGGGTTCTCCTGGCACAACATGGATCAAGAGTGATGTCCTCAAGCATCCAGTTGTGAATATGGTTGCTGAGAAATTAGGCAAAACTCCCGCACAAGTTTGTCTCCGCTGGGGTCTGCAAATGGGTAACAGTGTGCTTCCCAAGAGCACAAATGAAGTACGGATGAAGGAGAACTTGGATGTCTTTGACTGGTCTATACCCGAGGACTTACTAGCCAAGTTTTCAGGAATTGAGCAGGCAAGTAGCTGTGACATAATAACTATGACCCTTCTTGTTACTTTATTAAAATGATCATAAAGTTGTACTGTATCAAATCCATTTATAATTCGTCTTAGCGGCAAAACTAGTGTTTGGCCTCCTATATAACGCTTTAACCATGTTTTAGTTGGGTGACTGAACTGATCTCGCTCTTTTAAGGATATATGATGTTGGTACGAGGCATTGCCTCGGAGACACTTTTCCTGAAAAGTTTTGTTCAATTTTGCAGGCTAGACTTCTAAGAGGGACTTCCTTTGTCCATGAAACTTATGGTGTATTCAGGACTCTTGAAGATTTATGGGACGGTGAGATATGAGCAATATGACGACAATCAGTGTTCGGAAGGAAAAGTCTTAAGCATAGCCGTGATGGACGTTGAAACTGTGTTGAACTTCGCACTTATTCTTTGTGCTTAATAATTTTAGACCATTTGGAGAACAATTTGCAGTTTCAGATTTATCTCGCTTTTACTCTGAATGTTCCAAACTTACTTATATCGAAGGCCATGCTATGTGCTAACAGCATCGAAGGGTTTCTGTGGCTACTTTTTTCTCAAATTGTTATGGTAATATTATACCATTATCATATATTCCACATTTTGAAGTGAATTTAAAAAATTACCACAATTTGTAATGGTATAATTACTGCAGTTTTTACAACAATTTTAGATGTATCAACGTGAAAAGAAAATTTTTCTTTAAAAAAAAAAAAAATTATGGTAAGGTGTTGGTTAGTTGTCGACTCTCAAAAGTAACTCGTATCATATAAGACATAATATCTTTAAAAATTCAAGGAAATTCAAATAAAAGAAAATTCTGATGCTTTATAAAAATAGATTTTCAGAGAGAAGCTTAGTTGTAATTGTAACTGTTGCACCGCCATCTCGTAAATTTGATGAGTATTGTAGTACAACAAATTTTTTTATTTTAAAATTATATTATTTAATTTAAAAATCTTATTGCAAAATCTACCAAAGTAGTGCGCCTGCTCCGCCTATTTCACATAAATTTTTCTTTTAGGGAGAGAATCCCTCCAAATGCTCCACGTGACGCCAGTTCGCAGCATGAAAATGAATTTATACACAGCAGAAATTCATATCAAGCGAGAATCTTAAATCTTTCCATAAATCCGCTAAAGCCCTCGAGTTCCCTCCTGCTTTATTCTTAATTTATTTGTACCAAAAGAGAAATAAAAGCAAATGGCACATCTCAGAGCTGTTTCGGCTGTATTTCCTCCGGCAAAAAGAACCTTTCGAAGTGTAGTTTCCACCGTCCAAAGCATTGAGAAGCACATTCTGATGAACCGGTCCAGTTTCATTCCGTTTCTATAATTTTCCACTCAGCGGAGTTTCGATAAGAATCTGATTCGAGAAATTGATTCTGCAATTGATAACGCCGAGAGATCCGAGAGCGTTAATACATACATACATATATATATATATATATAAAAGAACATGTAGAAAGGCCATTTATTTCTATAACAATACAACACCTAATAATTAGAATAAATAGATAAACAAAACTGAGGTACAAAACATTCTTGTGTCGGTAGTGTAAGTACTTCAGACTGTGAATCATGAACAATAGATAGAGGTATTCTGTACTCCATTTCCATTATTTGCTTTGGTATTTTACATTAACTGGAAATGTTTTATCACAATATAGGTAATAAAAAATTGGTCCAGTCATTGCGATATTCGGACCCGGCTCGGGGTTTTGCCAACCCTATTATGGATGTGCTGAACTATTGGCTTGAGTTATCATGAGAGATTTCAAGGGAGTTGAGTGTGCGTGAGAATGAGAGTGAGGTGGTGTGCTTTTTTACCTATAATTGTTAAATATTAACTTTGGTTGCTAAGAAAAAGTTGATGTTTATAATTTTATTAAATAAAATTTTCATTTTACACTCCACGAGTTATAACAAATTTCCTCCACTACAATTGAAAACATCAAGTAAAGTGCAAGCTTGTCCTAACAAAAAAAAATTCGAAACTAGCCGTTGAGAATGCTCTCAACCGAAAACTCTCTCGACAAGAACAGCCCCCCTCCCTTTGAGGATGATAGATCGACTAAGAAAACCAAATTCAGAGCACAAGGGGAGGATGGAGATAACCCATCTATGCTATCATTTCGAGATAAGCTAATGGAACAACAAAGGGGGATGATCGATGCTGAAAACAGTAGAGAAGATTTCATGGGGAGGGAAAAAGACATCGAAATCGAAAAGGAGGATGTGGTCATTGAACAGGAAGGCTATTTACCTTCGATTTCTTTTTCACAAAAAGTCCATGAGCAACTCATAAAACCATGGCAATCCACTGTGGTGGTAAAACTCCTTGGTCGCATGATTGGATACAAAGCGCTTTGCTCACGGCTGGAAATCTTGTGGCCTAATATTGGAGAATACTCTGTTATAGATTTGGATAATGGATATTTTCTCGTTAAGTTCAGGAAGGAAGACGATGCTAACTTTGTTCTTACACAAGGGCCATGGCTTGTGGCGGGGCATTACTTGACTGTCCAGCTATGGTTGCCTCATTTCGACAGCTCGAATGAAAAGATTGAAAAAATCACGGCATGGATAAGGCTTCTAGGTATGCCTCTGCACTATTACCATAAAAAAATCATTAGAATGTTGGGACATGTCATTGGAAAGGTTATCAAAATTGATTATAATACGGAATTGGTGACGAGAGGGAAGTTTGCCCGTATTGCAGTTGAAGTATCCCTTGGAAGCCCTTTAATCTCTCAATTTTTACTGGATGGAAGAATCCAAAGGATTGAATATGAAGCACTTCTAACAATATGCTTTGGATGTGGAAAGTATGGACACATATCTTCCTCTTCCCCGAATAATTTGATTTTGGAAAATAGAGGGGAAAAGACGGCTGTTATGGCTCCAGGTGAACCTACCAACGCAAAGTCCGAGGTCTCGACGATGGCAGTTAATCCGGACAATCCAAAATTTGGCCCTTGGATGATCGTGGCTAGGAGAGGAAACTATAGAGGAAATAAGGGAAGAACATATGCAAAGGAGCCTCATCAAAATAGCTTTGGGAAACAGAGGACAGGTTCCAGATTCGGTGTCTTACATCAGGAAAGTGGATTAGACAATGATGCTGGATGTGTTCAAACGAGACTACCACCATGGACAACCACAAGAAGACCGTTGATCCGACCAAAGACAAGGACAAGATGATATCACGTGACTCTAAAGGACCCACCCAAACGAAGTTGTATGGGAGCAAAGGAAAACCCGTGACAAGCAATAAGAAGGCTGACACACCTGAACACACTGCACCCACACCATCACGTAAATTACACACTAGACCTCCCCCCCACACAAGTGATCCCAGCTCATCAAATCAACACCCCCTAGAGGCCATGGAAAAAAATATCTCAAGAAACAAGTCTAAGTTATCCAGAACCCATCATTTTGAACCAACTTTAATCCCAACGTCTCTGGATCCCAAATATCATTCAGCAATTATTTCCAAAAACAAGCTTGAAAATGAGAACTTTCAGGCACCCCTGTCGATTCCTCCTAAACCAAATCCAAATGAGAAGCCTCTTGATAGAGGAAATAGAGACATGGAACAGATGGGGGAGGACTCATCAGACAGTGAGTATATAGAGGAATCAGAGGAGGACGAGTCTGAAACCTCAGAAGAGTCTCAATTTTTTGTTAAGGCGGATAATATGGATATTAATCAGCAAGGCTTTGAGCCTTTGGAGTAAGTCGGTCTCTCTTTTCCTTTTTTTATATAATGAATCTGTCCTTTTTGTTTTGGAATTGCCAGGGGGCGGCCTCGCAGTCCTTTAGACGAATTTTCAAGATGTTTACTCAAAATCATAAACCTCAACTTGTGGCTCTTTGTGAACCTCGAATTAGTGGAGTGAAAGCGGATGACTTTATTCGTTATAGTGGGTATGATCACTCCCATCGAGTGGAGGCGGCTGGTTTCTCAGGTGGAATTTGGCTTCTATGGAAAGCGGGATTAGACGTCACCATCCTCATTAACCATAAGCAATATATTCACCTCCAAGTGTCGGATACAAGAGGGTTAATTATTTGGGTAACAACGATTTATGCTAGCCCAGTTCCTTCCCTCCAAAACTCTCTTTGGCATGATTTAAATTATTTGGCTGAGACTATTCAAGAGCCATGGATGTTAGCTGGTGACTTCAATGCCATTCTTTCAATCTCAGAGAGCAAAAGAAGCACTAATAATCGTAGCCAGCCTTGTAAAAAATTTCAAGAATGGTTCCACAAACACGGCATCTGTGACCTCCATTATACGGGACCAAAGTTTACTTGGAACAGGGGCTTGCTTTATAAACGCTTGGATAGAGCCATTTGCAATGATAAGTGGTTCAACACTTTTAATAAGGCGCGAGTCTTTCATTTACCAAGATTGGGGTCTGACCATCGGCCTATCCTCCTTAGTCTGAATAATGAGAGCACTGGAAACAGAGGGTTGAAACCATTTAGATTCCTTGCTTCTTGGCTTACTGATAAGCGATTTTTGAATTTTGTTTCTTAGGTGTGGAAGAAGGATGTGGATTATAATGTTTCGGTAAAGGAGTTTACTGGAAAAATTGACCATTGGAACAAGAATGAGTTTGGAAATATTTTTAAGCGAAAAAAGAATATCTTAGCTAGACTTAATGGAATCCAAAAAGCTCTAGAGAGTCACCATTCAGATAATCTGTTAAAGCTGGAGACTCAGCTCAGCAAGGAGCTCAACGACATTCTTAATCAAGAAGAACTTTTGTGGCTTCAGAAATCTCGTTGCGATTGGATCCAGTTTGGAGACAAAAATACTTCCTTTTTTCACCAGAAGACAATGACGAGGAGAAGACATAACCAAATTGTCTGGATGAAAGATGATAGGGGCCAGTGGATTTCGGACGAGGATGATCTTAAGGCTCATGCTATTAATTTTTTCACCAAGTTATACACGGCTGATAATAATTCTATTGATAGCTATTATACTCCTAATGATTTTCCTTGCATTGATACAGGGAGGAACCATGCCATGGAAAAACCTGTGGATGACAAGGAAATTCGTGACACTATTTTTAGCATGAAACCGTTAAAGGCACCGGGAAGTGATGGCTTGCACGCAATTTTTTACCAAGCTCAATGGGAGGTGGTGGGCAAGTTGGTGTGCAAGCAAATTAAAGCTGTTTTCAATGGAGAGACAGTGCCTGAAGACTTTTTGAAGATTTTAATTGTTCTTATTCCTAAAATTGACAATCCAACTAGCTTAAATTCTTTCCGGCCTATTAGTCTTTGCACAATTATGTACAAAACGATCACTAAGATAATAGCTAATAGATTAAAAAACTTTCTCTCTGATCTTGTAGGTCCACATCAAACCAGCTTTGTTCCAGGGAGGCACATCACCGAAAATATTATTAGCACCCAGGAGGTCATTCACAGTATGAGACGGAAGACGGGTAAACGAGGCTTCATGGCTATCAAAGTAGACTTGGAAAAAGCGTATGAAAAATTAAGTTGGGAGTTTATCAAGGAGACTTTGGCTTTTGTGGGTCTTCATAAAAACTTTATACGAATCATAATGGAGTGCATCACATCCGGCTCCATGCAAATTCTTTGGAATGGAAAGCTGACCGAATCCTTTAAGACTTCAAGAGGGATTCGACAGGGGGATCCGATCTCTCCTTACATTTTTGTGCTCTGTATTGAAAGACTTAGTCGTATCATTAATCGAGAAGTGCAGCAGGAACGATGGAAACCCATCAGGCTGTCCAAGAATGGTATACCCCTCACCAATCTTTTCTTCGCTGACGACCTTCTTCTCCTTGCAGAAGCCTCCGCTGATCAGGCGAAGGTGGTGATTAAAGCTTTAAAGAATTTCTGCAACATGTCAGGGGGAAAAGTTAGCACAGAAAAAACTAGATTGTATTTCTCAAAAAATGTGGCACCTACTGTGTCAAAGAAATTTAGTGAGCTAAGTGGGTTTTCAACCTCCAAAAACTTGGGGAAGTACCTGGGCATGCCGCTTCTTCATGGTCGGGTGACCAATAAAACCTATCAAGAAGTGCTAGATCGGGTGGACAAACGGCTCTCAGGATGGAATGCGAAGCATCTCTCTTTTGCTGGAAGGCTGACCCTTACTCAAGCAGTAATCCAAGCCTTGCCAATTTACTCTATGCAAGCCAGAATGATTCCGCGAGGCACTCAAGAAAAAATCAATCACATTTCTCGCCGATTTATATGGAGTGGGAATAGCGAGAGGAATAGCATGGCCATGGCTAGTTGGGAAAGAATTTGTCAACCTAAAATGGTATGAGGGCTTGGCTTAAAAAATCTTCGCCACATCAATGAGGCGCTTTTGATGAAGATTGGGTGGAATATTATTGTGTCTCCTACTAGCCTGTGGATTAAAATGTTATGCTCTAAATACGGAGTTGAGAATGATAACCTCCCCACAGAGCTACCTACAAAATATGGTTCTTATGTGTGGCGTGCAGTGGGTACGGTTTGGCATAAAGTTTTGCAAGGGATTTGTTGGCAAGTTGGAGATGGGTCAAAAGTTCGGTTTTAGAAAGATTGTTGGGTTAGGCAAATTGTCAGTTTGAAGGATTATGTTGTGAGGCCAGTGCTGAGTAATATGCTGGAAAACTCGATTAGGGATTATGTGAACGATCATGGGTAATGGAATTAGGTTACTTTCAGTAATTATCTTCCTCACAGCTTAGTGCTTGCTATTGCGGCCATTATGCCACCTTGTGTCGAGGGTGGTATGGACCACATATTTTGGGGCTTCTCGACTAAGGGTAATTTTACAGTGAAATCAGCCTATCAAAATATTTCAAACAGAGCCTCCAGTCATATTGGGCCAAGATGGGAACTTATTTGGAGCTGGAAAGGGCCACAAAGTGTTAAAACCTTCCTATGGTTGGCTATTCAAAACAAGTTAAAGACCAAAGCTGAGCTTGCTAGAAGACACATTTTGACAGAAAATCAATGTGAGAGATGCAAAGTTTGTGTGGAAGACTCCCTTCATGCCCTTAGAGATTGTGTGGCGGCTAAACGTATTTGGTTAGATATAGTCCCGTGTAGATTACGAGGAAGTTTTTTCTCTTCAAACTTAGAGGATTGGATTATTACTAATCTAAAGCCGAACTGTTATGATTGTAATGGAGTTGACTGGGCGGTAATTTTTGGCACAGCAATCTGGTGGTTGTGGTTTTGGAGGAACCAAGCTCTGTTTAAGAATGTGCAGAGGAGCAATCAGAACATCACTTTAGATATTATGACCAGAGCTGAAAATTCTCATAAAACCATGATGGCTTTGATCAAGCCTGGAGCTTAAAAAATGGTTAAATACTTTAGATGGAAACCACCCCCTGAAAATGTTTTCAAATTGAATACTGATGGGGCCTGTAAAAAGATGAATATGGCAGCTACAGGTGGGTTGATAAGAAATGCCAATGGGAAGTGGATTGCTGGATTCTGTGCGAATATTGGAATTAGTTCGGTTACCAATGCTGAACTTTGGGGTTTATTTTATGGTCTTGACCTGGCTTGGAAGGTGGGTATTCGGTCTTTGTTGGTTGAAGTTGACAGCAAGTGCATCATTGATCTACTTGCAGACACGAGCAATAGCCCTAATAATTTTTCTTCAGTGATTCAAAGTATTAGAAGGCTCATCAACCGATAATGGCATGTGTGCATTAGCCATATTTATCGTGAAGCAAACTTTGCAACGGATTTTCTGGCAAATTTAGCAATAAGGCAACCTCTTGGCTTCCATTTCCTTCACAACCTTCCTAGTGGTGTTGTTAATTGCTTATTTCACGACATGTACGGGAATGCTTTCCCGTGTTTTCTCTCGGTTTAGCCTTGTTTGGCTCCCTTTTATATCAAAAAAAAAAAAAAACATCAAGTCCCTAAAAAATCAATAGAATATGTTAGCTTTAATGGATGATTGACTTTTACAAATAAAAATACCATTTCATCCTAAAAACATTTGCATCTATGGTTAAAAGACAAATTGACAGTTAAAAATTATTTACTTAAAATTACCATAGTTGCGGTTAAAACTCATTTCAACAGATTAAAAAAAAACAAAATAATTTCCATGATTATCAACAATTTTTTGTAATGCATAAACAAAAATTACCAAAACTAAATATATCAATTCTAGGGAAACTAAATTGAAAAATGCTAATCCTAAAACCCAACTGAGGGAAATGCCAAATCTTAATCCTTCAGTTAATTCACCTAAAATTATTAAACTCTAGTGCCGCGGCGTAAGGATTTTGGGCTGTTGTCACACGGTGGCGTGAGGTTTGCAGTATAATGTGCACTGTGTTGATGTTTGGTAGTACTACACACAGCGACCAGAGATTTAGAGTTGCGGCATGTGGCGGAAAGAGGAAGGAACCGTTGCACGAGGTGAGATGAACTTGATTACTTTTTTGAAAAAAAAAAAAAAAATCTTAGTACTAGAGAGTTACAAAATGACATATAATAACAACTAGTAATATTTTCATAATCTCATGATTTATTTCTTTCACAGTCGAACTTACAAAATAAAAATTTACATATGTAATATAAAACTTGTAAATTAACAACAAATGTAAAATAAAAACATGAATTAAGTAAATAAAATATAAAGACTTGTAAATGAAAGGTAAAACAAGTAAATTAATATAGGAGTTATAAATTGGAGCAATATTGGTAAACAAAACAAAAATTTACATATGTACTATAAAATTTGTAAATTACTATTAAGTGTAAAATAAAATATAAATTATGCAAATAGAATATAAAACTTGTAAATAGAAAATAAAACAAGTAAATTAGTATAAGAATTGTTGAAAAAAAAATAATAACTTACAAATGAAAAATAAAAACTCATTAAAATAATGATTACCTTATAAATTTTCTGATTTTGTTTCTAAATTGAATAATAATAGTTTTGGTTTTATGTTATATATGTGATGATACATGTGAAATTTTATTAAAGATAAAATTTATTGTCAAAATAGGATTTTGAAGAACTATTCTTTTCATGAATTTAAAGTTGCTTCTAAAATAAGTTATTTTGCATCCTTCTAAACCTCTTTGACCGTAACCCCAAATAATCTTTAAGTACAAGTAGAAAGCAAAATTAAAATTACATGAAGTATCTATAAAACATAAAAATATATATAATTTTATTGATATATCATATATGTCTAGTAATATATGAAAATAAGCTTGGTCCATATCAAGAAAAATAATTTTCCTTAATTAACCTGTGTAGTAAACAATACTACGATAGGAAATGAAAAAAAGAATTATGAATGTCTAGAATATGTATAGAATTTATAGTTAAACAAATTCTATAAAACTTGTTCCAATTGTTTTCAATTTTTTTTATATTCTGAATTGATAAGTGACTTTTTTCTTTATCTAATTAAATTAAATGAATAAACTATTTTTTGTTTAATGATGTTTAATATTAATTTATATAATTGATATAATTTTTTTTGTAGTTTTAGAACACCAATTTACCATAATTATATCAATTTACTTGTTTTATTTTTTATTTACTAATTTTATGTATAATTTATAAAATTTATGTTTATCAGGACATTGATGCTGTAAATTTAATTATAGCATCATAATTTTTCTATTTCTAATGACGTCCTGAAAATTAAAAAAAAATCGGTATCATAGAAACCCAAAAAATAAAAATAAAAAGGACGTAATTGATTGATTGTGTATACTACCACTAATTATTAAGTCAAAAAACTAGTAGGCCCTATAGCCATCCGCACCAGACAACTTTCCTCGGCCCATTAGCCCAATGTTAAGTAAAAATATAATGAACAACACAAAACCCAAAAGTCAAAACCCTTCCTATCACGTGACTGATTTAAAAAAAAATACTAATTTAAAAAGCCTAAAACCCTCGCTGCAAAACCCTAGCATCATCTCCCAAAACCCTCAACTTCAAACCTAAAAAATTTTGCAGAAAAATGGCACTCAACTTGATGCTTCGCAGAGCTTCCTCCTCCGTACTTCCTTGCGCAATCCGCGCCGTTGGTTCTCAAAGAACCTTCCGCAGCGCAGTCTCCGCCGTTCTCAGAGTCGAGAAGACCACTCTCAGCCGGAGAACTTTCATTCCGCTTATTCAACGATTCTCCACGAAGCCGAGCTCTGACGAGAACCTGATCAGAGTAATTGAATCTGAGATTGATTGCGCGGAGCAACCCACCGTCAGTGCTTGCTTTCACTTCTTTACATTTTTTCTCTGCCCATTTACTTCTGTTGTAGTAATTGTCAAATTTTTTTCCCCTTTCTGGGATCCCAGAAAAAGGTTCCATTTTTTAATGTTCTCTTGAAATTTCTTTGCTTTTAATGTGTTTGGTGTTAATTAACTTCTAAGTCACTGTATAATATCAGATTACTGATGTGTTTCTAGAAGCTGTATTTCAAATTTTATACGCCGTAGTCTGAGCATGTGAATTTGATGAATTGATTAGTTGTTTGAATTGTAGTATTTGTGATGATTTAATTAGTAGTTGGCATTAAGAAGAGATGGGCGGTGGTGCCGCTGTATGAAGATTACATTGGTTCATTGAATCATTTGTAGGAAATTTTTGATGTCTTGAAATGTAGAGGTTTATTTTTTGGTAAAGTTCATTGAATCATTTGATAGTTTGATCGGATCCAGGTAAATTTCTTCCAAGTTAGTGCAACGAAATATGAAAATGCAAACAGATGTCTGTGCTTTCCTTTTCTTTGTAACTCTCATTTATATTTGCGCGTGTGCAACTCTTTTTTATGGTGGGATGATGATCGTTGTCTCTTTCTTTAAGTCATGTTGCTGATGAAATATACTACCTGTTACCATTTTGATCTTATTTTACTCTCGTCTTCTGATACTTGAACAGGCAGATGAAATTCCGGACGAGTTTCCTTTTAAAATTCAAGACAATCCTGGAGAAAGGACCATATTACTAACAAGAGAGTACGGAGATGAAATTATCAAAGTGGAAGTTGACATGCCTAATCCTGATGATATTGAGGAAGAAGAAGGTGATGGCAATGAAGACGAGGGGGCTGATAACCGTACTAGCATTCCTTTGGTTGTGAGTATATCGAAAAAGAACGGTACGTGCCTGGAATTTGGTGTAACTGCTTTTTCGGATGAAATTTCAATTGATAGCTTGTCAGTGAAGCAGCCCGAAGCTTCTGATGATCAGCTTGCATATGAAGGGCCTGACTTTGGGTAAGCTTTCCATAATATGATCTGCTTCCTGAATTTCTCATAACTTCAAATGCTTTAATTCATGTTCTGATTTTTTTATCATTTCTTTTCAGTGATTTGGATGAAAACTTGCAAAAAGCTTTCCACAAATATCTGGAGATAAGAGGTATCAAAGCCAGCACAACAAACTTCTTGCAGGAGTACATGATAAACAAAGACAGCAAAGAGTACTTGGGTTGGTTGAAGAACCTCAAGAAATTTATTGAAAAGTGAATTCATTATGAACCCATGACTCTTTTGTGAGTGGGGATAAGTTTATGTTTTAGGTACTGCTATGCATTTGTTCCAGTACTTTTACCATTCAAGTGTACTTTAATTGAACCCCTACTCTGTTAGGCAGGGGGAGATAGTTCAAAATCAAACAGTGTCACATAAATGTTTTGATTATTAGATTTTTTTTTCTTTGGCTGCTTAATTACGTTTTACAAGCCTCACTTGCGTATTGATGAATTCATTTCTTTCTGTGCCTCTCTAGTTTTTAATCGTTTCTTTGAGACCTTCGTTTGCTGAAATCACGACACCGTCTTGAAATCTGAATAAGATGCATCCTTGGAATAATTCTTTTAAAAAAAAAAAAATTAACAGTTGGACATTTATTATTGCAACTCGAAAGTATTATTTTCGCAATTTTTTTTGAAATGAAAAATTTAGTTATTAGTTTTTTAGTTTGGAAAAGTAAAAACAAAGAACATTAAGGGGTATTTTTTTTTTAATTTTAAGCGTGTGGATAATTATTGAAATAAATAAAATTTGGACTTCCACTCGAACTCAATCTGTAATTAACCATTTTCTCAATAGAGTTTTCAATAAAAACACTGTTTGGTATTGAGAAATTATGATTTTTAAGAGAATGGTATAGTTATGAATAGAGCTGACAAAATGGTCATGCTCGTGTCAATATATATATATATAATGTAAATACTAAATAATACTATATATCAATACAATAAAATATACATGTTTTTCAATATTTTACAGACTTACACTATTAAAGTTCTAAATGTATATAAAATTCAATAAATGAAACAATTGGTATATGTTCATTCTTTCAAAAATAAAAAAATAAAAAGAGAGAAGCATGTCTAATATTTGAGTTTTGATAATAAGAATTTATAAATTAATTTAGAATAAAAAATATAATCGTGTTATAAGACCCGGACGCAGCATATTTAATAATTGTGTCAAATTTGATGATTATACCCATTTATTTATATCATTTTCATGTCAGGCATTCAGATCGTGTCAAATTTTACCAACCTTGGTTGTAAAATAAAGTTGATAGTGCGTTGTAGATGTGATTTTTAAACAACAATTTTATAAAAGATAGTAAAAGTATTATAGATAAGTGTGAGGTAAAAATCTACTTTATCTTATAATTTACAAAATTAGAATTTACGAACAGTTTTATTATTGTAGCTGTCTAACCAATAACACCAAATAGGACCGCAGAATTAATTCACATGGAACTGTACTTCCTAAAAATGTATACTTGAAATTTTATCGAGGCAAGCGAAGATCCTAATCTATTGCCGAGAATATCTATGCAAATCGCAATTAACAGTATCCACATAAGCAGAGATCAATACAATTGAAATTGCTTAAGAGTTAGCCTACTGGCCACAAGTTGCCGAGTCTGAAGCAGAAACATCGCAAATTGGAGCTCACAGTCACAGAGGTAAAATAATTTAACAGAGTTCAACTGTGTAAATCTATCAAAATCAGTTCGTTATCGAGAGTTAACGGCATTGTAATAACAAGACCCTTTTCCATTATGTTGTATGTCATCATAGTTTTGGTCATTACTGTGGAAGAATATGAGTGAAAAAGCTCAACATGGCCCTGTGTATTTTGAGCTCAACACTGGGGCTAAAATACCCTCTGTTGGCCTGGGGACATGGAAAGCTCCTCCAGGTGAAGTCGGCGAAGCTGTCATTGCCGCTGTCAAGGTTCTAGTTTTATATGTATTCAACGATTTTATCTTCCTACAATTAAATGTCGTTAACTTCATTTTTCAAAGAATCATTGAGGTTTTATTTGTTCTAATGTTGTGCAGGCTGGTTACAGGCACATTGATTGTGCTCATGTTTATGATAATGAAAAAGAGGTGAAATTTTCCTCATATGTTGTGTAAAATGTATGTATGTGTTCTGTTTTTTCTTGTTCTTATATTTGATGCAATGCAGGTGGGTGCAGCGCTGAAACAACTCTTTTCAACAGGCGTGGTGAAGCGCGATGAGATTTTTATCACATCTAAAATATGGTACCTGTGCCCTTTTTTTTTTACAAAACTTTCATTACTTACCAGTTTCATCTATTATAGCTAATGAAATATTGTACTGTCACCTAAATGGCCAATTTAGATTAATATATTATTGATCACTTGATAATGTATAGAGGGGTGATATTTAACCTAGAATCACATTTAGCTTGTAGTGAGCTTTTAGATTCAGCTGGCTTTAAATCTGAAATTTACAGGTGCTGCGACCTTGCACCTGAAGATGTCCCCAAGGCTCTGAGCAGAAGTTTAGAGCATCTGCAACTCAACTACATTGATTTATATCTTGTATGTCTCCACTACACGTCAGGGTTCTTACAATTTAGCTAAAGGTTTAGTTTGTCAGCCTTTAAGGGAAGGAAAAAAAAAAAAAAGTGGGACATGTTGCCCTTCTTAAGCAGAACTAATTTTGGATGTTTTCATCTTTTCTGATAGTGTTTTGTTTGAATGTTTTGTGACCTTTGAATCACAGATCCATTGGCCATTTAAGACAAAACCTGAAACGCGAGGATTCGAGCCTGATATCATGCTTCCCTTGTGTCTTCCTGAAACATGGGCTGCAATGGAAAAATTGTATGATTCTGGCAAGGCGCGAGCAATTGGAGTGAGCAACTTTTCAACTAAGAAGCTAAAAGACCTTTGTTCATATGCAAAAGTGAAGCCTGCTGTCAATCAAGTGGAGTGTCATCCTGTCTGGCAGCAACCTGCACTTCACGAATATTGCAAGTCATCTGGAGTTCATTTGACGGTAAAACTTCAGGGAATTTCCACTGCTTATTTAGATCTTCAGCTTCATTTATCCATTGATGCGAGATTCAAAGTCATCTGATTGGTAAATTTTTCTCTCAGGCATATTCTCCTTTGGGATCGCCAGGTTCTTGGGTGAAGGGTGAAATCTTGAAGGAAGCAATATTGCAAGAAATTGCTGGAGAACTTAACAAGTCACCAGCGCAAGTAGCCCTCCGCTGGGGTCTCCAGAGTGGTCACAGTATCCTTCCGAAGAGTGTGAATGAGTCTAGGATCAAGGAAAACTTGAACTTGTTCGATTGGTCTATTCCGCCAAAGCTCTTTTCGAAATTTTCAAACATCCACCAGGTAAATAACCTCTGATTTGCAAACCCCATGTTTCAAATTTCTTCTGCAAGTTTAAATGCAGAAAAGCTCATTTATATTGTACAACATGCTTTCTGTGATGCAGCAAAGGCTCCTCCGAGGGACTTTTGCCGTCCATGAAACCAGAAGTCCTTACAAAAGCCTCGAAGAGCTGTGGGATGGGGAAATATGAGATGATTTGTTAGTTTAGCAAACAACCTCATCAAGGAAGATACGTGCATTGCCATTTTTATAAATTTTTTCAGGAAGATTTATTTATTTATTTATTTATTTTTTGGGTGCAGCCTTGGCAACTCTCTTGGTTATTGGTATGATTGGTTAGCAGTCTCCAGTCTCAATTCACAATTTTTAAAATAATTTTATTTATTATACTAGTTTACAATCCACATGATCATTGCCACCTCCTTTAAGATCAATTTTATTTATTTATTTTGTATAAGGCAATACTTTCAATCTAAGCATAAGCCATAGAGCGTACTTTTCCGATCAAGGATTTCACCTTATTGTGGGATTTCTTCCCTTGTTAGGGGTCAGTATATATCTGTAGAACTTAAAACTTCAATTCAAATTCTGAACTTCATTATTGACTTGAGGAAACTTTCTATTACATGAGGCTCTACCCCAAGCAAGATCCAAGTAATAAAACTAAAGATCTTAATAAATAACATCAGCAAAGTGCAATAAATATACACCAAGTAAATAGAGTCTCAGAAGCAGCTAGCATAATATTATACAAATGACATGGTTTAGAACCATAAGTTACTAGGATTGCAAGGCAAGATTCTTGTGGGTATAGACGACTCCTTGATCACCATCTACGACGTGTCCATTCCCTCTCAATATCCTAAATTTACAATGAAGAAGCAAAATCAGGTTTTATGCACTGTTGTAAATACACAATTCATCTGGCATTCTGACGTACATTAAATAAAAGAACTAAAAAGTTATAGAAGAAGGGACGCTCAGGATTCCTATACCATCGAGTAGTTAGCAATCCTTCAACTCCGACTGGACCGCGAGCATGAATCCTGCTTGTGCTTATTCCAACCTGTTACTCATAAAAAAAAAATAATAATAATAAATGAGAACACGTAATCATCCACATCAATACCAGTACTGCGGGAAGGTCATGTACCTCTGCACCAAGTCCAAATCGTGCTCCATCACAGAATCGTGTACTTGCATTATGAAATACTGCAGCACTGTTTACACAAGAAAAATAAGCCACATGGCAAGTTTACCAACAACGATGTGCCACTACTTAGAAAAATATTTGCAGAAATTGAATAGAAGAAGATTAGCAACTGATGCAATCCTTCTCAAGAGAGATGGTAAATACCAATAAATCTTCCAAAATCCCAAAAAAATTTGAAAGAAATGACCGTAATTCAGTTTGGATACGAAGTGAACTGAAAAATTATGAAGACTTAAAATGTCCTCAAAATGAATTTGTTGAGGCACCATCTTCAGGGAGTCCAGAACCAACTTCACTACCATAAGTATCCTACTACCAGGGACCTTCGGTAGTTGTTGGAATTACATATGAACTTGTTTGCCAAATATTAATTATGCCATTACAAGGTACCTGCACAAGATTTTTTTTTTTTTTTTTGTGGGGGGGGGGGGGGGGTGGGGGGTGTGTGAAAGGACCTGTAACAGAGTTTTGTAGCTCTCGCAACTGCGATTAATTTGTTTATTATGGTTTTCTTGCTGTAAACAGAATTGAGGAAAGTGTTGGAATAAGTTATTACGGAGCCTCAACGGTCATAAAGCCCAAGTGTCAATAGACGAGCTTTGACCATATCCTGGCTTGGAGAAGGAGAGATCAGAAAAGGAAAAGCAATGTGTTAGGCTGAGAGAATTGTAGAATTATTGAGGTGATAGAATAGCAATAGTTGGAGGCTGTTGCTGTAGTTTAACATTCATGATAAATTGGCAAAAAGAGAAACATGTCTTGATATATTCACAGGAAAAGGAATCCCCTTTTCTTTTATAGAGATACCATGTAAAGTAGGAACAAACAAGGAATGTTGCCAGTGTTACTGATTGCCATTCAATAGGAGAATACAGCAATTAGGGTTTCGGCAAAAGGCATACACATGCTTCCTAAGTGCACAATATCTATAAACAAAGATAATCACAGAAAGTATATCAACAATGATCTTATAGTTTGTGGCTAATGAGATATGACATAATCATGTTTTATAACATCATGATCTGCAGTGCAAAACTAGCTTACCTGTCAACTTGACATAAAAATGTTTCAGCAACTTTTTGATCTTCTGCAACAATGCAATCAGTATGGGCACTGCAAGTAGGAGAAAAAAATAAATAAATAAATTACAATGACACAACCTTCATCTCCAAAAAAAGTACCAAGAAATATAAAATGGTATCTTCAACATGCCTTCCATGTTGATGAATATGGTCAATAGCAGCACGCACATCGTCCACAATTTCAACCGTACAAACCATTGAGTTGTACTCATGATGGAATAAGCGTGTCTCAGGAATTTTTAGTAATTTACTTGCTCTTGGTCCGCCAAATAAACCGACACCTGCAACAGAAGAAACTGCAATTTTGAAACTGCCGCTCTTATGTTCCCCAGCCACAGAAAACATATAACTACATTACTTTCCACCCAAGAGATTTTACAAATTTTTACATTTCATGTTCCTGTTCATGTATTCAAATTTTATTTTACATCTGGACTTGCCACAAAGTAGAATTCCTTGGCCAGTTGCAACCCTTGTCTCCACCTACAGTAAACACTTTGCTTCTTGATTGTGAATAACAATCTTGCAATACAATCAGCCAAGGAAATAACAGTCCATGCCAGCTGTTTAACTTGGTGCCGCTTTCCTATATAAATTAGGACAGTGAAAGTAATTAATGCAATGCATACCTTCATGTTGAAGTTCTACAACAAGCTCATTGAGTGCACCATTGCATGCTAAATCCTTGTGTACCAGAAGAGTTTCCTGGAAATAACATGATAAAAAGAGCTATGAGGCAATTCAATGACAAAAATTGCTTTTGAGATAATCCTGTTACAGTGTGCACGTATAGCGAAAACAGGATGACATCTGTCAAATATTCTCATAGGTACACATGAAGGGAGATCTCAATAATGGCATAAATTGTGGACTAAAACTACCATAGCATTGCAGGCTGCAGGATAGTCTATCTTCGCATCAATAACAATGTTCTTTGCCACATCAAGGTTAGCCGATTTATCAACATAAACATGACAAATTCCATCTGGAAAGAAAAGGCTGAGTTTACTAAACACTTTAGTTTGTAAACAATGACAAACAAGTAAAAAAACCACTCTTACCAGCATGACCAAGTACAGGAATTTTTGTTGACTCCTTGATTTGAGAAACCAGCTTATTGCTGCCTCTGGGGATAACAAGATCTATCACATCATCAAGCTGCAGCAAAACAAAAGTTTGTCAGAAAACACCATAATTAAGGAACAATCAACAATTTTCAAAATTCAATCTCCACCTTGAGCAAATCAGGAATCTCTTCCCTGGAAGTCACAAGTCCAATAAGTTTCTCACCAACAGTATCTGGGATAGCTGAGGTGATGACCTACAATACAAATGAAATAAAAAATACCATAAAGTGACTGACTGAATTGTTTAGTACAAGAAATCATAGCCCAGACCCGGCAAACCAAACCTTGTGCAAGATTGCATTTGACCGCATAGCTTCTTTTCCTCCTTTCAGTAGTAGACCATTTCCACTCCGAATGGCCAATGAAGCTATCTGTCGAAACCATTTGGGGGAAAAAAAAAAAAAGGTGGTCAAAATGCCACAATGATAGGAAGAAAACTTAGCTATATGCTTGAAAACCAACTTATAGAATCCAGAAATATTTTTTAATTACTTAACACTGAAAAGACGAACGGCCAATAATAGAAAAAATTAAAGGCATGACGAAAGTTTTCAATGAACGAACATAGTACAAGGGAGGATAATTACAGTCTACCACAAACAACTTAGAAATAAATAAACTCAAAGACAAGCTTTTCAGCATACTTCAGGACATAAAAATATGTACTCTCTCTCTTACCTGGACCAGGGCATCAGGTCGAGATTCAAATACTATCAAGAGGACGCCCAAAGGACATGATGTTTTCTCCAGGATGAGTCCATCCGCAAGCTGGGTGCAAGAACAGTTACCAAACAGTCTAAGTGAGTAACGAACAAACTAAAGAGGCACTTAAATGCTCAATTTCACTTTTATAAGTCCAAACGGCAACTAAAACTTCCATGTTTATTTTTTATACAACAGTGTTCAACTTGAAACCAAAAGCTGTAAAGCAAGCAAATGCTATCATTTTCGTAAGAAGATGCATTCGCACAAATATCCTTGATTCACTGGTTAAAAACAAATAGATTTCTGAAAGGTTTCCTAACCTCTGTTCTCTTTAAAATTTGACCAATGGGTTCTTCCATGTCTGCAAGTATACGAATAGATTTTGCAAGGCTAGAGATCTGCAAAGTACAATAATCAAAATGAAGTACAACTACGAGCTCATCCAAAAGCTATATGAAACAGGTTTTGGTATTAAACAATGCAGTGCCTAATGGAACAATTATATACAAAAACTGAAAAGATGAAAAGTTTGTCCATCATTCAAAAACTCTTATAATTAACAAGTTCTTGCCTTCCCAGGCTTCAGTGCCAAACGTGATACTAGTGATTTCGCATATCCAGCTTCCTGTGCAGCAGCTACATCGGCTTCATTCTCAACCTTAATCAAGCTTTCATTTGCCTCTAAGGCATCAGCTACGTCGAGCAAAATTTTCCTCCTATCTTGAGATTGTAGAGCCTACAATCCAGATAATTTATATAAATACTCAAGCTCTGCCAATCTAACTAATTCAAAGTTTTAATAAAGCATAAACAGAAATCAGAAAGTATAGAGAAAAATGGATCCTGATATAGAGCTTCTAAAATCACCTGAAGCCGTCTAGAACTTTCTCGTGCTGCAACTGCCATCTCACGGGCCCCAACTTGTTTTACCCACAAATGTGCATCTCTATGAAAGAGAGTCCCAACACGCTTTCCTTCAAGTACCTTTATGATGCTGTCCATGGCAAAGCCACTTATAGAAGAGTAGAAAGAAGAGTTAGCTTATCTATGACGATATCATCCACCAAATATGATAATCCAGAGCATTAAGATTGACAACTGAGAAACTAACCAATAGCTAGTATCTAGAATTTTAATTTTAGTCATACCTAGTAATAACAACAGGGATACCGGCGCAAGCTGCACAATAAGCTGCATTGACCTTAGCAGTCATTCCCCCTCTTCCAACCCTTGACTTGTCTCCAAATGTTATTTCTGCTTGGTGTTTTGCTCTTATATATGTATGGATCAGCTTCGAATTTGGCTCACTTGGAGGACCACTATAGAGGCCCTCTACATCACTCAACAGAACAAGAAGATCAGCTTTTAGTTCCAAAGCCAATAATCCTGCCAGACTGTCATTATCCCAAAATATACCAGAAGAATCCTGAAAATTGTTTCTATTATCAAAACTGACAGGCATATTGTCAAATTTAAAAAAATCGAGCAATTCATACAAACAGAAGGGCATCAAATACATAAAAACAAAGGAAACTTGATCTGAAGGGTTTCAAATAATTCTCCAAGGAGGTGTCTTTGTGAGTCACCTAGTAATACAACAGTAAGTGTGATTTAAGAGTTTTGCACTCTTATCATTCGGTTCAAGGTTTTATAACTTTATAAACAATAACTCTGATGAAGTGTCTTCGTTATGACCAAGTGGTTTGGCGCAACAACAGTTGTACATGCTTTCTATGTTTGGCCATTTTTTTCACTTGAGACATCTTTAAACATCCTGTACCACACCAATAGTATGCATAAATGTGCATGCTAAATGAACTTATCAGCAAGTTGAGTAAATTCATCGGTCCATGCAAGTTTCTAGAAGTCAGAGAATAAAAACATCACTGTCTTTCGCTTATACGTTTTTTTGTTCCTAGATTGTTTTAAGTTCTGCACGAAAGATATGAAGAATTAACAAAGCACCAACATGTTTTGAAGTCTATGTGTTTTAGAAACGTGCATGAGCATAATTTAATACACTCCTAAAAACAAAAGGACATGTGGTGCAAAATGGATACACAATACATTTATTCCAATATTGTTAGCCAAGATTAGAATGTGACCCAAGCCATGTAAGAGCCTTTTAAAAGTAAAAATAAAACATTAATAAGGAGTTTCTTACTCCTAGTTATTCATTATAAAGCTTTGAATAAGCGATGCTACATCAAGAGATATACTTGCTATTTTCTTTTTTATATAAATAAATAATAAGAATAAGAATAATACATCAAGAGACAAATTTCACATAGTAGCATACCCCTTAGTCCCAAAAGGGAAGAAAAAGAAATTACAATAATCCCAAAGGGGAAGAAAAGGAATTTATAATAAAAAAAAAATGCACAAGAAGTTTCATTTTAAATTCAGAAGGGAACAAGATACCTCGTATGGTGCTTTCCTAGTACTAACTGCGTCATTTTCATTAAAAATAGGAATAACCCTCAAATCTAACAATGATTGAACAGTGTCATAGAGTTGCTTTCTGAAATCTTCATCCCTAAAATCACTATCCGTCACAAGAAGTTGGGATGAGGTCACATCAAGCTGCATTAAGAAGGATATGACATTAGCAGTTACAAGAAAGTAGCATTAGAAATGATAGTTGGTATTATATTTTCACCTGGCTGAACAAGGTATCATAAAGAGCCATGAGACTACTCTGCCCAACTGCGGCACAAGCCTTCCCATCAAGCTCATTCTGCGGCTTTTGGAGATCAGCCAAGCTGCAAAACCAGAATTAATTTCATTCCACAGGCATTCATGCCTTCATATTCCTTGACACTGAGTCACTAACCTTAAATCAGAGTACCGTTTAAAGTAGAATAAGTAAATTTGTTGCTTGTGTGTATCCAAAAATACCAAATTCAACATTTCTTGAATTTGTATTTATGCTAAGAGACAAACAGCTTGTATTTATGCATGTGGTAATGCAGATGTTAACTCAAATTTTAGATGCCAATGCAACTGTAAATGTCTTCACGTGTCAGTATGTACAATTTTCAAATTCTACATTTCTCAAATTTTTTCCACTGTAATGACCAAATAATTCGAATTTATATATGCTGAATTCCCTATTTGCTCATAATCAGCTAGCCAAAATAACTTCTACCATTTGTCAAAAGATTCAATGATAAAACAGATGAGCATATAATGTGCAAGGAGAAAATGGACATGAAATATGTAATTCCAAGAGTTTGATTTATTAAAGAAAAAGGAGACTTGAAGCACCTGCTATTGACCAATTTTCTGTATCTAAGCCTTTGGCGGCCAACACCAACAGCGCCTGAAGAAACTAAAATAATCTCAAAGCCTTGAGAATTTAACTCTTTAAGCTGAAGACAAATCATTCCAAAGTTACTTCGTCAGAACAAAATTAAGTCATAATCTATGGTTCATTTCAGAAAAAACTACGGAGACTTCGTCAGATAAATAAAGATCACACATACCTGCTCTAAAAGAGCTCCAAGCCTTCCCAAAGCTAATCGTCCATCACTTCGAGTAACCACAGCTGTTCCAACCTTCAACGAATTTAAAAAAAGATCAGCAACCACAGCAATCATGTGAAGAATCAGTTCAAAATTCACTTGAAATCACATCATTTCAAAATCTTACAACCTTAGAAAATGAATTAATGATTACTTATAATTCGTTCTTACCAATGCTATACACAGCAATGAAACCTCACTCTGAATCATATAATAAAGCTAACAAGCAATTGAATCTTTCTATTTTTTTATATAAAAAAATTATTAAGCACTTTTATACTCTGATCTAAAATTCAAAATTATTGAAGCCTGGGAGGTAGATCCTAATGAAGATGATAAAATATTAGAAGCAATAAAACACAACGATATCATCGACCAAATTTTTCGAAGTATAACAAGCTTGCTCTTAATTATACAATGAATAAGCACCACATTTAAATTGTTTTAAAAATAAATAACTGAATCTTAAAAAAAAAAAAAATCAGCGTCCATTTTAAAAAACTCGCTCGCCGCTCAAACGGGAGATGTAGAAATTAGCACGATGCTATAAGCATTGACAAGCCAAAAAAAAAATGAAAAATGAAGGCAGTAAAGAGACCTTAACAACGAGACGCTTAACGTCCTTGACGAAAGCTCTGGAACTGTCCGTTGAGTCCATTTGACGGAAGAAGAAAGCGAGTCACGCTGAGTGAACTCGGAGCGAGCCAGCGAGAGAAGCAAAGGCAAGAGGTTGAAACTGAAAAGAGTTCAGAGCGTGCTCAGGAGTTCAAAGACGAGGCGGCGGTTAGGCGCGTCAATTTGTTGCGATTTTACAAATAAAGGCACTTTTTATCAATCATTTATTTATTTATCACGGAATCTTTATGATTATTATTTTTTGAAGTACGATGGTGGTCACGTCACATCACGTGAACGTAAGAGGCTTTGTGGCTTTTGTTCTCTAGTCTGATTGGATTAGTGGGTCAACAAAGACAAGATTATTGTCAGCCACTTCCGCAGACACAAATGGGTACGTGGCGGCCTTCTACGTGACAGAACATGTAGCATTTTTGGTCATATTCAGTGTCGACAGATTTACAATTTCTTTTTGTCAAAAAAAAAAAGGGAAAATGAAATCAATTCTTTGTTTTTTTGGGTCGTGATCTGAAAGCATACACCGTTAACATTGAGACACTTGTCCAACAACTAATTGCCGATAAATTTGTTTATTTAGTTTCTAAATCATGATAATTATTATATCATTTTAAGAGATCAGTATTTATCCGCTGCATGTTTACCACAATAAGCTTCCATCAATAATTGCTTTCCTCGACAGCTCATTCAAAACTGTGTGATTGTTATTACCATTTATGATGATTTTTTTCCCCTTTCTTTATATTTTTTTTTCACCATTATTAACTATTGTCAATTACTCTCCAACAACCTTTTTCCAAACTGTCAAAGTGATTAAGATATTAATCAAGTGAAGGTGAGATTATTTATACCTAAAAAAATACTTTAAAACACTTAATTTGTTAAATTTGAAAAAAATAAAAATTTCACTCAATTAGACACCCTGGAAAATACCAAATAACCATCAACTTCTCTCATTAATTAGATACTTCAACCTTTGTATTCTCTACACCCATATAAACAATCTTTCTAATAAATCTATTATTCACGGGTTTTCACAGGAAACGCCTAAAGTTTTGTTTGGTCAAAGACTCAAGATTGCTTCAATGGAAAATGGTGCGAAGGGTCATGTTTTCTTGGCATCGGGAACTGGTTTGATTATTTCCCGTTACCTTTAGAAAGAAAGCACAAGCTCTCTCTTTAGTTTACCAGTTTCTAACGAATTAGTGTGAAAATAGACTTCAGATCTTCAACGTATCTCCGAGTTTAAGATATACTTCAGATCATCCCATAATCTTTAAAATACCTATTTAAGTATTATAAACCTCGATTTACATATAAATATTATTTAGTTATGAAACAAGTCCTCAACCATGAATTATCATATTGCTAAGATACATACGTTTAATAGTACTTTCTGATGATCAAATAGCCACACCTTTAAATGGGTGGCAGCATTTCCTCGCCAATGGTAAAACGTACAGAGTCTCAGAGTCTCACCAAGTACTCGGTGCAACGGGCGATAAAAATCGAGATTTTAGTTAGATGGGGGTCGGAATGAATAAACTACAAATTCATGGACGCCAAAATTGTAAAATTCTTAGAGAAAGAGGGTAAAATCAAAATTAATTAGACCACTGGGCCTCATCTTTCCGGTGAAGGAAATACCACTACTTTTTAACGGTATTTTACTTATTTCGTGAATCGGTATGGCAAGAAACTAACATAAAGTTTTGCAGTGAGCAGTTGGCTTACCTTAACAACAACACGCTTGACGTTCTTGAGGAAGTCACGAGTATGATCTTGGAAAGATTCCATCATGTGTGTGTTTTTGTGTGGGGGAGAGGAAGAAGGAAAAGAGAGTTTTGCAAATTAAAACTTTGGGAGCAAATTATCTTTTGCTCGCGGAAATTTAAATAATAACGAGTGGGCGAGAGGTGAGGCGACTCGAGCACGCAATTGAGGGACGCTGTGACTGGCCACCTGGTTTATATAATGGCGTTATGTAATCATTGGTGATTAATTGATTAAGAAAGCTAAACAGAGCAATTAAATTTCAACAGACGGTCCAGTAACAGCTCGCCACGGCATCTGCATTATACGACAAAACTGCGCCAGCCATCGGGTGATCGGCAGCCGATTCACGTGTATAAAGTCTTCTCGGGTGGGCGGGTCATGGGATGATACGTGTGTTGTATTGTCCATTATTTTTTTAACTTATGTTCTTGGAAAATCTATCCTGTAATCTTAAGTTACGTTCTCTACCGTCCATGTATTTCAGGCGACTGGCCCTTGAGTTTTAAAAAAAAACAAAAAATAAAAATAAAATAAAATTAAAAGAAAACAAAACTTTAAAAAAAAAAGTGAAGTAAATTACACACCAATGGAACAATGCCCACGAACAATGAACAAAAGAAATTAATAATTCTATCGTTATCTCTATGGCTCTATGCACCAGTTTGTTGGAATGTGTTTGATTACGTGGTTGATTGAGTTGTTAGAATCTTATTGAAGCTTATGTTATAATATCTTTTCTGTCGACCGAAATGTACATGGCTACATTATTGGAACAATTACTATTTTATTTGCAACAAAATTAGTCAACTAGATTCTCAATTATTGAAGTGCGTTTATACGGGAAAGTTTTGCCTTTCAAATTTATCTTTCCTTAATGGTGATTAAGTTTTGATAGTTTCTTATGAACAATAAATAGAGAAGAATGCATATATAATATAGGTAAATTTAGGTCCTGTCTAGTATTGAGGTATTATACCTTTTAAGTTGCAATTATTAAAGAAAAAAATTATAATTATAAAAATAAAAGTTAATAGTTTGTGGTAAATATAATTTTTAATAATAATTTTAATAAAATTATTAAATATATAATAAATTTTTTATCGTATAAATATAAAATCAAATCAATTTAGTTTTCAAACTACAATAATTAGTGTTTATCAAATATTTTAATACTATATTTTTAAGTTACCACTATCCAATCTTAATTCCAATCACAACCTTAATTGACAAGTGCTATGAAACAGCTTTGGATATAATTCCTACAGCCAACTCATTCCTAAATCTTGTTTAATCAGGTGCTTCTTGACCAAATGAAAAAGAAGAATATGCCCGTATCGGATAAGAAGAAGAAGAAGAAGAATATGCCGAATGGCCAATGTCCACTCATTCTTAAAAACCACCAGCACCTCCAAAGCCCAAACTCAGAGTCAAGAGGTTTGATGGGTCCCATGATAATACACAATTTTTTTTTTAATTAATTAGATCTTGTTAAGTTACAACTAATGTAACTTACAACCATAAAACATGGCAATAAGTCCCACTATCATATAACTAATTTTTGCATGTCTTGCAAGAGTTAAAAGTTATGGAGGTTGTAACTTAACAAAACCCTAATTTCATATGAATTTCATGACATTTAATTTGTGAGTCCCACAATTCTTTAAACTTGCCAAATGGCAAGTTTTGACCAGTCATGGCCGTATTGAAATAGTACATTAATTCATTTAAATGAGTAGTGTTATAAATTTTTAATTTTTTATTCTAAAAAAAATTAAATGATGTGACATTTATCAATTAGTTGATGAGATAAAATAATTAATTTTTTTAAATTGTGTAAATAATTACCAACCACTTAATAAATGACACATTATTTAAAATAAAATTTAAGAATCATTACTCCATATAAATTCTTCAAATGACAAGTTCGGACAAATTGGACGAAATACCTCAGCGGTCCTCCACTATACGAGATTAGATGCATTTTGATAGATGCTTGTGGACGACGGTATAGCAATTAACTTGTCGACAAGAAAAAGTTTCAGGATATAGCATTTTGTCATCTCATTTTGTCAAGGTCACAAGCCAAGCATGACAGAAGCAGGAGAAGAGTGGATTGCATTGACTGCATTAAATGTGTTGTTAATTGGTCAAATTTAATGTCTAAATATGGAAAAAAATTTAAAATATATCGGAGGAATTATATTAGTTATATAATAAATAAATAAATAATATCATAATATATACGTATTTATTTTGAAAGACCGCCATAAAAGTAGTGATTATATTGAATATAATTATATATGTCATACATATATTAATTAGTTGTATATATTACCTCTAATTTATGCTAGAATTCCTCCTAAACATAAGTTGTACAAGCCACTTCAAATAATTAATTAGACAAATTTCGTTTACTAGACATTTCGTAAATAATTCAATAAATATTGATGGATTTCGTCGAGGACATAATTTGTACTTATCATGCTAATATCATCTATATCAATGTGCAAGTTACTTAAATCTTTCACAATTTTTTTTTTTATATCACCATTTGAATTATATACATTTTACTTCATGTACTAATTGTTCCATTTGGTTTGCCAAAGCCCGCCCTAATTTCTTGTTGACTGTGCACAAGTACATTTTTTTCTCTAAAAAAAATTCGTTTCTCTTCCAAAATTAGCGTGCAAGGAAGGAATTCATCTCTTAATCTTGTTTTTCACCGTAAAAACTAAACCAATTAAACTATCTTTTTGAAGATTTGAAGAGCTGTTTCACCATTGATAATTGATATAACTTGCTATCATTACTTGCGTTAATCAAGCCGAGCACTGGATATTATGTGGTCTTTGATGTTGTTTGAATAGTGATATATGATGTAGTTAAATCAATATTAACGTTAAGATGGTTGATTAAAACTAAACCTTAAATTAACAACAATCAACAAAAACATGCTAATACTCTATTTAATCGATCTATCTTTAGACAAAAAGTGAGTGGGTTTTTAATTCCTTTATCAGATAACTGATCACGTACGGGAGATCAATGTATTTGTTCGGGTTTCATTGATTCACAGCCCTCACAAATGAGGGATCCTGATGTGTAATTAAATCATGAAACCAAAACAAACAACTACAGCAAGATTGCTAGGGTTCCAGACTTCCAGTCCTAGACTGAATTGAATAATAATAATAATAATAATAATAATAATAATAATAATAATCATCATCATCATCATCATCGTCGTCGTCATCTTTAGGCCACTCCAAAAAAATAATGTATCAATACAATCCTAATTTTAATATAACCTACTTAGGCTTTCGATCGGCCAAATCAATGCAGGGTTAAAAAAAGAAAAAAAAATCCTCCTATACGTTGGGGTAGAGATCTCGATGATTGATTTGCAAAAATTTTTAAGTTATGCTTAGTTGACTGTACTATAAAATATATAAATTTAAATTGTTAATAGATTTAGATTACCAATCATGAACCATAGATATTCTCTAATAATAAATATCTCTCATATGTTAGGATGCCGATGCTTTTTTTTGTTTTTTATGCGGACACACTTAATTAAAATAATAATTAAATCACATGACTTAATAACGTGTCTGCAAAAAAAACAAAAAAAGATAAAGACGCATGTATTTATAAAAAACTCTAACTCCATTGATTTAAAACCATTAAAAAATATAGATATATAACTCCAACCCAACTCCGATCCCAATAAAAAAATCCATTTTTTAACAGATGAATTTTAATTAACTTAGAATACCAACAAATATTTAAGATCAGATTGACGATGAGATTGAAGAACACGCGGAGCAATTTACACCAAAAGAATGAAGGGAAAATAGCAACAAATTTGTTTTGATTCACCAAGAGACGAGTGCCTAGTAAAGGAGGAGATTAGTCAGATTACAATCTTTTGTGGGAACACAATAATCACTCAGTTTGACTCGCCATTGAATTCACACGTTAGCTCTGTAGTGAGGTCATCTCAGCTTAATTATAAGAGAGAACATACTCTTGTTTTGGCTTTTGTCCATGTAAGCATCGGTGAATATCAGATGCTAACACTCAACTAAATACTATTGTCATACTTGTCAACAAACTTCTTGAACCTTTTAAATAGGTCCAAATCTATTTGCACATTAACCCACTAATATTCTCCACCTTAACAAATAAATTCAAATGATCTACTTATTTACAGCTGGCAGTTGGAATCACCTTGACTAGCATGTCAGCCGAATTGACAACAGTATGAATTTTGGCCACATTCGCAGCCCCTTACGAATGTGCTTGGTTTTTCATAATATGCTTGAATCTTGATCAATTGTATTGCACTCAAATTATCACAAAACACACGTAATCTTCTGATTAAGCCATTAAAAGGATCCTTGAGCCACACAGAGTCCTTGATGATGGCTTCAGTTGCTACAACAAACTCAGTTTTAGTAGATGATAAAGCAACCATATATATGCTGCACTCAAAATTGCTTAATTTCTAGTTGATCAGGCAATTGTTGGACACAAATAAGTATCATGTGATTAACTTTCTTCTATATAATATAGATCACCAATAAAGTCAGTGTCTACTTATCTCATGATTTTACTTAGTTCATGCTTGAAATTGAAGATCAACTAAAGATTATGTCACAGAATTAAAAATTACGGCTTAAGAGTTTCTGTACCTGACTAGGTTAAAATGGAATCCTACAAAAAATATATCGCATAGAATTGTTATTTGTAATCTAGAAGAATTTATTTCGAGAAATATTTAAGTTAAAATCTAAGGTTAGATATGTGCTGTAAAAGTGGCCATGTCACTTACATTGTAAAAGTCAAGTAGTTGTAGAATGTGGTAGGAAAATAAGGTTTGTGATACATATCGGTGGGTAGTTAGAATGATGATAAAAGAATAAGTTCGTTAAAAGTTATGGTTAATAAAGTGTTTGTCAAAATCGGTTCTAAGTCTTAGGGTGGGTAAAAAATAAGTTACTTAAAAGTTATGGTCAGTAAAGTGTTTGTCAAAGTCGGTTCTAAAGTTTAGATCGGATTAGGATTAATCCGATTGGATTTTAAGTTAATCGAATTGGGCAAAAAGTCATCTGAACTCAATTCGAATTTTTGATTCTATCCTATTCGATCCAAAATATATTTGGATTGGAACAGATAGGACAAACAATTCGGATTGAGTTTGGATCAAATTCGGATTAAAAAGCATTCAGGTCATATGGATATCCATTGTATATCTCTATTGCCTTATTAATTTCAAAATCTTTTTTTTTTTTGACTGAACCAATCAAGCAAAACAATAAATCTCATTACATAATTTCATTTCAAACTTTTTCCATTAATTATTTAAAATAATATATTCAAATACCATGAAAAACTTGTTGATGGTGGCTGTCAAGGTGAAGGAAGCTGTAGCAGTTGCAGTAACTAGTGGAGCACGCGGCAGCAACCAGCAGCGGTCGAGGTGCTGCAAATCGCATCGGGAACGTCGCGGTAGCAGCGATGGCTTAGCTTCATGCGGTTGCGTCAGTGATTGCCAGCTACTGCTTTGTTCAGTTGCTATTTGGCGTCTTGATGTCTCCGATCTCTGAGGCCCGAGCTCTATGTGCATGTGCTTGTGTGTGGTGCAAGTGTGTGGTGTGACTTTGTTTCATTAATTTATTTTTTTAATTTTACAGGCAACTCGATCGGTTTTCACCCGATCTGATCATGATCCGATTGGGTTAGTAAAAATGTGTGTTCGGGTTTTATTAATAATTTGATCCGATTTGAACCCAATATTGGATAAGATAGTTTGTGTTGTTCTACTAAGGCCTATAAATACAATGTAAGGAAACTTTTGTCTTTTAGTCAATTATAAGGATTTATGGAAAAAATAAAATATAAAATTATCAAGGAAATTTTTAAAAATTTACTAAAAGACAAGTATTTTTTCCATGGTTTTGCCTTGCTTATGTTCCTTTATCATTTTCCATAATTACATGGTCATGTCTCCAATTGTCCCTTGAAGCACCCGAAAAGGCATAAAGTTAATAAAATGCTCACGTTATTTATTTATTTATTTATTTTTAAAAATTATCTACCACTTCTCTTCATCTTTAGCCAAATATTCTTTAATCAGATAAATTTTCTACTTTAATTATTCTGGCCTGCTGGCTTCCCCCACTCCAACAAGAATGACTTTCTAAAGGAAAATTGTAGCAGAACATAGAATCAAGAGTGACTGGCATCATGCAGGTGCTGTAGTAAGTACATAGACCCAATTCAAACTATCTTGATAATCTAAAATGAAAGTCGAGCTGAAGCCTACCTTCGTGCTTAGATGTACCACGAGCGAGGACTGAGAGACCAACTAACTTAAGTGGCAAAAGACTTTGAGAAAATAACTTTTTATGCAAAAAACAGTATGCAAAAATGGAACAAAAACATCAGAATTGAGGTTATAGAAGATGACCTTGCAATTGCATCTCTATGATCTACCAACAACAAAAACATAATACAAAGTCTCCCTCATAATATCAAACTCAAGATAATCTACTTATACTTCTACTTAGGAAAAATACATATCCAAACATAAATCTACAAATACCGCATATACGATCAAGAGTCGTAGAAAAAAAATTACGATATTGGGGAATTGTAGGAAAGAGATCTAAAGGATCTTTTTCCTCAAATTCCTCTTTGGCCTTATTATATCATCCCCCCCTCTCCCCGCCAATTAATATTTTCTTTATATTGTTTTGTTCATTTTTGTTCATTCAATTCGAATAGCAAATACCAAGAGTGATAAGTTGAATAAAAATTCTTATAGTATCACAGGCGGGTGATTAAAAAAAAAGAAAAGAAAGATGCTTTATAAAATAATTCCCCTTTTAGTTGATTTTAGTCAATTCTTCAATTCAACGATTGACCAAAAGAGAATATTAATATAATAAATTGCATGGCCGTACCTCAATCAAATACTGATATTTAGTTCTATGCAATGATTCGCCCCAATGAATTCGTCTATTTCGATTGTAGCCTGGTGGATAATGATAACGAAAAGGAATAGAAAAAAAAAAAAGAGATTTATAAAAAACGGGGTGATTCGGCGAGGGGTACATAATTAGGTATATGGAATCAAATGCCAACTCTTGTGTATTTTTTGAGTTTTAAAAGGGGTTCGAGAATACGATTGACTTTAAGATACGAATACTTGGAGTCTAAGATATTAATAGTTGGTTTACGTTCTGTAAGAAAGACATGTATATGGGATATTAGATATTGCTAGTTATATATGAACTAAAGATATATCTAATCCACCCTACTCTTGTGATTATTGTGAATTTCGATAGGGATTCTAATAGAAATTTAGAAATTGTTCGATTTCGTCTTTGCTTTGATGCTTTGACTGGGAATTGAATCAATAAAAATAAAGAGATGAAAGAAAGAAAACGAACGAAGAATTCAAAAAAGGGTTCCGAAAAAAGAAATGGAAGAACAAAAGTCGTATGGATTTACAAAAATCCTGTGTTGTGCCTGTGGATCGAAACTAAAAAAGAGATATCTAAAAAGTTTTGATGGTTCAATAATAATATTATTATTACGCCAATTGGGAGTTCTTAGTTACTTCGGCTGGGCGAATCCTAGTGACGGAATAATTAAGTCATAATTTATTGGACGATTGTATCATTAACGATTTCTTTAGTTTTTCTTTATTTTAGTGCGAGGGACTTATCATGAATCCACTGATTTCTGCCGCTTCCGTTATTGCTGCTGGGTTGGCTGTTGGGCTTGCTTCTATTGGACCTGGAGTTGGTCAAGGCACTACTGCGGGCCAGGCAGTAGAAGGGATCGCGAGACAGCCCGAGGCAGAGGGAAAAATACGAGGTACTTTATTGCTTAGTCTGGCTTTTATGGAAGCTTTAACAATTTATGGGCTGGTTGTAGCATTAGCACTTTTATTTGCGAATCCTTTTGTTTAATCCTAGAAATAGGAAGGGCAATTTACTTATTTTTTTTCTCTTATTTATTATATCCGTGTTTCTGGCTTTTTTGAATTCTATCAAGATTTAACTCCTCCAATTGGAAGGACTGATTTGAGGATGGGGAATTAGGATAGGCATACCAGTTCGCCTTTTTCTTTCCCTTTCTTAGTCTAAAGGAAACCCTCTTTTTAAGTGATGCTGCAACAAACGAGGGGTTTTGCAATGGACAGGAGTCCCGGCCCCTAATACTAATAAGTATCCCTCTTATCGGGAATCCCCAATTGCCAATTCAAAGAAAGGATTTCGAAATCGAATTTTTGACCCTGTTTCGAAATAGGTAAATTACTAAAAAAACAAATAAATTAAATAAATATATATTACGTAGAAAAAAAAAAAGAACTGCGTTCTTTTTTTTTTTTTAGTCTATCTAAAAGAGGAGATCATATGAAAAATGTAACCGATTCTTTCGTTTCTTTGGTTAACTGGCCATTCGCCGGGAGTTTCGGGCTTAATACCGATATTTTAGCAACAAATCCAATAAATCTAAGTGTAGTGCTTGGTGTATTGATCTTTTTTGGAAAGGGAGTGTGTGCGAGTTGTTTATTTCAAGAATAGGCTGGACCCAACCAGCTGCACTTTTTTTCGTTATAACTAGGACCAAAGGGAAAAGGGTGCATGATTCCGCGAATTACTTCTGAATAAATTTCAAATCATATTTAAGAACCATAGCATTTCGTGATTTGTTGGTAAATCTATTTTGATTCTCTATCAACCAAACCAATAATGTGGGACCATTAACATGGTTAAAGCTAAAGTTTGAAGTCCAGACACAGCACGGTACTCTTTCTACTACTATGTTTTACTATAGAATAGAAATGTTTTCAAAATGAATAATTAATAAATGAATAATTAATAATAATTATTGGACTTTTTTTTTTTCGATATAAAACACTCATGTTGATAAAAAGATTTGAGCCTTTTATTGGTATTGGAAATTTGATTGGAAAATATTGGAAAAATAGGTATTTCAACCAACCCTTATTTATGCTGAATCGATGACCTCCATATAAAGTAAGAAGAATTCTTTGGATTTGAAGAAAAAAAGAAACAACTTTGCTGACAATTATATATTTTGATTTGGTCAGAAGAGTCCTCCGAATATTCTGTTCTTGGATTAGGGATCAGTCGCAAGATTCATTTTGGAATATGAATAGAGAAGAGAGGGAGAGGATAGGCTCATTACATAAGTAGTAGCTAGCAATCACTGACGCAAATCATTTATTATCAAGAAGTTAAAAGCAGTAACAATTCCTTTCAGCTTAAGCCTTAAACCAAATCATCCATTCAAATAGCGTCATATAAAATCAAAAGGCATCTAGTTGGAATACCGTTGTCCTGTATTTACACATCTTTCTGATTTGCCTGGAGGTAAGGAAAACTTGGGCATAATATAGTAAAAAGCATTTTGGCGTCTTGCTGTCTCCGATCTCTGAGTCCCGAGCTGTATGTGCATGTGCTTGTGTGTGGTGCATATACAAAACAAATAATGTGGTGCTTTTTTTTTTTTTTGTAAACCACATCTAGCGAGAATAGCACTTGAAAATTAAAATAATATTTATTTAATTTCTAAATATCTTTATGAAAATTTTTAAAATTACAAATTATAACTATTGCTATTTTGAAAATTATTTAATTAAATGTAAAAGTTTTATGTTGAACTACATTGAGTAGCGTCGCACGCCAATGGGCACTACTATTGATCATCATCACTCGATCTTTCCGTAAAAGAATTAAATTTCTTGGCAATAGATTTACTATTTTATATTTATATTATTAGTGTTTGAGTTTTTGTTAACTAGAAAATTAGAAAGAATGACTGAATTTGTTGTAATTAACTTTATGATGAATGATACAATTATACGATATTTTTATTGTTAAGATGGTACTACTTAAAAATTGTTCACGTGAATTTGCGTATGCATTGGGCAAATAATTACGTACCAAAACATGATTAGAAGTAGATTAAAATCCGGATATAATAATATTAATTCAGTTGGGCCGGATAATTAATTGAACGTGAAAGAATCTGGACTTCTGTAAATTAAATGTAATTGGGCTGGGCCGAATATTGGTGTTTGCTGTTTGAAGAGTTTTTCCACCCAGTAGAGAAAAAGAATATAAATGAGTATTCTAATCATTTCAACGTTTGCTGATACATTCTAATTAAAATGACAATTCATTTATTAAATAGTAAATATGTAATTTTGAAAGTTATGAAATCTATGATTTGATAAATAAGCGAAATATTGCATTAACAATCAAGTTAAGGCTTTAATGTTAAGAATTTCTGTCAATATTGATAAGCAAAAGACATTTCATATATATTTTTTTCTTATCTTGCACTAATTAAAGGAAACTCCTTTCATTGTTTTAGGAGAAAATTACTGTATTTTCCTTGAGATTGGAGGACTTGAACTTGTTTCTTTCCAGTAATGCTACATCTACTTTCCGAAACAAAGAATCTAAATTCAAGTCTACAATTTTTTTTTTAATTTTAAAAAAGACAACAAACAAAAGGGAAACTAATTTGAGCAGCTTTTGTTAAGCTGGAGTAGATTGCAGGGTATATTGGGGATCCTAGCTATCTTGGTTATTGATACTCTGCAGCAATAAGGTGCAAGGCCTCTTTGGTGAACAGGTATTGTGAGCTAAATCTCTTGTGCTCCTTATTATTGCTAGTGTCTCGTGTTAAGTGAGATTTTATTGTAATTTTGGTCGATACATTTTGCTTGGATGTCTGCCTAGCATTTGTTATTTGCTAATTCTTTTCTGGGAAATTTAAAGTTTCTTAGGTTGATATTTTAATCTATGATTCATTGACCTTGTGAAGTTAAATGTGTTTACTCCCGAAAGAAATGTGCTACAGATAATTAAATTGCTTGAAAACAGTTGTTGGCATTGAGGTCCAGTTAAAAAAAGATTCCCCAATTTTCAGTGAATGCATGCAATTACAGCTGCTGCATGTACATGATAGTGCTGTATGTTAAGTTTTAGTATCTACTAACATTTCGTTTGTATAGTTTTCTGCTGCACTCACATCATATGTTGCCGCTTTAAGGATGCATTTAGAATGTGGTTTTGTTTTGATATTAATCGATGTCAGGCTATTTGATGTTGGAGGGTGGCAGAAAGAAAGAGACTCCTATAGAAATGGAAAGAAGAGTAGGAATTAGAGATTATGGAATTACAGTGGAGAAATAGTTTGAGAGGGCAAAAGATGCATTTTCAGGAGAAAACCACACGTTCATCCAAATTTCCAATAAGCGGACAGAATTGTGTGGATTATTGAATTTTTTTGCGGCACTATAGACCTTGTAAATCCAGTTTTCGCATGTTTGATAAGATTAGTCCATTCTACCGAATGTTTGAGGTTCCAAGATAAATTGACTTGTTACCATCAGTATTTTCGCTGGATCTTATTTGTTGTATGCAGCATTGCTCATACTTGTCGAGCTACAGTCAGATTTGTTGCGGGTTGTCTATGCAATGTGCTTGGATATTGCGTATCCATAGGGACTTGCTTCATGTTCTTGTTTTATTGACAACGGCATAAAGTTTCCACTTCCAGCTCAAAGTTACGGGGAGTAAGTCCCATGCCTGTACATTGCTTATGGACACTGGACAGTGTGAGAATGCGGCATTGATTACCCGTGTGAGCACCAACGTGTAAACTGGTGCATTGGCTGTCCGTGCACTGTTCAAAGTCACTGTGGCTCATTGTACCGGGAGCTCGAGCTTCAGAGCTTATAGCAGTCAATTGATGCAAAAGAATCAAAGAAAGATGATATCACTATTAAAGATAAGAACCATATTCCAATTACTCTTGCAAAGACACGGCTTGGAATGAGTTTTGAGACCTATAACATTAGAGGTAATGATCTTGCTAATTTTTTGTTAATCTGCAGTATTATAAATTTAATTTCCCTAAGACAGATTGTGTGTGTGGGTAAATGTAGCGTAATAATCGCCGTGTTTCTTTCTTAGAGTGCGTTTGTGATTGAGATTGGGCAGCTGTAACTTTTAAGTTACAACACTAAAGTGTTTGGTAAACACTAGCTGTTGTAGCTTGTAAGCTATGTTGATATGATTTTTCACTTGTATAATGAAAAATTTATTATTGATTTAATAATTTGTCAAAATTATTATTTAAAATTTATATTTACTACATATTATTAATTTATATTTAATAATTATAGCTTTTTTCCACAACAATTGCAGCTTAAAAGTTACAGCACATCAATCACAAACGGGACCTTAGGCTTTGTCTGTCAATTCCCCAAATTCTTGAAATGTTTGATTACAGTCTATCAATATCGTTATTTATAACAATAAGTTTGTTGGGAGCTTGAAAATCTACCTTGATAAAAGAGAAATTTAATCCAGCAAATTATGTGTTGTGCTACTAGTGAGAACTGAAATCTCTTCCAAAGACGGGGATGGGAATTGAGATTCTTATCCTTAACAAAAACATCCAGTTGCCTCTCGTACAAAACTCTCCCAATATTTCAATATTTTTAGTTATACATCTATAATGTTCAGGGGCAACAAAATATCATTTAAAAACCAAATAATAACCATCATCTTTCATAAGATATTAGTTCGTGTTATTAGTTTGTGAGATTTTCTGTTGCCATGGTTTAAGATATTTTCGAGCACAAGCTGTGGGGTTAAGGAATGGTTTGAGCTTCTTGTAATTTGCAAAAATGAGTGGATCTAAGAATACGAACTCTTATCCAATTACTCTGTGACTGATTTGTTTTCATTTATCAATACTTTCATGCCACGGTAATAATGCTGTAGCTAAAGAGGTTGTCATCGGGGACGATGCTTGCTGCTCTCCTTAACTGCAGTTGCGATCGAAATGGTTTATAAGAGCCTCAATGAGAGCTAAATAGCTGAAATATGCTGCTTCATCAAGTGTTTGATAGAAGAAGCAAGGTGTTTGATGAAAGTCCTGAAGCACATTTTGGTAATAAAACATTAGACCTCAAACCTTGAAAACAAGCCGTGCCTCTACTGTTATACGCATTTGGAAGAGCTCAATGCGAGAGTATTTATAGCAAGAATTTACTCAGAAATGATGGTTAAAATACTATGCTGAGTCCCAAAGCAATACTTTTACAATTGATGTACAATAAAAGAATACAGTAATATAATAATCTAAAACCTTGATAGCTAAGGAAAATTCAGATGAGGAGAGGTAAAGGCCCAATGATTTGATTCCTAAGTCAGAAAGGATTTCTTATTCCTCATTGAATTTGGTAAAAAATACTCTCTCCTATTCGCTATAAAAAGGTGGGGGGGAGGTGGGCAAGGAGAGAAGAAATGCAAAAAGAAAGGGTTAATTAAGTTCTCTTCACAACTGTAGGATGATGGAAACAGGAGGGAATTCTCTACCATCTAGAGGCTGACGGCATGAAGAGAAAGATTAGTCACTTTTATGACCCTGAAATTAGCAACTATTACTACGGTCACAATCACGCCATGAAACCTCAGAGAATCACAATGACTTATGCCCTGCTTTCCGAGTACAGCTTGCTTCATCACATGCAAGTTTTTAATCCCACTGAATATCTTTGCAAGTTCCATGAGGAAGATTATGTCAAGTTCTTGAGGTCCGTTGCTCCTGAAACCAAGCAATGATCATTTGACATGGATTAAAGGATTCAATGTTGGTAAAGACTGTCCTGTTTTCAATGGCCTTTACTGCTGCCAACTACGTACTACTTTTGTTAAATACGTGTTCGTCACATAACACATAATAAATTAAGTACTTTGCATGAGCCACATTTTATTTTATTTCATCACATCCAAAAAATTAAAACTGTAGCAGAGGCGTTTATTATTACAACTAGGATGTACTAGTACTTAAATCAAAACGTTAATTTACTGTGAAAAGAATATGCTTAGCCATGGAAAATGAATTCAAGACTATTTGGTTACCAAAAGCTACGAAAGTCCAATAACAGTTGATTAATTAGTTAATTTGTGATCAACCTTTCAAATCTTGTACCATATAAGGAATATGGTAATTGATCACTAGAAAGAAACCTATCAAGCTATATTTTATGATGTTAATTAACATGTAATTAAGCATTTGTTATTATAGAACTGGTTCATAGCATGAAAGTGAAATAAATTTAACTAAATGATTGATTGATTGATTAAAACCAAGTACAAACATCGTTAACAAACACCGAAATTGTCTAAATTAAAAAAAAAATATAATTCACGTAATATGTAGTTCTTACATCTAAAGCATTACCTCACAAGGTTTAATGAGAAACGAAAGACGAGTTTTGCTTCGAACAATTAAAGTTGCTGCTACCAACCTCGGCAAAGATGAAGAAGACAGAACAGGAAGCTAATGCCATCAATGTCTTCTTCATTATAGCTGCTGTGCATGAAGGTGTAATTTCTTCATTTGAAGCTGTTTATACAAAGGCATTTCCCCTTCTTAGGCACAAATAAATGGATAACCTTGAAGGTTTTTTATTATTGGCATCAAAAGGATTACTAATTGAGCAGGAATTTATACATTTTTTTTCTCAATTTCATCAGGAATTCCCTTTGAAAATAGCTGCCAAAACAGTTAGTCAGCTTTTATACTCTGTTTCCTAGAACAGAGTCCCAAGTAACTTATGTAGATTGTTAGAATTTTGCGGTAAGAACACATAACAAAAAAGCCTCTATCAACGTATGTAGACTCTGGGATTGGATTGGATTGAGTTTTCGTTTGATAGTGAAGAACCTCTTTACTGTCGCTATGTAGAGTATGGATTCTTAAAATTACGGGTGATAAAAAGTTACTAATAAAAATATGTTTAACTATTCATTTTAAATTTTTTTAATAATTTTCTGTTTACCATTTTAACAGCTATAAAAAAGTGCCACATCAACGTATCAATTGACTTAGAAATTATTTTTGAGTTATTTTGTTATCATGTGAAGGTAATTAAATAATTTTGTGAAATTCATTTGGTTACGGCGTTATCATCTTGTGCTAATTCACTAAACTCTTCTTATTCCCTTTCTCAACCGTCATACCCTAACTCTATTCCCTTTGTCCCCACTAAACCACGCTCAATTCAGGCCATAGATTCTCCCGGACCCACGTTAACCCAACGGCTCACAGTGACCGACAGATTCTCCATCTCCATTTCAAGCTCCCTCTTCAACTGGCCTCTGCTTTCGTCGTACTCGGGTTTTTTATTTAAATATTCCTAATTTACCCTTAAATATCAAATTTATATCCTATTACATACATATACCTCACAAAGATAGGAAAAATAAAAAATAACCTTAAAAAAACAAAGAATTCACACATTTCTTCCTCTCATTGCAGGAAGAAGTTGAGTACGAAGTTGGGTAAGTCGAGAATTTAGTCGAGTAAGAATTGGAGATAAGTAAGTCGAGTATATAATCTAGTAGGAAGTCGAGTAAGCATATTAAATGAGTCGAGTATTAAGTAAAAGTCAAGTAAATTTTTTGAACAAGTCGAGTAAAATTTATGTAATTTTTAAAGAGGTCGAGTATTAAGTCGGGTAAGTACATTGAGTCGAGTATTAATATTTTTAAAAAAGTGAAGTCTGGTAAGTTGAGCGTTCAGTCGAGTAAGAAGTGAAGGCAATTGAATAAGTCGAGTATCTAGTCGAGTACAAAGTCAAGTATGAAGTCTAGTAAGTTGACTATTTAGTCGAGTAAGAAGTGAAGACAATTGAATAAGTCGAGTACGAAGTCGGGTACGAAGTTGGGTATGAAGTTTAGTAAGTTGAGCATTCAGTCGAGTAAAACATGAATACAATTAAATAAGTCGAGTATTTAGTCGAGTACGAAGTCGGGTATGAAATATGGTAAGTTGAGTATTCAGTCGGGTATGAAGTAAAGGCAATTGAATAAGTCGGGTATGAAGTTTGGTAAGTTGAGTATTCAGTCGAGTAAGAAGTGAAGGCAATTGAATAAGTCGAATATCTAGTCGAGTACGAAGTCGGGTATGAAGTCTGGTAAGTTGAGCGTTCAGTCGAGTAAGAAGTGAAGGTAATTGAATAAATCGAGTATCTAGTTGAGTAAGAAGTCGAATAAATAGGTTGAATGAGTCGAATATTAATTTTTTATTAGCATTTTATTAAGGTTATTTTTATATTTTTCTTAATTTTTTAAAATATGTATGTGTAAAGTTATAAATTTTAATTAACTGAGGTATATTTTAAGTATTATGAGGGAAACGGGCATATCCCATGCAATTCCCTCGTCATACTCTTTCTCGGATTCGGAGTCCGTATTTGCTCGGTGGTTCCACACAGCTCCCTCTCACTCCAATTGTCACCCAACAAGACTAATTGCTTAATCATGACACAGATCAAAAAGAGGATGAGAAATTGAAGCAAGGATTTGACAATTGGAAATCGAAAACGTACGCATTGACCGTGCCTTTGAGAGTCGTTTCTCTTCAGAATTCATTGCCTCAATCTTGGGTTAAGGATTTTATGCGAAGTCAAGGAAAGAGATTGAACTTTTAGATGAATTTGTGTGCTAGCATTGATGGGATCGTTAACAATTTATCTGTGCCCTTTAACAAAGTTAAGGCTAAGTCAGCTTCTTATATGGCTGTTGATTTGGTTAGTGTTGGTGATTCATGGCTTAGTTTTGCCATTAAAAAGAGATTGATTGAGCCAATAGCTGGTGCTGAAGACCTAGATTGGTTCAAATGCTTAAGTCACAAATGGAAGGTAACATCTTTGTCTTTGACCGATAATTTTTATTGTCTTACATTGAAATTTGGTAACGTAATTTGTTCTCTATCTGTATCACCCTTCTTAGACGTTTTATTTATTTGTTTATTTGCTTTTATTTGCACTAACGAAGTCTCAGGTATATCTACGCAAGAATGATGCAGGAGAAAATGATCCTCGAGGTGAAATATGGGTGGCACCATACAGGTGGGGCACAATGGTGAGAGCCTACAAGAAAAGTAAATTTCAAAAGCATAATTTGGCTCCGATTGAGGTAATAACTGTCTTTAAACTCATTTAGTTTTATATCAAACAAAATCAAGGCTGCCTTTCTCCTCAATATTTTTTATGATAATATCTTTAGAAGCATCTTATTGACGGGTAATAATGGTATCGCTGAAAGAGTCTATAAACTCAATGATATTATCTTCCACAAATGGTTCATTAAAAACAATGAGAAGCTATGCCACTGTAGCATGTAGTGATGGCACTTAATAAGTGAGTTGCTTGGATGTGAACTAGAAAAATTAAATATTGTCTCCTTGGGTATGCTAGCTCGTAAGTCATGGTTAATATTAGACCTTAAGATACTATAACCATGAGAAGCTATTGACTGCCAATTAAAATATCCTTTAAAATGTCTAGGAAGTTATGAAGGTGGAGGTATCTTCCGATTTCTAAGGCCACATGGTAGACATCATCCATGATCCTAGGAAAGTGCAGTTAACCTCCTGCTCGATGCAATTAATAAATTTGGTCAATGCCATTGAAACCTGCTAACTGACGTCACAATGCGACATGAGCACTTTAAAAATGGGACAGATAGTCAGTAGCATTAAATTTTTCTTGCCTAAGATTGAGCAATTGGTCTAACTACTAACCCCTATTGTGGGTTGATCATTATTTTTTCAATTATGTTCAGATTGACCCAAAAAGTTACAGAATCTCGATCTGAATATTGTCACTGAACACTGTCAATGTCGTTTAGCATAGCCAACTAACTTGAGTTTGGTAAAACAAACACACAGTGTGTCTCATGTCTCACAATTCAAATTATCATCTATAATGACGGAGAATTTTTCCAATATGAAGTATGCTTTGATACGAGGGTTACCTTGGAGAAGATATCTCAAAATAAAGAATATGGGGAGAAAACAGTTCAGTAGTTTATTATTCTGTAGTCAAGTTTTGTCTCGAAAATGGTCAAAATTTAAATGAATAAGGACAGGGGATCTTCATTCTTTTTTCCCTTTTTTATACCAAGATATCTCTCAACCTTTATATAATCCCCACTGCATATCTGCTTCTAATAATTAAAATAAAAATTTCACCCACACAAATAAATACTGACCAAGCTCTAACAATAAAAAGTAACATCTTTAGTCAAGTAATTTTACAGTTCCTCATCATCTTAGTGTGAGTCTATCAGTATGATCTAAAAACATAATGAAACTGGTTTGATCCTTGTTAAGTAAATAAAAGCACCAGGTCGGTCATGCTACTATTCCGTCCCGGCATGGATCACCTCAGCCAAATGGTACGAGCAGAACACGGGGACAAATATGAGCTGACCAGAGACGAGTACCAACCAGGGGAGTATACCGACTAGAGGTATATACCGAGCCGATACCCATCCCCCGAAAAAGCGGGAACACGATCCCACAGAATCACTGTAGTTGCGCTTTTCCCAGAACCGTTGCGGGAGACGCGAGATCCCACGTTTGCCCATAATGTAGCCGTTAGAGTCCCATGAGGGGCTGCCACCACCCGAAAAAGGAAGGATGAAGGCTAAACGGGAACGTGGGACAGCGACTATAAAAGAAGAAGAAATCGATGAAGAAGGGGGATAGAGAAACTGAGAGAAGGGAAAACTTTGCCAAATTGTATCCAAACGCTTTTTAATACCGAGAGTGAGCTAATTCTAAGCAATTATTTGAACCCTAATTGCATCGTTTTCCCGTAAACACCTTGTGCTAACTTAGGCATCGGAGGGTTTACACCGGCAAAACCACCGGCATCTCTGATCCACTTTTGTGAACGCAAGCTTAGTGAGAAAAAGAGGGATAACTCTAACTTCAGTGGCTGGAGCAATCGTTGAAGCAAGAAGGAATTGATATCTTCATTATTGATAACGTGAACGTTGGTGTAAAAATCTTGTCGGGCAAAGGGCGAGCAGATTTCAGCATCAACATTTTGGCGCTGTCTGTGGGGAGCTGGATAAAAAGCTACCACCGAATTATTAGTTACCGGAGAAGCAACGAACGATTAGACATGGATGTGCCGAGGAATGATGCTTTGAGGGATAATAACGAAACTGTGGAGACAATCACTCTCCGGGAAATTACAAATGAAGCCCGGGAGAGGATGATGCAAGATCGATTGGAGTGGATGGAGAAACAAATGGAGACTCTCGCGACCATACTGTATGAGCTGAGGGATGAGCGGAGAAAGGATTGTGAAACCCCCGTGGAAAGAGATGATGTTGGAGCAGAACCCAACTTCCGGAGGCGTAGAGTTGAGGAAATTCCTCCAGCGGCAAACCAACCTAATGGGGTGCATCCCCACAGAAGCACTGGTCGGGTTCCAGGAGAACGAGTAGATGAAGGGATGGACCAACCTAGCCCCGGACGGGTACCAAAAATTGATGGTCGAGGGGCCAGTATTGATGAAGGAAAGCTCAGACAGCGGTTGCAAAATGCCGAGCAGGAGCGAAATCAGATAGCTACGCGTGATCCTGACCGTGCTGTAGAATTGGAGGGAGAGGTGCGTAGATTAGCGCAAATGATAGAGGAGATACAAGGCAAGAGGAAGCCCTCGAGCTGGAGGATAATGCTAGATGAAGAATCCCCACCATCAACTGAGATCATGGGTACTATAATCCCAAGAGATTTCCGCTTCCCCGACCTCAAATACTCCGGGCGAAGTGATTAATTGGTGCATATTGAACGTTTCAACGACATGACGGGTGTTCAGGGGTTAACACCAGCTCAGAGGTGTAGGGTGTTCCTATTGACACTGGAGGGACGAGCCCGAGAATGGTACCGCAAGCTGTCACGAGGAAGTATCAGAGGGTACGAGCATATGTGCCAAGAGTTGGCCGAACAGTTCCGAGAAGCAGTGGCCCCAGAGGATGATATGATGGAACTAATGGGGATGAAGCAGGAGGAACAAGAATCCCTTCGAGATTTTGTAAAACGATACCACCGAACCGTACTTGATTTGGGAGCTTTCAATCACCCGCAGGCGTTGAGGGGATTAAATGAGGGTGTGAGGATAGGCCGGCTATGGTATAACATGAGAAGTCCCCTGGTGCAGAATTACTAAGCGGGGTATGAGCAGGTAAAGAGAGACATTGAAATCGAAGAGGAAAAATCAGCAAAGATAAAGAGTGAACAACTAGAGGAGCTGAGACGAAAGGAAAGGAGAACCCCAAGTGGGAGCAGGTCGGGAAAGCGAGCTGAGAAATCCTCAATGATGGGTACGGTATCAACTCGGTCTCGCTCTTACCCCATGGCTCAGAGACCGCAACATGTCTAACACAATCGGGCTCAGCCCCCGCGCCCCCATTCTTGAAGCGACAACGAGAATTCCGGCAGTTGGCTAACCATCCTTATCACAACGCTTCCAGAGCACTACACATAGCCAACTCCAGAACGGGACAATCAGGTCAGCTACCTTCAATATCCACTCGGGACGATATTCATGATAGCCGAGCAGTCCAGTTGATTGACCAGAGCTCAGCGTACAGACAATAAACCCCGTTAAAAGTCCCTATGGAGGAGTTGTATGAGAGAATCGAGGGACGAGGCCTGTTGTACCCTCCAGCCTCTATAACAAAACCTGCTCACCGACGGGATAAGAGCAGATTCTGTAAATTCCACGACACTCACGGTCACACAATCAGCCAATGTCGCGACTTAAAGATCCAGGTGGAGGATTTGGTGAGAAACCGTTATTTGGATGAATATGTAGATGAGGTGTCCCCTGTCATTGAATCACAATACACGCGGGATGAAGGAGCTGAGAGGGGCCTGTAACGTGAACAGCTGACTATCCGTGTGATAGCAGGAGGGCCAACATTGGCTGGGGATTCGAACAAGGCACGGAAGAACTATGGGAGATACGCCATGACTAGCAAAGAAGTGCTTTTCAATTTGCCAGTAGCCAAGAAGGAAAAAGTGCGGCAAGTTCCCATTATGTGGATAGATGACGATGAAGAGGGTATCTTATATCCTCATGAGGATGCACTGGTGATTAAGGCAATGGTGGCTGGTACAGAATTGCGACGAATACTGGTAGACATGAGCAGCTCGGTTGACATCCTGTTTAAGTCGGCCCTAGATGATATGGGAATTGCAGACTTGAAATTGGAACGGACAAATACATCCTTAAAGGGATTTGGAAGGGGACGGTTAACTCCTATGGGGATTATCGAACTTCCAATTACTGTGAGAACAAAGCCGTTTGAAAGAACGATGATGCTGGACTTTGTCGTGGTAGAGGAAAGAAGTCCTTACCAGATGATACTGGGGAGACCTTTTTTGAGGATAAGCCAATGCGTTGTATCTACACATTATCTGACACTGAAATACAGAGTAAATGGAGTGGTTGGCGTAGTAAAAGGCGACCAGAGGATGACAAGGAGTTGTTATGCTACTCGGCCAAGGAGACACTATAGGTTACTTCTCTAGATAACTGAGGAGAGTCTAAAAAGGGCCGCCAAGAACCTGTTGAGAAACTGGAAGAAGTTGTGGTAAGCAAAAGCAACCCGAGTAGAGTGGTTAAGATCGGTTCATGATTGGTTGGGACAGTAAGAGGCGAGCTGGTAAAGTGCCTACAGTCTCATGCAGATATATTCGCCTGGTCTTATGAGGACATACCAGGAATTGATTGCGGGGTAGCTTGCCACAAGTTGGCAATCAAGAAGGAGGCGAGGTCGATGAGGCAGAAGAGGAGATGCTTTAACCAGGAAATGTATGAGGCCATAAATGCCGATGTGGAGAAACTGTTGAAAGTAAGATTTATAAGGGAGACCAAGTACCCGGAGTGGATTTCCAATGTAGTACCGGTAAAGAAGGCCAACGGAAAATGGAGGATGTGTGTGGATTTCACAGATCTTAATAAGGTATGTCTGAAGGATAGTTTTCCCCTATTAAAGATAGATCAATTGGTGGACTCAACAGCGGGTCACAGTCTGCTCAGCTTCATGGATGCCTTTTCGGGATACAACCAGATACCCATGGACGAGTAGGATGAGGAAAACATCACATTTATAACTAACATGGGTCTGTTTTGTTACAGGATGATGCCTTTTGGCATGAAAAATATAGGAGCCACCTATCAAAGGTTGGTGAACAAGATCTTCAAGCCATTGATCGGTCATACTATGGAGATATATGTGGATGATATGATCACAAAGTCCAAAGAACCGAGTGATCACGTGAAACATTTGGAAGAGACCTTTGAACTACTGAGGAAGTATGGAATGAAGATAAACCCAGAGAAATGTGCATTTGGGGTCAGTTCGGGTAAATTTTTAAGGTTCCTGGTGAGCCACCGAGGGATCGAGGCCAACCCAAAAAAAATACGGGCGGTAACAGAAATGAGGTCCCCACGAACAGTTAAGGAGGTATAGAGCCTTACAGGGAAATTGACAGCATTGAACCGATTCATCTCGCGGGCCACAGATAAATGCCACATTTTCTTCCAAACCATAAAGAAAGGGAGAAAGATGGAGTGGACATCAGAATGTGAGGAAGCGTTTGGGCAGCTGAAGGAATATCTGGCCCACGCCCCATTACTATCAACTCCGAGAGAAAGTGACCAGCTGTTTTTGTACTTGGCAATCTCAAAATGGGCCACCAGCTCAGTGTTAGTCCGAGAAGAAGAAGGGAAGCAATACCCTATGTATTACACTAGCAAAGCCCTGGTAGACGCAGAAACTAGGTACCCGTTGATGGAGAAATGGGCACTGGCTTTAATAACAACAGCATGAAAACTGCGACCATATTTTCAGGCCCACCCGATAATTGTGATGACTGACCAGCCTCTTCGGCAAATGCTCCAAAAACCAGATGCATCAGGGCGGTTAGTAAAGTGGTCCGTGGAGCTGAGCGAATTCGACCTATCCTATAGGCCCCGAGGAGTAATCAAGGCCCAAGCCCTGGCTGATTTTATGGTTGACCGCGTTGAACCAAGGGAAGAGGTCCATGAGGAATAACTAGTGGCACAGGAGGATCCAAATGGGGTGTGGCTGGTAATGGTTGATGGGTCACGTAGTGAACAAGGATCCGGAGCAGGGGTTATAATCCGAAGTCCAGAAGGGGTCGAGGTATCTTATGTAGTAAAATTCGAGTTCTAGCTTACGAACAATCAAGCTGAATATGTGGCCTTCATTACTAGGCTCGGGCTTGCACATGCATTACGGGTAGAAAGAGTAGAAATCTGAGCAGATTCCCAGCTAATATGTAATCAGCTCAGTGATCAATTCCAAGTAAGGGAAGAGAAATTGGGGCTTTATTTGAAGAAGGCAAAACAAATGGTTGAACTCTTCAAAAAGGTAGAGGTGAAGCAGATTTCTCGGAATAAAAATTACCGAGCAGACATATTGGCGAGAATAGCTGTAACAGTAGATCCCAAATTACCTAAGTCAGTTCCACTAGAGATGAGGGCCTCACCGAGTATAGGAAAGGAAGTAGAGGTAATGAGAATAAGCACTGAAGAATCCTAGAAGGATCCGATTCTCGCATACATTTGCGATGGCATTTTACCGAAGGACAAAAGGCAAGCAAGAAAGTTAAAATGCCGAGCAGCGAGGTATGCACTGCTTGATGGGGTGCTCTACTGCCGAGGATTTATCTTGCCCCTTTTGCGATGTTTGGATGATGAGGAAGCAGACTATGTACTAAGGGAGATTCATGAAGGAATATGTGAAAATCATTCAGGAGCAAGAACTTTAGCCTTCAAGGCACTCCGGCAAGGATACTTTTGGCCGACCATGCACCAGGATGCGAAAAGGATGGCAAAGAGTTGCAAAATCTGCCAAATCTTCTCAGTGGTTCCCGCACAACCCTTAGAAAAGCTGACCACTATGACATCCCCATGGCCTTTTGCTCAATGGGGAATCGACCTGATTGGTCCGTTACCGAAAGGCCGAAGAGCGGCAACCCATGCAATTGTAGCAATAGACTATTTCACCAAGTGGATAGAAGTGGGGGTCCTTAGCCAAATCACGGAGAGAAAGACAACGGATTTTATTTGGAAGAATATCATCTGCAGATACGGAATCCCTTATACCATCATCACCGATAATGGGAGGCAATTTGACAACAACAACTTCAGAGAATTTTGCCGGAACCTAGGGGTGGACCTGAAGTTCTGCACCACCGCACACCCCCAGGCAAACGGACAAGTAGAAGTAGCCAACAAAGTGATAAAAAAACTCCTGAAGACTAGACTGGGAGAGAAGAAGGGAGCTTGGGTTAACGAGTTACCAAGGGTACTGTAGGCTTACCGGACAACTCACAAAACCGCTACAGGAAAAACCCCGTTTGCCTTAGCTTTTGGTCATGAGGCGGTAGTCCCAGCAAAAATTGGAGTAGGAACACATCGGACGGAATAGTTCAATGAGGAGTAAAATGGCGAGCAGATCTGCTTGAGCCTGAACCTGCTGGAGGAGAAAAGGGAAGGGACCTAGCAGAAAGTGGCCCAGTGTCAGCAAAGGGTCACACGTTATTACAACAAGAACGTACGCGTGAGGCAGTTCCGAACAGGAGATTGGGTGCTTAGGAAGGTGAACCAAAACACCAGGGATCCCAACCATGGCGCTCTTGACCCGAAATGGGAAGGCCCGTACAGGGTGATACGAGCAACTGGACCAGGAGCTTATAAGTTAGCGTACACAGATGGACGAGACGTAAAGAGGTCGTGGAACACCGAGCACTTGAAGAAGTATTTCCAGTAAGCAAAGTGCTCTACTAAGTCTTCATAAGTTATTTCTGTTAAATGCATGATGGCTTGTTGCACATGCATATATTCTGTGTTTCTATAATGCATTCAAATTTCAATAAAGATGAATTCAGCACGAAATCCCCCTGCTAGCAAACCCAATAAAAATAAATAAAAAAAATTTACAAAGGCAAATAAATGCCTGCTTCTGCTCGGTCAACGAAAGACCAGCAGCTAAATTTATGAAAATTCTACTAAGGCAAGTAAGTTCCTGTTTCTGCTCGGTCAACGAAAGACCAACAGCTAAATTTACGAAACTTCTACTAAGGCAAGTAAGTGCCTGCTCCTGCTCGGTCAACGAAAGACCAGCAGCTAAATTTATGAAATTCTTACCAAGGCAAGTGTGTGCCTGGTCCTGCTCGGCCCACGAAAGACCAGCAGGTGATTTTACAAAATTTCCACAAAGGCAAACAAGTGCCTGTTCCTGCTCGATCAACGAAGACCAGCAGGCAATTTCAATAAATTTTTACAAAGGCAAATAAGTGCCTGCTTATGCTCAGTCAACGAAAGACCAGCAGCCAATTTTACGAAAATTCTACTAAGGCAAGTAAGTGTCTGCTCCTGATCGGTCAACGAACGACCAACAGGCAATTTTATAAAAATTTTACTAAGGCAAGCGGATGCCTATTCCTGCTCGGTCCACTAAAGAACTAGCAGGCAAAACCAGATAAATTATCAAATTAATTTGCAGAAACAATTCATGAGCAAAAACCAGACAAGAAAGCCAATAAAGAACATCTAAAAATTTATAAGCATTTAAATGTTTACAAAACGAATGAGAATCTAGAGTCTATACAAAAATAGACCTAAGGATTAGGAGGGTCAACGGCTTCAGCAGGTGAAGGATCAGCTAACTCTGGAGGTGGAAGATCAGCAATACCGGGAGGAGGAGGCACAGACCCTTGTCCCACTTCAAAAGCACGTCCCCCAGCTCCCCCCTCCTGTACCCCATCTAAAGGAGCCTCCACCTGATCCTGCTCACCCTGCTCCTTATCTGCCTAGCCGATCTCCGCCATATACCGCTGCACTCCAGCCTCCAGGTTGCTTATATCCAGCTCGGGATATTCTTCCTTAAGCACAGACATGATGCACTTATAGGAGAAAGCAACCCCAAAGTCATACTCGGCATCCAGCCGATCGTCCACATCAGCAGATTTGCCTTTCTCCTCAGCCAGCTGCTCACTCAGGGATTTGATTTCTCCCTCAAGGGCAGTCCTCAGAGTATCCCTTTCACTTTGAGTAGCCTGAAGATCAGACTTCAGGTCACCCAACTCACCCTCAAGTTTGGAGAAAGTAAACTCAGCAACCGTAACTTTCTCATCTAGCTCCGTAATCTGCCTGTTCAGCTCGGCCAGCTTCTCCTTCGACCGAGCAGCAGACTCAACCCTCTTCTTCAAGTCCTGGTTCTCAGCTTGGAGCTTCATCTCTTGGCGCGTGATCCTATTCTTGTAATAAGATACTATGGTGGCCAACTTAAAGGAGACCCTTTGGACAGAACCAACTAATTCATTGAGATTCATGCTCTCATTGTCCTGGACCATCTTTGGTCCCACTGACTTCCCATAGTCCCTCTGATACGGGGTCAGGTAGTCACCCTGATCACGAGCCTGAAGAGGGGAGGATCGGTCCCCAGAGCGTGTGCTGACCTCAGAACTCTTGTCAGTAGTTTTCTCTCCAACACTCTTACGAGGTAGAGGAGGGGGCAGAGCAGGAACAGAAGCCTTAGAAGGGCCAACACTGACTTTCTTCGGAGGAGGTGGAGGAGGAGGGTTGCTAGAGCTGCTCGGAGCCCGACCACGCTTTCTGCTTATTGCACTGAGGATCTTGTTATCCATCCCGGCAGCAATGTCCACTAAGCCCGAACCAACCAAGTTTGTTGGTGACAGCAGGTCTTGGCAGGTAGACGCGTTCACCAGAGCAGTTTCAACCTAGTGCAAGGGTCGGTCTTCAAGGTCTTTAACCAAACCCCAAGATTCTGAAAAAACAAACAAGGTTAAAGAACCCAATATGTGGCAATTTTAATTAAGAATATAGGCAAAAATGAACGACTTAGGGTGACAAAATGCTTTGGAAGGTAAATATCCCCACCAAGCGACCGGACTGCTGGACACCAGTTTCCTCCAGTAAAGAAGAATTTGTTCTTCTAATTCTTACATGAAGAAGGAAACTCAGTGATCGGTTTCCTTTTTGCAGAACTGGACATGAAGTAGTACCAGTTCACCTCCTTTGGGCTGCTCCACAGCTGGTACAGATGCTTCAATTCAACAAGGGAAGGCTCCTCCGACCCGCACCTCTCCCACAACACAAACATAGCCGAGAGAACCCTCCACCCGTTTGGGTGTAGCTGACCTGGGGCTAGGTGCATACCGCCCAATATCTTGGCAAAATAACGTTGAAGGGGCAGCCGAGCTCCTAGTCTGAAACTCTCCAAGTGCATCGTCACGTACCCCTTCGAAGACCGACTAGGTACATCACCTTTCCCAGGAACTACAAGGAGAACCTCCTCGAGAATGCTGTAGAGGTTCCTAAGCTTGAATAGATTAGTGAGGGTAGTGGCACAAGCTATGAAATCAATAGGGTAAGAATCCGCCTCCACCCTGTAGCCAATGTTCCTTTTCCTAGAGGGTCCACTCGGCTCGGAACTGCTTCCCTTGCCATCACCCATTTCTTCAGGGACCCCAACCCCACCATAACTGTGATCCTCACCAGAGCCGGATGCGGGTCCACCTCTATTCCCCACAAGCTCTAATTCAGGGGAAGACGAAATGGTCAGAGGGCATGGGTATTCAAGGGTATTCAAGGGTATTCCTGCCATGGGAATGACCTACACTACTGGAGGGACCTAAGAAATCGGTGAGTATTGACACATTAAGGTCTGAATCCCCTGTTTCTTCATTACTCTCATCAACAATTAACTTCCTTTTTCGATTTGACATATCAAAATCCCAAAAGAAAATAAAGAAAACTCGAATATATGGATACAAAAGGGGGCAACACAGAACCCAATCAACAACAACCAGAGAAGAGATTAAAAGCAATACCTGGAATGAACTGACCCTAATAACGCTGCCGTGACAGAGAAAAAACCCAGCAAGTAGATACTCCGGACGCGAAAAGTGTGAGTAAAGTTCAAAGAGGGGGTAGGTTAACGACGGAGAGATGAATAATAAAACGATGATGATGTAAGTCTAGGGATTTGAAATGAAAAGGAGGAAATGAAAGCATTTAAGTGATGGGGATGCCAGCTCACTTACCGTATATCGAGGACGAATAGCCCGTCGTTTCAAATTTCAAATACGAAGAGTCTGGAGATGCCACGTCACTAACCGTTACAAGAGGCCAGGCTAGATGCAAGCCCAGATATGCAATGGACATGCTCATTAAGGCCCATGCTCAGGTCGGAACCTCCCCAGAAGAAAAATGGTAACTCAGGTTCGTCCCAGTAAACAGAAGACCAGATGAGAAGCCCACAGGTTGGTAAGATTTGACTATCAGATTCTACTCTTAACTCATTTCACTCGCAAGACCAGAAACTAGGGGACTGGTGTTAAGTAAATAAAAGCACCAGGTCGGCCATGCTACTATTTCCGCCCCGGCATGGGTCACCTCAGCCAAATGGTACGAGCAGAACACGGGGACAAATATGAGCCGACCAGAGACGAGTACCAACCAGGGGAGTATACCATCCCCCGAAAAAGCGGGAACACGATCCCACAGAATCACGGTAGTTGCGCTTTTTCCAGAACCGTTGCGGGAGACGCGAGATCCCACGTTTGCCCATAATGTAGCAGTTAGAGTCCCATGAGGGGCTGCCACCACCCGAAAAAAGAGGGATGAAGGCTAAACGGGAACGTGGGACATCAGCTATAAAAGAAGAAGAAATCGATGAAGAAGGGGGATAGAGAAACTGAGAGAAGGGAAAACTTTGCCAAATTGTATCCAGACGCTTTTTAATACCGAGAGTGAGCTAATTCTAAGCAATTATTTGAACTCTAATTATACCGTTTTCCTAAACACCTTGTGCTAACTTAAGCATCGGAGGGTTTACGCCGGCAAAACCACCGGCGTCTCTGATCCACTTTTGTGAACGCAGGCTTAGTGAGAAAAAAAGGGACAACTCCAACTTCAGTGGCTGGAGCAATCGTTGAAGCAAGAAGGAATTGATATCTTCATTATTGATAACGTGAACGTTGGTGTAAAAATCTTATCGGGCAAAGGGCGAGTAGATTTCAGCATCAACAATCTTATTTATTGATGTTTAAATGTTGTTCATTGTGACATGTAGAAATGATGAGGCGAAGTTTCGTTGGTCATCAATTAGTAAGATCTTGTCTGAAGTTGTTTTCTGAAATGAACTGCCAAATGGTAGTTTTTTTGGGGCATTTGATGGCTCTTTTATTCCTCATTTTAAACAAGTGCCTGCTTGGAACATGAAGAATTAGGCTGCAGAGTTGTTATATATTTTGGCAGCCTGAGCTCACAGGAAGAATTTTAATGGTTAATTCTCCCCGAGAAGTTATTGGTTCAGTTTTGAAGTATATGGGAGCATCATACAATTCAAACAATATTCATTCACAAGTTGCTGGTGGGAAGATTGCTGTTCAGCAGAGTCTGGCATTATTGGCAAACCAGGTACTGTTAAAGAAATGATATCTGGTCATTGCACGTTATTGCCTGACAACTGATTTTGTTTGTAAAAGTTTGCTTCTTCATACATATGAATGCATATGTTAGTGTTTTCTTCTCATTTTCATACATATGAATGCATTATGTTAATGTTGTCTTTTCCTTTTCATACATATTAATGCATATATTGGTGTTCTCTTTTGAGATGGATGCAATAAAGGCTTTTTCTCCTAAATTTAGCTGAAGAAATGGCAAGGGATGTGAGATTCTGTCTCATTAAATTAACAAAAACTCAAAACAAAGAAAACCCATAATAATGTGGTGTGGGTAAATTGGCGACATGTGGTTTGTAACTTAATGTGAATATGCGAGCAATAGAGACTAACAAAATAAAGTGACAATAGCAAGTCAGTGTCCTTTGATGGATGCATTTTTAAGCAAAAATAGGTTTGTAACAGGCCAAATTTGTCTGGCATGCCAATCAGGTGGATCCAGGAAAGTTCAACAAAGTTCTGGTATGGCGTAGTGAAATTGGTTTGTGCAACTCAGGAGTCTTTCTAGTGAACGAGATGACTTATGATTTGTAAATGTTATAAATCTACTGTGCATAGTGTTCTAGTAGAATCATCTATAAATTCAAGTTACTGAAATTGTCTACTTTGTCCAGTTTGCATTAAGGGCACATGTAATATGAAAAATAGTTGTCGAAAATTGTAGGTTACCTAACATTCGATTGATCCTATTACGAGGCCTTCAAGACGTCTAACAAAATGTAGAATACCCCCGCTCCTCCCCATTGTTTATCTTATACAATAATTTGTTGTAGATGCTAATATCTTTGGGTTTTATATAGGTTTGACTGTTTGACATTACACACTATCTGAAGGCATTTGGAATTCGAGATGTATGGGCTGCTGTTGGGGGGAGTAGTGATGTTCTTCCTGCTGTCAAATATATGTCTAATGTTGCAGTTGTTGTTCCCAAGTCTGGTGCTAGCTTATAGGCCGATCTTTGGGTATACCCATGCCCTCCATTCTACTTTGATATTCACTTTGTTATCCCCTTCATTTAATACATGAAAGGTTACTAACAAATTATCTTTGGTCATATTCTCTTTTACGAAACTTCTTTTGCTAAATTATTGGAATTATATAATTTTTGGTATTTGGCATGTTTGGATGCGTATCCTGAAAAATAAAAAAAGGGGCACGGATGCAGTGCAAATGAAATACATGAATTTGCGACTGCTAAAGCCGTCATATTCTTTGTGACCCAGTTTTACCTTTTGTGACGACTTTTTGCAGTCGCAAAGACCTTTTCTCCCGCCCACAAAACATTCGCGTAAGCTTTTGGGACGCCCGCGTATGGAACCACTGTTTGCAGTCCTATTGCGGTCACAGAAGATCTTATGTGACGTGAAATTAGCAGTCACATAATCCACCTTTTTTTGCGGTGTATTTACTTGCCCTTGTTTGTTAATATTCATTCTTGGAGAGGAATGAATTACAGAACTTTAATAACAAGGAGAGTTTGTCTCTAACTTTTCTGAGCCTTCTTTAGTGTGTGTTTGGGATTAAGGTTGGACAGCTGTAGTTTAAAAGTTACGGCACTAAAGTGTTTGGTAAACACTAGCGGCTATAACTTGGAAGTTATGTTGATATAATTTTTCACTTGTATAATGAAAAATTTATTATATATTTAATAATTTTATCAAAATTATTATTTAAAATTTATATTTACTATATATTACTAACTTTTGTTTCATAGTTATAACTTTTTTTTTCCACAACAACTGTAACTTAAAAGCTACAGCACCTCAATGCCAAATACACCCTTAATTGCATTAACAATATCCCCAGCAATTTCAGAAGTCAAGAATAAAATCATTGAGAGCATTAGTTATGTCTTATGAAGCTTTAATTTTAATGAAGTTAGATATATCTACTTAATTTAGAGCATCACCAAAAGACTCTTCAAATAAGATTTTATTACTTATTTGAAGAGCCATATCAATATTAAAAACTCTAAAAGACACTCCAATTAAGATTTTTCAAATAAGAAATGATTCTCTCTCTTTAAATTTGGAGAGTTGATTTCTCCCTCTTCAATTTATATTTTATTACATTTCATTGGAGAAAGAGAGAGAGGTGCTTTAATTACTATTGATTTTTCCTTAAAAAAAATTATTTGATTAAAATAATATTAACTTATTTCTATTTGAATTTTTTTGAAAAAATATAATATTTTTTCACCCTTCTATTTACCACATAGGTAAGCAAATAGACATTTGAAGAGTAAAATTTATAGAGGCTTTTAGAGATGCTCTTATAATCCCTCCGGCCGCCATGCATGGGCGGACCCAATTAAGGCCAAGGAGGGGCTTCGGCCCCCCCTGGACTATTAAGTTAATTTTCTTTTAAATGTACCCCAAGCCCTTCTGAAAAAGTTAGATAAAAGAATTTGGACACATTTTTCATACATTAAAAGACTTGTGGTTCAATGGTAAGAGTGTTGTCTAATGATTTTAAAACCTTGGTTCAAATCCCATTAGCCATATTATTTTATTTTTTTAAATATTTTGTGAAAACTACTTCAAAAAATAATATTTTCACGCATTTAAAATACTACTTCAAAAAATGATATTTTCACGCATTTAAAAATAATAATTTATTACTATTATTATTTAGAATTTTAAAAAAAAGTAATAAAATTTGAGTTTATAAGACTTAAAATGTATTTGAGTGAACATTAAAAAAATCTAAATTAAATAATTTTTTTTGAATAAGCCCCCCTCATTTTAGTTTCTGGGTCCGCCATTGCCGCCATGTACCATCTTTTTATGATTTAGCCATCTTCAAGAAGATTTTCCTCAATTTTCTCCAAGAGGAGTTGCAACTGTATCTCTGATTAGCCAATGAATTAGCAACAATATTGAGATAACTGAGAAAAATTTGACCAAACCCATATTCTTGAGATAACTTAAACTGTGACGTAATTTAAACTCAGAAGACCAGAATTTAATAACCTTTCTGCTAGGCCCCCGATGAATTTTTTAGAGTACAGCTTCTGCTTACCTCTGTTGAGTTTCTCTTTATGTTTTTCTTTCATTTTATTAACAAAGTCAAATAATAACTTAAAGAACGGGGGAAGATTTTTCCAAGTCACGCATTATTTGATTACCATAAATCAAGAAACCGACCAAATTAATTTCTCTCCAAGATTTCCAAAAGCTAGAAAATTTTGTTATTTGAAAATAGAGTAATGATATAGCCACAAACTCTTGTACAAACTTATTTTGTACAAACTGACGTGGCATGATAAGATTGGTTGAATTAAATATCACTTGGCCCACATGATTTGTTTTTATTATTTTATATTTTCATTCAACCAATGAATTAATGCCATGTTAGTTTGTACAAAATAAGTTTGTACAAGAGTTTGTGGCTGTATCATTACTCTTGAAAATAACATCATTAATTATAGAGTGATCAAAATCGCGTTATTATCTTTCATGAAATTAATGTCTTCTCAAGAGTCAAACTTTTTACTTACGCAAACAGTGGACATCAACTTAACTTTCTTATTTATTTTTTATTATTATCCTATTTATTTCAATCCTCGATTGTTTGATAAGAAACGACTTCCAAAAACTAGGAAATTTTCTCATTTGATAATAACATCATAAATTGGAGTTGATCAAACCGCGTTATTTTGAAATTGATGCCTAATAGTGTCATATCTTTTTTTTTTTTTTTTGGTAAAACGAAGTCAACATTCACTCTTTTTTTTATTTTATAATAAATTAAGAAGATCATTGGATAACCTATGTCGTGGGATTTGGGGAGTCTGTGTTCCTACCATTTGAGATAGCCTTTGCCTCAACTTGAACTTTATTATTTTTTTGCACCACTAGTCCATATCAAAATTCAATTGCACACCTAAATAAATTGATTATCGTTATTCCACCACCAATATTTCGAAAAGTCATTAAACCAACCCTGCGACCTGTTGACTATCTTTACCATCTTAAAATATACACTTATTCGTTTGATTATATGATAAAATTATGTAAATATCCATTTTAGCTTAAAATAACTTGAATACTAAATAAACATAACTTAAATTAGTAGAACGAAATTATCAAGTATACATTCTTACTTTTTGAAGAATTTAACATATACAATACTATACTATTAATTAGTTCAAATATTTTATACATTTATTAATTGTAAAATATTTTATGCAGTTAGTTAAAGGATAATGATTTTTCAGGTCTATATTAGTTGGAGCATCTGGAAGACTCATTTATTGACCATAATGACCTAAGGAGTAATTTACTTTGGTGCTTGGCAAATATAACTTGTTAACTCATTTCCCGTACGTATAAATAAAGTCGCACAAATATAGCTAAAGGATAATGATGTATAAATAGAGATTGAAGTTGTTGCTTCTTCTAATTAAATAAAGTAGCACAATTTTACCAACTTGGAAGAATTGATATAGGTGGACTGGTCCCCTCTCCATATGTAAAGCCATCTTAAAAGATGATTTTATTACTTGTTTGCTTTTAAGTTAATTTATATTTCAAAACAAAAATGGTTTAAGCCACATATATTATGGTGAGAGTTTTTTAAGAAAAATTCCATTCTTTGAATAATATTGAAAAAGTCATAATTTAGAAATAAAATAAATAGGTTTTGATTTTATCATGATTTTCATTGATTATGTGATCGAAGTGACAATTTCATTTATTTTTTGTTCAATATTAATTTTTAGGTTATTTTAATTTCAAGGATTTAGAATATTCGATCATAGATCACACACATGTTAATTTTTTGGCCATTGATTTTCATATTCTAGACTTAATGGTATCTTTCTTGATGAAGGGAATGACTCTCTCTTTTCCTATTATAAAAATTATATTATTTCGTTTCTTGTTATGGTAAATAGTCTTTAAGAATGGAAAGATTTATTGTTTTCATGACCAAATTATGCCTGCCTAAGGCAGCGACTTTCAACAAAATTAATATTTAACGTATATATATGTTAAAAGATTTGTGACTTCATGCGTTTATTAATTGTTATAAGCTGAAGGATGAATTATTAATTGTTACAAGCTCAAAACGCGGTGGAAAATTATAGCAAAATGACAAATATGGAAAGAAAGCGAACACAATTAATGAATGAAAGACGTGCAGAAGACAACCAAGTAAGTCAACTGCAAGCTAGCTAGGTGTATAAGATGTCTTAAAATTAAATAGTGAATGACGTAGAGTCCTCTTGTGAGCTATAGAGAGAGAGAGAGAGAGAGAGAGAATGTATTTTTTAATAGTTAAAGATGTAGAACGGGTGGTTCAAAAAAAAAAGATAATAATGTTTGTTCTGTTATTAATAATAAAGAAAAAAGTAGGTCTAAACATTATTAAACGTACTCCAAAAAATAAAAAGTTACTTAAATTTATTTTTATTTTAATCATTATATAATAAAATAATACTTTTATAATAAAATTTATCAAAAACACTATTTTTCAATTTCACAAAAACAGCACAATTTACTGAACACTTTAATCGGCAGTTTATCTCATCCGCACAATAGAAGTGGATTATTTAATCCGTCATCATAATCCCAAACTGACCCATACTCAAAAAAGGATTCTTTGAGCAACCTATTAGTGGAGTTGGGCATGACGTACAATGAAATTGACATTTTTGTGGCGCCTAAATGCAATTGTAATATTGAAGAAAACAAATTTTTTTATTAAGTGTTTAAATCTAAATTTAGACAATGAATTTGGACCTTTTTTAATCCTATCCTAATTATTAAACAGATTAACTTGGTTCTAATAATTTTTCAATGCAAAATAAATAGCTAAATTCATAAATCATTAACGAATTTTTAAACGCATAAATTGTTAACTAGTTTTCCTGACATATATAGCTGAAGTTGTAAGTTGCTTAATTTCATCAACTTGGAAGAATTGACAGTAATGGAATGGTCCCATTTCCAAATATAAAGCCTTCTAGCTAAAATGATAATTTTACTAGTTTTTTACTTTTAAGTTAATTTTTATTTCCAAAAAAATGTTTTAGTTATATGTATATTATAGTGAGAGTTTTACAGAGCAATTCCCTTCAAAAATAAAGAAAAAAGTGGTAATTTAAAAGTAAAATAAATAGATGTTGATTATATATATCTTAATTTTCATCTATTATGTGATCAAAGTAGAACTTTTGATTTATTTCTTGTTCAATGTTAATTTTTAAATTATCTTAATTCCAACGATTTAGAATATTTGGTCATGAATTATGCGTTAATTTTTCTAACATTGACAGTAGGGCTGGGCAAAAAATCGAGACCTAGGAAAAACCAAACCGAACCAGTGGCCCTGTTCGGGTTCAGATCGGTTTTAATTCTTATAAATATCCGAATATTCGATTTATAATAAAAAAATTGAAATACCGGTTCGAATTTCGATTTGCTCAGCTGAACCGAATAATTGAACCAAAGAACTGGGATGTTTTTGTAATTTTACCAAAACATGAGATATGTTATATGTTAATCGGCTATGCAAAATGATTACAATAAACCTGCTCACACACGATTGTTATTTTTATTATGTGTTGTAATTATTGCCATTTTTATTTTTCTTTAGAACTTTATGTTTATTTAGATAGAACATTGGAGTCTAGATTAGTATTCTTAAATCTTAATATTTCATATTTATTTAATAGTAGTTAGTAAGACAGTAGTGATAAATGTGTTTTGAATACTTTGTGTTTATTGTTTACTATTTGTAATGAAACTATGATGGATTGATTACTGAGAAAAATTACTCCAATAATGAGGCCCAATAGGCTAAAAATTTAGAATTCAAAATAGGCCCAATAAACCCAGAATCAAAAAAACCGAACCGAACTGAATAGAACCAAATAGATCGGTTCATGTTCGGTTCTTTATTGTATTCGATTATTATTCGGTTCTTTTTATAAAATAACCGAATTTAATCGGTTTTGTTCAATCTTGATCCAAACCGAACTGTGCCCACCCCTAATTGACATTCATATTCTATGACTTGAGGGTATCTTTCTTTGAATAGAGGTGATGAATGCTCTTCCTCCTATTATAAGAATTACATTAATTGTTTTACATATTGTTATAGTTAGTAGTCTTTAAAAATGGATAGATTTCTTATTTTCATGACAAAATTATGCATTCCTAAGGCTACGACGACAATTAGTAAACTTATTGTTTAATTTATATGTTAAAAGATTTAAGATTTTATGCATTTATTAACTGTTCTAAGGTAAAGGATGAATTATTTTTCAGATAAATGCGAGGGGTGCATCTGCAAGGGTTCTTTCTTTTTTCTTTTCTTTTTTTTTTTTAACCATAATTTGCCTTGGTGCTTGGCAAATAATTAGTATGACATCTCCTTTCAAGTTTGATACATCTCTTTCTATCAACTTATTGGAAAATATCTCCTCATCTCCCCTCATTTATATTATGCCAATTGAAGATCTCATATTTTCAAACTATCACTTCCAAATCTCAATATCACTTGAGCATTCTTGAACCATTCAACACTCAAGTGTGGAAATACCCAAATATATGCAAAAATAGAGTCACATTCTTTGGCCCCCCAAAATTCTAGTGTAAGTGTGTGGTGTGACTTTGTTTCATTAAATTAATTTTTTAATTTTACAAGCAACTCGATCGGTTTTCACCTGATCTGATCATGATCCGATTGGGTTAGTAAAAATGTGTCTGATCGGGTTTTATTAACAATTTGATCCGATTTGAACCCAATATTTTTTAGATTGGATCAGATAGTTTGTGTTGTTCTACTAAGGCCTATGAATACAATGTAAGGAAACTTTTGTCTTTTAGTCAATTATAAGGATTTATGGAAAAAAGAAAATATAAAATTATCAAGGAAAATTTTAAAAATTTACTAAAAGACAAGTATTTTTTTCATGGTTTTGCCTTGCTTATGTTCCTTTATCATTTTCCATAAATACATGGTCATGTCTCCAATTGTCCCTTGAAGCACCCGAAAAGGCGTAAAGTTAATAAAATGCTCACGTTATTTATTTATTTATTTATTTTTAAAAATTATCGACCACTTCTCTTCATCTTTAGCCAAATATTCTTTAATCAGATAAATTTTCTACTTTAATTATTCTGGCCTGCTGGCTTCCCCCACTCCAACAAGAATGACTTTCTAAATGAAAATTGTAGCAGAACATAGAATCAAGAGTGACTGGCATCATGCAGGTGCTGTAGTAAGTACATAGACCCAATTCAATCTATCTTGATAATCTAAAATGAAAGTCGAGCTGAAGCCTACCTTCGTGCTTAGATATACCACGAGCGAGGACTGAGAGACCAACTAACTTAAGTAGCAAAAGACTTTGAGAAAATAACTTTTTATGCAAAAAACAGTATGCAAAAATGGAACAAAAACATCAGAATTGAGGTTATAGAAGATGACCTTGCAATTGCATCTCCATGATCTACCAACAACAAAAACATAATACAAAGTCTTCCTCAATGAAACATATATTCCTGTTTTGGTATCATTGCCTTCAATTGGTGAAAGTATAGCAACAAGTGTTGCGGCAACCATGGTGAATAATTCCCCAGTTGTGTACCTTATTTCTCTTATTAAACCCACAACGAAAAATTCGATGGAAAATCCTCATTACTTCAAAAAAAAAAAATCATCAAGAACTAATCATCAACACCCAATAAGTCTCAAATTTAACTCCAATTCCATAATTTAGAATAGAAGAAAAAGAAAGGAAAGAAAATAGTAGAAATTGATTGACTAATGTATATCAATAAATATTTGTAGTATAAAAATATTACTATACTAGATAACACCGTAAATATATATCTATTTAAACTTTTAAGTATATATAGCACTTTTAAGGATGTAAGTGTAATTTAAAATTTTTTGCGTTTGTAAAAACAAACATATTATTTAGACATATGTACTCATACTTCAATAATATTCAGTCCCATTTTAATTTTAAATAAAAAAATAAAGGCTATCTAAATCTCCTACATTTAGAAAAGAAAATCTCTCATGATCATTAACTATTGATGACTTTACATATGGTAGATAGTAGCTTATTGTCGCGGGCTGCTCGAGCATAATCAACCCGTAACATTACGCATGATTATATACTTTAACTAGCCATAATGTCCCTACTAAAAGTGTAAATTAAGAACTTGTTGCAGAGGGGAAGAAAAAAATTTTCATTAATATTATAATGCCTTGACTACGTACGCGTTTTCTCTTAGTTGAACTTGCCTGTCATGTTTGATATATTATGTTCCATGTATATGTTGGTTAAAGTATGAGTCTAGATTTGAAGTTGTAAACAACCCATTTGATTAATCAGATAGCTAGACTCATTCTCTATTTGACCATATCATGCTAGTATCATCTATACCAATGGGGCAATATCAAGGTCTTTCTCCATCTATTTTAGAAATATATGTCTTGATTAAGCTGACGAACAATGAAATAAGAGTTAGAGTGATTTAGTTAAAATGATATTTACAAAATAGTTGTTAATTATAAATCACATATAGATAAAGCCTTTGAATTGATGAGAGTATTTTCTAGTTTAAACTAATAAAATGCTTTAATTTTTTAATGGATATTTGGATGATAAGGAAGGAGAGGTTTCAATTCCTTAGATTAGATAGCAGGTCCTTGAAAATAGAGATCAATGCATTGAAAACCATGTAATTGACGGCCAATTAATACATATAAAATCTCATCAAATAGCCATTAACATAATTTCTTTCTCGAATTAATTTTACCGGCTTGAGAATTAAAACAAGCAAATAAAAAAAATTTTGAGGGGAATATTTCAGAATTATTTTAGGAGATTACAATGCCAGCATTCAAAATAAGGATTTTCAGGTGAAAATGAACAGCTTACCTATACCATCCAAAAGCAAATTAAACTTTTAGAATCACATTCCGGTGAGTTTGTTGCTGAAAATCAGAAATATTTTCTCATACTCCAAAAACAGCATTGGTGAATACTCCCAGAGCTATATTCCCCACAATCTTAAACATTCTCCTGCGAAAACGACCCCCACCGCCGCCAGCCTGCTGCTCATTGCCCTGCTGTTGCTGGTGAGACATCACGCTATTGTACGGACCAAAACCATACGGCACCCCGTAGGCATAGTTATAAGCACCCAAAGGTGGTGCCTGGTACGGATAAGCATAATTATGAACACCATTACTAAAGGATGGAACCCCATAATTATAATTAGCGTAATGAGCACCAAAAGCAGGCGGCGCCGCCGGTTGCCGAACAGATCGTGATCGAGTCGTTGACGACGAGGACGTTGACCTCGACGCATGATCACACGGTGTTAAGAGACACTCGAGATGAATATCAACTCCGCAAATCCCGCACCTGTATCTCCAGGAAGTGCACTCATTTCTACAGACCATACACCAAGCAGAGGAAAATGGCTGCAGCGTCAAGGGGTGCGCCGCGTCCAGTACGTGCCGCACTTGCGGAGGCAACTGGGTGCACACAGGGTGCACGTCAAACTCACACAGCTTGCATCGATAGAAAAGGCCTTCGATGGAGTCGCCGCACACATCACAGCTGCGCGCGTTCTGGCGAGTGGCCTGAGGGATGCGATTGACGAGGTTCAATTGGTGCTGTGGATGCATGAATGAGGAAAGCGTCATGGGACAGATGCCGCAGTATTCATGCAGATCAAAGTCGCAGCCATGGCATCGGAATCTCTTGCTGCTTCCAGGAGTCTTGCATCCACCACAGAGGTACTCGTTATCGTCATTTATTTCGAGTAATTTATGATTTGGATGTGTGAAATGATGTATGGTTTTCTGGCCGTGCAATGGAGCCATTTCTTTTTCTTTTAGTTTGATGCTGAATCTGGCAAAGGGAAACAGGGCTGATGAAGAAACCCTGCACAAACGCTTGACTTATTTGTTTGGTGAAGTCAATCACTTTTAAAATTTTGTAGCAGTGCAACTTGAGGGTTTTTATTATTAAGTTGACTAATAGAAATAATATATATTTTTTTTTTAACATTACGATCTATATATTAGAATAAGAACTCTGAACTAAAACTGTAAGCTTTTAGTACACCTAAAAGGCTAGTTTGAAGATGAAGGAAATTCTTAAAAGAAAGTAAATAGGCCTTACCTTTTTCAAATTATGCAGCAGAATAAACAAGTGTTGGATCACGTTACTAGTCGGAAAGAAATCACGAGCAGAAATCTTCGTCAAGTCATAGTATATATGTCTTTTACGGATTGTTCAAAGAGCTTGTTTTAATCTTGATGAAGAAGAGAATAAGATGAATCTTCTCTGTATTTTGTTCACCCACACACACACTGTTTTTCGAATGAAAATGGGGAAAACTTGTACATTCAAAACAATGGTTTTGGTAGCATATATAAGCAGCGGTTGGGAAGTTGAACACAAATCAACTTCCCTCTCCCAAACGCATATGGTAACCAACAAGTGGTTACCATTTGTGGGTCGGCCCATTTTGGGCGCCCACGCATCCAACATCTCCTACTCGCACATGATGGGACGACATTGAAACAGCAGAGCAGTGAACAAAGAAACAATGAACAACCAGATATCTCCAATCATACATGCAAATATACCGTATGACCATGAAAATATCCAAAAATTCATTTGGGGAGCCAAAAACATATCTCAATTGCTAACCCAGGCAAAAGATGTCTCAAATGCAATCATATGCAAGAGAACTCAACATATGTTCATTGTATCACATATTTAATTTACTTTGATACTCAAGCATATTAAATCCCCTCGGTATGCCAAAATTGCGCAATCTCTTTATGTATTCACAATTGTAATATCACAAATATATTAAACAATTGGTCGACCGGTGAATCGCATAAAAGGAAAAATTAAATCTAGAATAGTCGCTTTCCTAGTCATGTTTCATAGACCAAATCATGTCGAGGTCATAAATAACATGCTAAAGTAGCAGACACCAGTCTGAAATCTCAGAAACATAATTGATAGTCATAGGGATACAAGAATTGACTTATAGAAAGTCATATGGAACTTACACAATGAGGAAGAAGGAAGATTCTCTCATTTTCTATTTTGGTCACCAAGCACGCACGGTATGATACACGCATTACGGTGAATCTTCAATTTCAGGTTGTATATCTCATTAATCCAATTCGCTGTACAGATCTTAGTCCAATCGCTCTTCTACAGCGCATGACCTAAGTTTTTAAATTGAACGCTCTCTTTTAACGTCAAAATAAGATCTTACTTCTAGCTTCAATCAGGTCTCTATGATAGTGGGGTACATCATAGTTCGTCAACGAGAAAATATCATATGTGACCTCATTTTGACTCTAGTCCAGGCAACAACATTTGTAGAATATTTCTTCGTTCTTTGGCTCTTAGACAAAACACATTTTCTTATTATTCTACTTGTCTTATCTCAGCTTATTCCTAGAGCAACTGAGGTGACCGCTCATGTAAGAAAGTCGATCATTGACTTGACGACATACTCTCATATGTGTGTAATTATGCATTTCTCAAACTAAATTGAAATAAGAGAACTTAAAACATCATTGTATTTCAAAATAATTCATGTAATAAAAGTGTTTACAAATTAAAATAATCTTTATAATGCAAGATTACAATCTACGTAGCCCCAATGATCTAGTATGAGAGGCAAATACATCCCTCGTTACAACTTTTGTAAGTGGATCAGCTATCATGCTATGTGTGTGTATATATATGTGTATATATATTGTATGGTTACTTCATTCTTTGCCAAAATGTCTCTTATAAAATTGTATTTAGTCTCAATGTGTTTCGACTTGCTGAGGTATTTGGCGTCCTTAGAGAAAGAGATAACAACTTGACTATCATAATAGACAGTCATTGGACTAGTAGCGCTAATATTAATCTTTAAGTCCTCCACAAATCTCTTAAGCCACACAGCTTCTTGTATTGCTGTAGAACATATAATATATTCGACTTCTATCGTCGATAAAGCTGTGCATGTTTGTTTCTTGCTACTCCATGTAATTGCTCATCTGTTTAGCAAGAATACATATCCTGAGGTCGATTTGTGCTCATCCAGATCGCCACCCCAGTCGGCATCTGAATATCCAACAATTCGCAAACCACTTCCTTGATAGTATAAAGAATAATCTACAGTGCCTTTGAGACATGCCAAAATCCTCTTAATTGCACTCCAATGCTTCTGTCCAGGATTCGACTAGTATCTACTCACTAATCTTACAGAATAACTGATATCAGGCCTTGTACACATCATGACATATATAAGACTTCCAATGGCATCTGCATAAGGAACTCTAACCATTCTTTCATTTTCATAAGGAGTCTTGGGACACATATCGAAACTAAAAGATTGTATTTTAACTACTGGAGTATCCATTGGCTTACAAGTAGCCATATTGAATCTTTTAAGAATCTTCTTAACATAAAGTTCTTGTGACAGTGCCAGAAGTTTCCTTGAATGATCCCTGAAAATTTTGACTCATAAGATATAAGCTGCTTTGCCTATATCTTTCATGTCAAAATTTGATTATAACAAATCTTTAATAGTTTTGACAAACTCTTTATTGTTGCAGCTAACAATATATCGTCCTCATACAAAGACAATATCGAAAAATCGTCTTTAGACCTTTTAACGCACACACAATGGTCTTCCTCAACCATCCTAAAGCCATAAGAAACTACGGTTTGATGGAATTTAATGTTCCATTGTCTACATGATTGTTTAAGGCCATAGATAGAAATTTTGGGCTTGCATACTTTGCGCTCTTGGCCTTTAACAACAAAATCTTGTGGTTGTTCCATATAAATTTTTTCCTCTAGTTTTTCATTGAGAAATACAGTTTTTACATCTATTTGATGTAACTCAAGGTATAGATGTGCAACGATAGCCAAGATTAATCGTATAGAAGCAAACTTTACTATAGGAGAAAAAGTCTCTTCATAGTCTACACCCTTCTGTTGGGTATAGCCTTTAGCGATTAATTTTACTTTATATCTCTCGATTGTCCCATCCGCCTTACGCTTTATCCGGAGAACCTATTTATTTCCAATAACTTTACGATTAAGCGGAAGATCAACCAAGTCCCAGACCTGATTGACATTCATAAACTCCATCTCTTTCTTCATTGTTTTTATTCACAAATTCTTAGTAGGCGATATGAGAGCATTATTATAAGTATTTTGTTCATCACCATCGCATAAAGCAATCATAATAGCTTTTCCCTCAATCTCAAAATGACGACGAGGAATTGGCCTACCATTACTCTTTCAAGTTGATTCCCTAGCTGGAATCAAAGTGTCTGGTGTTTCACTCACTCATAGTGACAATCCCTAAAGGATTCGTACTAACACCAACACCATCATTAAAAGTGATAATCTCATTTGGATCCTATAATTTATAGAATTGAAAATTCTTATCAACTTCTCCAATGCTAGGAAATTCATTTTCTAGAAAACTGACATCTAATTATTTCAGTTCAGACGTAGTTTCACTTGCTTGTTCACCAATGAACACATATCCTTCAGAGTGTTCCGAGTATCTAATAAAGATACACTTTTTACCCTTAGCTCTTAACTTCCAAACTTATGAGTATGGTTATGAATATAAGCTGCAGACTCTCATGGCTGCAGATGGGATAGTTTAGGTTTATATCCGTCCATAACTCATATAGGGTGGAACTAACTAATTTTGAAGGAACTCGGTTAAGTACATAGGTAGCAGTTAACAAAACATCTCCTGAATAGAATATTGAAAGATTTGCTTGCGCCATCATTGACCTAATAATTTCCAATAAAGTTCTATTCCTTATATCTGCTACACCATTTTGTTGCGGAGTTTCAGGAATTGTCAGCTGGCTTTTTATCCCTTTCCCATTACAGAGTTCCTTGAACTATTCCGAAAGGTATTCACATCCTCGGTCAGTTCTTAAAGCTTTAACATTGTTGTCTAGTTGATTCTTTACCATGTTCAAATATAATCTAAAGCAATTCAATGCTTCTAATTTATGAAAAATCAAGTAGATATGACCGAAACGTGAATAATCATCAATAAATGTAATAAAATATGAGGCTCCATATTTAGTCTTTACATTCATTGGACCATATATGTCGGAGTGGATTAACTACAATAGTTTTTTGACTCTAATTCCTTACTAAATAGTTTTTTAGTTGTTTTTCCAACTAGACAATTTTCACATATGGACAATTCAATCTTGGTGAGTGGGACCAACATGCCTTTTCTCTCAAGTCTATACATTATTTCTTGCCCTATATGACCTAATCTAGCATGTCAAGTGATGGCATCTATTTCATTATTACTAGAAGAAGTAACATAAGAAAAAAAACTAGTATCATTACTTGAACCATCAAGTATTGTATCTAATACAATGAAACCATTAATTAAATGTCCAGTTCCAATGAGGACTGAATTTAAGAAGATCTCTAAAGAAACACTATGAAAAGTTAAGTGATATCCTAATTCAAGAAGAATATGGACAGAAATTAAGTTTCGTCGAATCTCCCGTGCATACAGGACATTGTGTAACAAAAGAATACGTCAACCACGCAAGTCAATTTACAGGTGCCTATTCCTTTTGCCCCAACTCTAGAGTTGATGCCCACGTATATCCATCTACTTCCTTGATTGATTCGACGATATTCCATAAATGCATCTCGATTATGAGCTATATGGTCTATTGCTCCTGAGTCTATAGTCCGCACATGATGAGATTCGGTTAGGAGTATAGAACTCATAACTAAAGTATAATTTAACAAAGTGTAGTTGGGTCTCACCTTTTTCGGCTTAGTGCACTCATGAGTAAAGTGACCCCCAGCTTGCTACAATTGTAGCATCTCACCTTGGATTTGTCTTTTTTCTTGCCAGCACCCTTACCCCTTAAGCGCTTTTTAGCATTTTTCTTCTTCTGATCAGGATTAGATCCCTTACCCTTTTGGTTATATTTACGGCCCTTCTTAAGCTTGAAGTCCGAAGCTTTGCACTATCTTGACTTGGCCATAAAAATATTATCAGAAAGCTTAGCTGCCTCAAGGCGTTCTACTTCCATCTCGAGGTGATGCTTAATATTTTTAAAAGTTCTGATATTCTCATTATGAGTCATATTCATCTTCATGTGTTCCAAAGTATCGGGTAGGATTTTATCACTGCCTGAATTTATTGTTCATCAGTCAGAACATGTTCAACAGACTGAAGCTCACGAACCATGTTTGACATCTCCTTCAGATGCTGCCTCATAGTATGGTTCGGGCACTTTCGATAAGAGTCGAATTTTATCATAATTCTCCTGAGTTTAGTGGTCGAGGTACCACCAAACTTGTCTTTCAGAGCGAGCCACATCTCTTGAGTAGTCTCATACTTCTCATACTCGCACATGAAGTGATCTTGCATGTTGCTCAACAACGTTATGCGAGCATTGCTATTCTTCTTTTTCCAGGCCTGATAGGCCTCAAGATCCCTCCTGTGTTGAGCAGTATTGCCTTGCTCAAGCTCAGTTAAGGTGTTGTTAAGAGCTTTTAGAATCTCTTGCTCTTCAAGGATGTATTGAATTTTGCGGTGCCAAATATCGTAATTGTCACCATTCAGTTTCTCACCCTTGTTCAGCTCAGCTACAATATTTTTAGATGCAGAGGTCATTTCAACTATAATTCAACATAGAGATAATTCAAAATACAATCACTCACGGCATAAATAATAATTACACACAAACAATTAATTTTGCCGCAAACATAAAAAAATGACGAACTAATATCGGGAATAGAATCAAAAGGTTGTCGAGGCCTCCAATCACCATCCAATTCCCTTTATTATATTCATCATTAATTTTATTTTAATGCGCAAAATTATCAGTTCTAATTATGAATTTATCAAATTCAATTTAATTAGAACTCCCACTCAACGGAACAATTCATGAGATATGACAAAGAGTATGTAAAGTCGAGCAACAATTAATGTAGAATATTATTAAAGAAGTCATAGCAACATATAGTTCAACCAACAAAATAAAACCAATTTAAAAAAAATAATAATCAACAAACAAATGAAATAACCTAACATGGTCAAACTAATACATAGAATCTTCTATATGTTCTTAAAATATCTCCAAATAAAAATAATTGTTCCCTCTTGATGGTCCTGTTTATGGTTTTCTCATACCATAACTTCTGCCCTCTACCAAGACGACTAGCTTGTCTCCCATTTCGAAGGTTCGTGTGAATGTTAAGCACTGATGTTCGTCTCATCTTTGAAACAAGTCGACGCTCCTCCATCAACTCAATTTCACACCTCAGCATATAATATATGTGTGAGGGTTTCTCAATCTCATTAAACATGCGAACCTTAAAGACAAGCGTATTGTCATCATCAGGTAATGATTGAATGAGTAGCCATTGATAATAACCCCAGTTCATATACACAGTAGACTTATTTGCGTACATTAAATGATTAAAAGCCTCATATAAATCCTATATGTTCATGCATATAGAACGATCAGGGTCCATCTTATAATTCTCCATTTTCTCGTTAAGTTCTACAAAAGATAGGCTATTATTAATCTCAATTAGATCATTAGGTGAAACCTAAGCTTTAATTGTCATTAAACCCTCTTCCTCAGTCCACAATTTACTAACGGGAGGCATCTACGACAAAAAAATATAAAAATCAAATTAGTGATTGTTAACAAACAACTAAATACGAGATTATATTTTAGCCAATTCCCACAATATAATATTTTAAACTCCCATTAGAGTGAAATATTTATTAACATATAATACTCATCCATGAAACTACATATGTTAGATCCAAAATTTTATTTCAAAAATCAAGAAATGATTAAAAATAAATATTTTATATTAAAATAAAATAGAAAACTAAATTTCGGATCAAACAATGAAAACGACGCCCAAATCAGAGTCCTGAATAGCAAAATATGTAAAAATTTACAAATCTGGATATATACCCTACTCGCGCTACAGTGCTCACAGTATCACTACAGTGCAAAATATTGTTCTACAGTGTGCTACAGTGTACAATTGTACAATGCGCTTTCAACACACAACCGGCACAACGGACCCACGCACGGCCTTATGCCGCTCCAGTAACGTTGGGTCCGGCACCATCAGACTCCATTTTTCATTATGAATTCAATAGTGCGTCCGGGTTTTCAAACGGAGGTTGGAATAGGTTGGAATCGTTTAAAAACTAACCTTAGCACTGTTCACCATCTTCTCCAAAATAGGGTTTTTAACCATTTCCAAACCCTAATCTGACCAGAATCGTATTTTGGCCATAACTTTCTTGTCTTATGTTTGTTTTTAACAAATCACATACTATTGGAAAGCGCTCGAAAATATCTTTCCAATGATATATAACACATATTGTCAGGTATCCTAGATGAAAAGATATGAGCCATTGAAGTTTTGGGTTTCATATATATTTAAGGTTCATGCAATCTAAACCCTAGGCCGGTTTTAATAATATCAATTCCATAATTTATCCATTCATATTAAACATTCCAGAACACTTAAAATAAAAAAAAAAAAATCATGTTGTTCATGAATTAATTCCAACCAATGCACGAATCAAACACAATTCAAGCTCTAATATCAATGAAGGAAATTCTTAAAAGAAAGTCAATAGGCCTTACCTTTTTTGAATTATGCAGCTGTAACGACCTACCCCGAGCTCCATAGGGCGAATCTTACTGTGGCTCAAATATATATTCTAAAAAAATAATAATAAAAATCCTTTTACAATCCATAAAAATTTAAGTCTCAAAATACAAATATATTATACAAACTGCAATGGAAGAATTTAAAATTTATGCCAAACCATCTATTTCCTCCATTCAAGTCCTTCTCGCCGCTCATCATGAATCAATCATGATTTACGGAAACTGAATTACAATAAACTATAATGGATATGAAACTCAGTAAGCAAACCAGTTTTTCATATACCAAAATACATACATACATACATACATATAATGCAATTGGACGACGTGCCATGGTATTTGAAAACATTATAAAACAATTCATTGAAATCTCATTATGTCATTTTTAAACTTTCATATTCTCTTTCAAACCACTTACTTGAGCTACCTTCATTCAATTGCCGCTTAGTAGGGCACTCCATTTACTTTCATAACTTTCATACACTTTGGGTTTCTTGCCAACACGTCCCTCGCCCACTTATCTCATAACAATAATATAACATCCAGAGTATCCTCCACTAAGCCAGTAACGAATTCAAGCATCCAAGCTAAAACTGTAAAACAATCTTTCTTTCTTCAAATTCCGTTTGGCTAAAATCAACTTTCTCATTTTACAGAAAACATAATACATTTTCATGCTCATGCCAATGAATCATTCACACATACATATGCCCATGCCCATAAACACATATAACAACACATCATGTCAACACATCACAAAAACACATGAGCAGAATATATAAATCAATATTTGTATATATCAAAATAAGCTTTTCAAACATATCAAACATATATACTGTTTATTGTGATTCGTTTAGAAATCTAGTTTACTTACCTCTTGACATTCTCAAGTAATAAATGCGTATCGGTATCATCGACCTAAAATAAATAAAAATACTCTCATAAGATAAAATTAAATCATAATCATAAACTCCAATATTTTCAAATTCCTCAATATAACCACATTCCATACTTAACCTCAAATAATCTCAGTTTAAATCATAAATCACCAAAATACTCATAATTTCTAAAATTACAAAATTACCCTCAAAATCAATAAAATTACCAAAATGCCCTTGAATTTAAAATTACCAAAATACCCTCAAAATCTTAATTTACCAAATTAACCTCAAAATCATAAATTACCAACTTATCCTCAATTTCAACAATTAATAAAATAGCCCCAAAATCTGAAATTACAAAATTACCCTCAAAGTGTGAAATTACCGAAATGCCCTTACCGGTCAACGGTCATCGAAATTTCAACCGATGGTGACAGAAAGCTCAAAACTGAAAGTTCTGGCCAATCTGAGTCCAATGGTTGCGGTGGTGACCTCCCACGCATGACGACGACATCGGAATCTAGCTAAAAAATCGTGAATACTCAAGTGGCCGATCAGCGTCAAAACGGCGTCCTTGACAGCAGTGGATGGTCAAAAATGGTAGAGGGGTTGGTGAGGAACAAAATCCAAACGGCAGCATCACTGAAAACCGATGAAATAGAGAGGATTCGAGGCGGCGATTCCAGAAATTCAAGGCTTCGATCAACGACTTTCCAGACGTTTTCTGGTGGCAAGGATGCATAAAGATGACCAGCGGCTCAAGAGCATTCGATCGGTACCAAGCTTGACTGAAACATTTACCGAAAATAGGAGATCCGGCCAGGTCATGCTCGCAAGTCGGGTTGACCCAGTTCGGTTTCTCTTCTCTCTCTCTCTCTCAATTTATAAGGATGCTCAACAGGGGGTGAAATCGGGTGTGGGGTGCTACAACAACAAAATAAACAAGTGTTGGATCACGTCAGTAGTCGAAAAGAAATCATGAGCGAAAATCTTCCTCAAGTCTCAGTATATATGCATTTTATGGATTGTTCAAAGACCTTATTTTAATCTTAATGAAGAAGAAAATAAGATGAATCTTCTCTGTATTTTGTTCACCCACACACACTAGTTTTTGAATGAAAATGAAAAAAACCCGTACATTCAAAACAACGATTTTGGTGGCATATATAACCAGCGGTTGGGAGCAGTTGGGAAGTTGAACACAGATAAACTTCCCTCTCCCAAACGCATATGGTAACCAACAAGTGGTTATCATGTGTGGGTCGGATCGGGTTGCTCCATCTTGAGTGCCCACCTGTCCGTCAAAAGAGATATCTACTCAAATGTGCTTGTAAGATCGGAAATGTTTTTGAGTTTTCATGCTCAAATTTGGGAGCTCAATTTTGTTAGAACAAGAAGCCCACATAAGTCAGACTGGGATACCGAATCTCTCAACCTAAACTCTATTATATGGTTAGAAAATTAATATAATCTGATCATTTAACAATACTCATATTCTGGGATACGGTACTTCAAACATGCCATGGTTAAGGCACCACGACTAAGTCAGCATCTTAATGGCATTTTTCTCTTTTACAAAAAAATTGGAGAAGACTTTTGCATCTGGCTGTTTGTTTGTTGCTGGTAGGCACCAACGTTGACAATATGCCAAATTGGCCAAAAACATATGTACATTTTATTTCCAGGAACAGTAGTGATGAGTGTACAAAAATTTGTGTCTTCTATAAATTTTGTGTTAATTTTTGTACTCTTTTGGGTACAAACATCGTTATTTTTCTCGAAATAACCAATGAATCAATTTCAAAGGTACATTTATGGCTAAGATGTTGTTAGTAGATTGTAGGATTTTAATTATTTTAGAATCTTTTGATATTTTTTATTTTAATTATCATGGATGTATTTAGTTTTTTATTTTCAGTATAATTATAATTTCATTTCTCTTAATTTAGAAAAGTAAATTTACCCTATTTATAAATAGGAATATTTTGTTCTTATTATCATAAGCTTTTGAACAAACCCCTTGTCCTATTTTCTGCATGTTTAATTTGATTTTATTACTGCCTTTATTGATGGCATTATAAAGTTAACATTTTTTTTTTAATTTTTTGGCAGCGAGTGTAGTGACTGAGTTAGGGAGACTACTTATGTATAAGGCTTGGATGGATTGGCTGGTAGATTGTTACAATTAAATGTAATTACTTAAGCCCTATTTGATAGGGGTGGGCAAAATCGGATTCGGGTCGGGTTCGGGTCAATCCGATCGGGTTTCGGGTTATTCGGATTGTGCAAACATTGATCCGAATACAACCCGAACTTACAACCCGACCCGATCCGATCTGATATATATTCGGATCGGTTCGGATCGGGTTAAAAATCGGATTGAATTCGGGTTGAATCGGTTCGGATTAAAAATGGATCATATTGAATTCGGGTCAAGTTAAACTAATTCGGGTTGATGAAAACGGGTCAATTCAAAACATATATACCAATACACCATGAAAGCTTCAAAATTCAAAGCACATAAGGGACTAAAGGAGAAACTCGGGTCGGGTTGGAGCTTGAGCCTTGGAGCAGCAGATCGGCGGCTGGGTTTTCGGCAGCAGATCGGTGGGCGTGCAGCAGCAACTTGCGTACGGCTGGACGTGCAGCAGTTTCCTCGCGATGGCTGGACGCATCAGTAGATGGCTGGACGCAACACGGCAACAGCATGACAACAGCACGGCAACAGCAGATCGCTGACGCAACAGTAGATGGCCGGACTTGCAACACGGTAGCAGCAAATTGCGGGAAGGAGAGAATGTTTTCTTGCTTATTGAGGGTGGGTTCACGGGTTGGGTGTTGTGATTTTTTTGTTTTTGTGTGTTTTGTGTTTATGTAAACTGTAAAGTGTAACTTTTGAGTATGTGATTTCACTGATTTGTGTGATTATGTGTGGTGTGTTGTGTGCTGTGTGCGTGTGTTTGGGCGTTTGGCCATAGATTTTTTTTTTTTTAAAGCAACCCAATCGGGTTTTCGGATGGGATCGGGTTTTATCCGATCCGATCACAACCTGATCGGGTTTGTAATATTTCATCCGATCGGGTTATATTAACAACCCGATCCGATCCGAACCCGAAATTTTTCGGGTCGAATCGGGTCGGGTCGGGTATTTTGCCCACCCCTACTATTTGATATTGTAGTTGGGCAGTCATAATTTTTAAACTACAACACCAAAGAGTTTGATCAACACTAACTCTCATAATTTGGAGGTTAAGTTAATTTTATCACGTACATGTATGATGAAAATTCTAAAATATTTTTATTATTTTTATCAAAATTATTATTTAAAAATCATATTTACTATATACTAATAATATTAATTTATAGTTATAATTTTTTTTTTTCTAAAAGAGCAGTAATTTTTAAGAAAAAACAACTTAATACCCAATACCGCCTTAGTTAGGTTGAGTCGGAAATGTAATTTCACAATTCTCATGCGGGAACAATCTATAAGAAAGTTATTTGAAATGTGCACTTCTCACTTCCGAGGGACGAAAGATGACGACCCTGAGTTTTGGTCTGCTATATAATTAGCAATTTCTTAATGTTTTTAGCCTAGAGCTTTATTAAAATTTATTAGTTGCCTCAGTGGTTTTATCCCCGGCTGCACGTTCTCATTTATCTTAACAAGTTTTACTATATAAATTACAAAGTTAGATTAATACAAAATTAGCTAATTTTACAACTTAGTAACATAGTTTAATATAATTTGTTACTACAAATTAAAAAAAATTAAAAAATAAAGAAGAATCTCTACAAGTAACCAAAATTATTACTGATATTAATTTTTAGGTAAAAAACTACTAAGTTCCTGTATTTTGAGGTTAGTGCTCATTTAGTCTTTATATTTTTAAAAATATTTCAAAATATCTTTGTATTAAACTATTGATACCTCTGCCATTACCTTTTGTTCCTTTTAACTCATTTTTATAATATTATCCTCTTACAATAATATTTTCTTTTTAGACATTAAATTACCAATTTAACCCAAAAATAAAATAAAAATAAAAGAAATATATATTAATTTTTTTGGAATACTCTGTTGAGGAGTTAATATATTAATTATTTTTATTAATGTCCAAAAATTGGCAATTTTATTTTTTTACAATATTAAGTTTTTTGGTCATACATGAGCTTCCACAAAAATTAATATATATTATTTTTATTTTTATTTTATTTTTGGGATTAAATTGGTAATTTAATTTTTTCTTTTTGTTAACATTAAAAAAAAAGAAACATTACTGTAAGAGTACTAGTATAGTAAAAATAAGGCAAAAGGAACAAAAATTAATGGTAGAGCTGTCAACAATTTATCGATATGGACGCTTTGATGTATTTTTAAAAATATAAGAATTAAACAAGCATTAACATTAAAATATAGGGACTAAACGAGCTTTTATCCTTAATTTGTATCTCATAAGCTCAAGAAGCACAGGGAGTAATTAATTAACAAACAAAAAGAAATTAAAAATGTAATTAAGCAGCAAAACGTAGCCTCTAGCAATTAAAACTTAATGATGAATGTGTTCCTATGATTTGTTTCAAAATGAACGCAGCACCCACCTTAATGGATTTCAACAAATTTCTTCCATTTCTTCAACCAATCCAGGCCCTCATTGATTTTTATTTCTCTTCATAATATACTCCCAATTGAAGTTTGTTGTGCTTATGTTGACACCTCTAACCTCTAGATAGTTATAGAGAAATCCTTTAGCAAATTTTCATCCAAATCACTGTAACAACAGATCAGAAAATGAATCAATAAGTATAATAAACATATTATGATAAGCTTAATTTCTCGGGTAATTTTCAACCAATTATAATGTTGAGATGGGAATGACAAATTATGTATTGGTAATATTGTCAGGGAAAACAGTCGCATAACGTTTCGGGCTCGCAAAATTCTTTTTTCATTGCCAATATTTGCTTTTGATACCAAATTATTTTGTTAGATCTCTCTCAAGGAAGCTGTTTTGGTATTGCAGCCTTCAAGTGTGTCTACACACAAGCACACATTCCAAGATCCTGAATTTGTTAAACATTCGGAAAGCTATTAAACCGGATAATTTAATAATTTTCTCGGACTTTAGTAAAGTATAAAATCCTGGATAAGATCAGCATGACATATATAATTGCTATTTAGTAAATGTTTCATTACTTTAATATGATTAGGGACAAGCTATTAGATAGAAAAACACATATTTTAATAGAGTAATGATACAGCCACAAACTCTTGTACAAACTTTTCTTGTACAAACTGACGTGGCATTAATTCATTGGTTGAATTAAATATCTCTTGGCCCACATAATTTATTCTTGTTATTTTGTATTGTCATTCAACCAATGAATTAATGCCACATCAATTTGTACAAGATAAGTTTGTACAAGAGTTTGTGGCTCTATCATCACTCATTTTAATATACTTCAGGATAAGATACACTGCATTAGAGTATGTGTCTATCTTGCCTTTTAATTTATTCTCTACTAATAAAATGAAGGATCCCCTATTGAAAAATTATTAATGTCGTAAATCGATTTTTATAGTGTTGTAAACTAATTAACGATATTGTAAATATGTCTTGGAATCCTGGATCTGATGACACACACACACACACACGTATCTATATATATATATATATATATATAGAGAGAGAGAGAGAGAGAGAGAGAGAGAGATTTACGGTATCGTAAAGCAGTATACAATAATATAAAAGTCAATTTTTGACAACATAAATCTGTCCCAGACTTTAATCCTAGATTCTAAGTCTGGATTAGAAAATTTTTTATATATATAGGGGGCGGAGGTTTGGCGAGGGTGGTTGAAGAGAGAGTCATCACTAGTGCTAATGTCCACATATTTTAAATATGGATTCGGGATTTTACTACATTGTAAATTGTTGAAAAATTATTTTACAATATTTTTAAAGCCTTCACATTATTGTAAAATCCCAAATACGCAATTAAATATATATCTATAATCTATACTGGTATTATATTAGTAAACAACACGGTTTAATAATTTTTCTGAACTTTAATAAAGTTCAAAATCCTAGAAAAGATAAGCACTATATATATTTATATATACAAGCAGATCAACAGTCCCTAAAAATACTCTTAGTTTTACATCTCTTAATATCTATTGGATCAAAGTTGAATAAATGGATGAGATTTATTAAAATTAAATATTTAAGATTTTTAAATAAGTAAAACCACTCATTTATATAGGAATAATCTTTATATAATCATAAAAATTTCTGATCTCAATTTTGGCAAGTTATAAATAATAATAAACTCTAAATTGTAATAAGTTATAATTTTTATAGATTCATGTCATCTCAAGCAATTGTCCTTCATATTGTAATAATGATCTATAAATTGCAAAAAAAAAAAATATATGTTAATTTTTTAAACTATATCTATCTCTTTATCCATGTTTAAAAATTAAACAAGAAGATTCAAGCTTGTGGTTGATTCTTCCCCAAAAGCTTATTCAGCAGATTTCTCACAAAACGCAAAGAAGGGTTTAATTTGAATGTCTGAGTAACCAAGTAATATGAAAATTGGGATGTTGCTCTTTGTTGTGTGCAAGTGCAAATTTTTTCAATTAGCAGATTTTAGTAGCCACCAATTATTGATGCAAGAGTCTGTTAATTGATATAATCAGCGGCAGTGTGGTGTTCGACTAGCGCAATTGCGATATTGGGACTCAAATTTGGAATCTAATCTGCTACTTTAGAATCATTATAAGCTGAAGAAACACTACACGAAGCATGAGTTTGACCGTATTATATTGTTTATGCAAAATAAGGGGCAATTAAGAGATACTAGGTAAGCTGCAAGTAATTATCTTAATAAGCACATGCGATTAAAGAAAAAAAGAATGATTTCACATAGAGTTTCAGAGGAATCTGGGGAATAAAGAAATTTGTAGTTGGTATTTTGTGGGTTGTTTGTAATTTGATATTTGTAGTTCTTCATGGTAAATGATTGATAAGAGAGTATATTCTAATTTAATTAAACCAACTATTTATTTTGTGCCCTAAAAACATGTGATAAAATAATAGTTTTTGAATTTCATAAAATTTATTTATTCATTATTTACTTGAGCGTACATTATTAGCTCTATTTATAGAGTAAGTAATTTATGTATTGGGCATATGATGTGAATACTAAAAGATATAAATCGCAGTTTTTTTATAAATAAAAGATTTTTCACAACTATTAATGAAGTGGACATTTCATTATATAAGGCTGTAACTTTTCAATTTATATTGTGAGTGATTTTTTCTTGATCACTTAAGTGGAGACTTCAAGTAGAAAAGTGGTGTATATGTATATATTGTGTGTCAGTGTGTGATATGCATATTAAAATGGACTATAGTGATGTGATTTAGTTTAATAAATGTTGTTGATTATAATTCTCATAAGCTTTAAGAAGCTTAACTGACCTTAATTTTAAGTGGGTAATGAACTTGCATTCATTTATTATGTCTTTTGAAGTATCAGGGAGTGAAATCCATATAAACAGTCAAAGCCTCAATAACTTGGAGATATAATTTCTTGGATCATGAGAACATATACTTCTAATATGGAGTCTATACAAATGATGCTTACCTAAGTTGTTTGTGGTACTTGATCATTTAAATCTGTGGCCATAATTTATTCAATAAATTGTTTATTGAATAATAAAATTTGTTTGTAATTTATTTATAAATATAGATAAATTGAAAGTGATCATTAGAACCAATAGTGACTTAGGCTAAATATGTAATCATAGAGGCTTGACATTTATCATGGGCCTAGCTTTAATTAAGAGCATCAAATAAAGGGTCAATTGACTGGTTATTATCAGTCTAAGACAGTGGCGGATTTAGAAAAATAATTTATCGGGGGCTAAATTAAATAATAGTAAAATATAAAAAATTAAAATTTTTATATATAAAATATTTATAATTAATCTCTACGCATTTTTATATTTTAAAAATATTATGCAATAAACTCATTATTAATATTATTAAATTTATTGTTTCTTATATAAACAACCAAACTATCACTTATCCCATCCGATTCCAAAGATGATTCTTCATGAGTTTTATTACTGAAAATGTTTGTTCTACTATTATTATATAGACTGGAAGAATTAACTATATTTTTTAGAATAGAAAATATTTTGAGTAGTGGGCTATCATTATTTTTAATTAAAATATATATTTTTATATTTATTAATAGTCAAAGTTTAAATTTTATGGGGTTTATATTTTATAGTGGCTATTTTAATAAATTTAATGGAGCTAATTAGAAAATTAATTTTTTTTAAAAAAAAATTTTTTGGCCAGTGGGAGCTTGAGCCCCCACTGGTCATGTGCAGCATCCGCCTCTGGTCTAAGACTAAGGCTAAAATTAATTAACATGAGTTTTAATTAATTAGATGTTTATTTAATTACATAGGTTACTAGAGTGCAACTTTAGACTTTTAATACAATAATCTTAAGTTAACTTAGTAGTTTTGGTGTGTCATGAGATGACTAAACCTTGACTGCTAAGTTAGAGTTAGAAAGCCCATGAACCTGCAATCCCTTACTAGCTTAATTTCTAATCAATTCCTTTAGTCAGTTAAATAAAATTATTTAAAAATTAATAGGATAAATACTTGAAGGGTTTATTTTGAGCTTAATTAGAGCATCCAAATTTCGCCACGTCACCAATGTTTCTAGTCCTTGATCAGAGCATATTTAATGGTCAGATTTCATAAATTTTTGGGTCATTTAAAAAGGCCAACTCCATTGTCCACTTTTTACAGCCGCCAACTGCAAAAAGCAAAATAACAGGGATATATCTTTGCATTGCCGATTTCGTGGACGCCAAAAACAAGTGCTAAGGCCAAAAGTTTTGAAGTAGAGATTAACCATGAAAGTTTGGGTAATTTTATTTTGGGGAAGAAACTAGTGAGTGACTTATTATCTTTATTTTCCTAAAGTTAATTTTTAAGCCCTATATTTTAGAGAAACATTTTTCTTAAGGGTTTAAGGCTAATATTTTAGATTGGCGTTTTTTTTTTGTGAGTGCAACCTATTTTATTTTTAGACACCAAGAATCAAATAAGCCTAAGTTATCTTCTCTCAGTTTTTAGCTTAGTCAAGTTCATATATGTGATTTCTTTGAAATTGGTCTTGTTAAATTTGAAATGATATTATCACACCCATTTTGCCCTTTTACCCTTATCTCATGAGCAAATTATTTATCTCGTGAGGGGATAATTGATCTCTTGAGGAGATTGTTTATCTTGTGAGGAGATTTTGACGCTTGATTCATGCAGGGGAAATTTTGTGAGAGCTATGAGAGTTGACGAAGTAAGATTTAGATGCTAGGTACTTACAGGCATGATGCTTTGTAAGTATTCTTGATGCATTGTAAACTCACATTATTTTCATAGTGAATTGTTTCATCTACACGTGGACATTATTAATCACGTATTAAGATCTTCACCCTAGATCATGAGAATCAAAGGTTTCCTCATAAAATCTTCGTGTTGTTGATGTCATTTATTTTGCATATTTATTTTCATTACCATTGATTAACATAATTTTTGTAATTGGTGGAAGTTGGGATTTGACGTATTTGAGATTATTGGAAGTGATTGTATTGAGTGTTTGTTAAAATGAAGTTATTAGGAATTGTTTTGTTGTGAAACTAACCTTGTTGACACTGGATTAATCACAACCCAAGATCTAATTCAGACTCCAAGATTTAAGAATCAAACCTAAGCTAATCGAAACAAACACTAGATCAAAGAAACACAACACAAAGAATCAAGAATACATAAAGACTTAAGTGGTTCAGCACCTTTGAGGGTGCCTACATCCACCGGAGAAAACAAATCAGGGAGCAACTTTATTAAGCTTCAAGGTTACAAAGGTGATAACTAGCAATATATAGAACACTCATAAAAGCTTCACTCTCACTAAGGCTTCCTTATCACTCTCTTCTTCATCTCATCAGAAGATACCAGAACCAGCAAATATATCAGCTACTTCTGGCATTTCTAGATCTAAAAGATTCCCTTCAAAATTAACAACCTTTAACAGATTGATCACGAGCTCCTCACGCGTAACTTAACACCTTCCTCAAATGACACTAAGCCATGCCGTTTAAGCTTTGTATAGGCATATGTTACCCACGTGAGTATTTACTGAATTTTGACAACATCTTCAAGTTGTCGGTTCTGGATTCTTGATTAGTTGAAATGACATGTCACTCATTTTTCCAACTTTAATACGACAAGTTGTTCAAATGAGTTTGAGTTCATTTCAACAATCTCCACCTTAAACTCAACACTCATAGCTTCCTCCTTTCTCATTGTCTTCTCCCCATCTGCAACTTTTTAAACCTGCAAATTCCTGCTAAGTTCATGCAAATGATGAACTTGGCAGTAGGCACAACCTTGGTTAACATGTCAGCTGGATTTTCTTTAGTATGAATTTTCAGCAACTTCACAGCCCCCCTTGACACCTCAAGCCTCACAAAGTGCAACTTAACATCTATATGTTTTGTCTTCGCGTGATGAGATTGATTCTTGCTAAGATGTATAACACTCTGGCTGTCACTGTATACTGTTACAGTCTCTTGCTTAGCTCCTAACTCAGCTGTCATACCTTGCAGTGAAATTGCTTCTTTGAAAGCTTCAGCTGTTGCAGTATACTTTGCCTCTGTAGTAGACAAAGCCATTATGTTTTGTAATATTGCTTTCCAGCTAATTGTGCAGCCCCCCACAGTAAATAAATACCCTATCTATGACCTCCTTTTATCAAGATCACCAGCAAAGTCAACATCTACATAACCAATTATTATGTGTCTATTTTTACCTTCTCCACCATAAACCAAACCAACCTCCAAAATCCCCTTAAGGTACCTCATAATCCACTGAACAGCTCTCCAGTGTTCATAGCTTGGATTTGTCATAAACCTGCTCACCAGACTCACAACATATGAGATATCAGGCCTGGTGAGTACCATGGCGTACATGAGGCTACCTACTGCACTTGAGTAGGGCATACATGCCATTTTCTTTTGTTTTGCTTCAATTTGAGGGCACTGAGCAGCAGACAGCTTGAAATGGTTTGCCAATGGTGTCTGCACTTGCTTAGCATCATTCATTCCAAACCTCACTAGAACCCTCTTAATGTAGCTCTGTTGAGTTAAGAACAAAATCTTCTTGCTCATGTTCCTGATAATATCCATTCATAGAATCCTCGTTGCTTCCCCAGGTTCCTCAATTTCAAATTCCATGCTCAAGAGTTTCTTTAGATGATTAATCTCTTCCCTATCATAACATGCAATCAGCATATCATTTACATACAGCAGGAGATATATCATTCCCCCTCCACTTGTCTCTTTGAAGTACACACAACAATCATAACTGCACCTGTTAAAGGCATGTGTTATCATGAAGTTATCAAACCTTAGATACCATTACCTAGGTTATTGCTTTAATCCATATATAGAGGCTTTTTAAGTAAGCAGACAAGATCTTCTTTACCAGAAACCACATACCCTTATAGCTGCTACATTACAATTTCCTCTTGTAACTCACCATGCAAGAAGGCTGTTTTTACATCCATCTGCTCAAGATGCATATCCTCAACAGCCACAAGTGCAAGAATAATTCTGATGGAAGCATGTCTCACTACAGGGGAAAATACTTCAGTGAAGTCAATTCATTCCTTTTGTGTGAAGCCCTTTGTCACTAGTCTAGCCTTAAATCTTCTAGGCTCAGCTCTAGGTATCCATTCTTTTATTTGAAAATCCATTTACAGCTTACTATATTCCTCTTAGCTGGTTTTTCAATCAATTCTCAAGTTTTATTTTTCATCAAGGATGCCATCTCTTCATCCATTGCCCTATTCCATTCTAGCTTGTTTTTGCCTGTGATAGCTTCCTGATAAGTCGTAGGTTCATCATCATTCAACTCTTGAGCAGCAATCAAAGCATATGCAATTAGATCAGCCATTGCATATCTTTTAAGTGGTCTCATGGTCCTTTTATTTTTTCCTCTTGCCAATTGATAGGTGTCCGCTTCACTTTCTGCTGATTCATGTGCAACACCAACTTCAGGTTCTATTTCAACACCCTCAATTTCTAGCTCAAGTTCTTTCAAGTTATGAGGCTCCACCTGAAACTTCACTTTATCAGACTCAACACCTGATTCAGAGTTGTTAACAGGACTCTTTGGTTTATTCAAAATCTCATTTTCATGGAAGGTTACATCTCTGCTTATAATGTACTGTGGTGGCTTTGAGTCAACACACCACAATCTGGATACCCCAGAAACCTGTATTTTAATGCTCTTGGTTTCAACTTACCTTGCTTTAGATGAGCATATGCCATGTAGCCAAAGATTCTGAGTTTTTAATAATTAGCTATTCTCCCTGACTACAGTTCCATTAGTGTTTTACATCCTATAGCAGTTAATGGGCTCCTATTGACTAGATAGCATGCTGTGTTTAAAGCTTATGCCCAAAGAGTTTTTGGGAGCTTAGAATAGATCAACATGCACCTTACATTCTCTACCAAAGTTCTATTTATCCTCTCAGCATGGCCATTTTGTTAAGGAGTGTAAGTGACAGTTTTGTGCCTCTGAATCCCATTCTTCTCACATAAATATTCAAACAACTTATTGCAGTACTCCATGCCATTATCTGTCCTCATAGTTTTCACCTTCAAACCAGTTTGGTTTTCAACAAAAATTTTCTACCTTTTGAATTTTTCAAGAACCTCATCCTTACTTTAGAGTGCAAAGACCCAAACCATCACCATCTATAAAAGTTAGAAAGTATTTACACCCATTTAATGAAGTCACTTATGTAGGCCCCCACAAATATGATTGTATGTATCATAGCTTCTCTTTGTTGGTATGAGCTACAGTCTCAAACCTTAGCTTGGAAGACTTTCCTAGAATACAATCTTCACAGAACCTCAAAGCTCCTATATGATCTTTGTTCCCTCTACTGTTAGTTACACTTGCCTCTTCAATAGCAGTATGTCCATCCAACACATACATGCCATTTTCTTTTATACCTTTCATAATCACCATTGAGCCTTTAATTACCCTAAATACCTCTTTTTCAGCCTTAATCACACAACTTATTTGATCTAGCATGCCAATTAATATTTAAGTTCCTTTTTAAATCAGGAACAAACCTAACCTGTGTTAATTCCCTTACCACACCATCAAACATTCTAAGGCGAACAGTCCCAATAACAACCACTTTGCACATTGAGTTATTACCCATTAAAGCCATACCTCCATCACACGGCTGATATGAAGTAAAATAGCTTCTATTTCGACACATATGGAAGGTACAACCTGAGTCAAAGACCCACTGACCTTGAGGCTTCTGATTTGAGGCAATGAGCACTCCAACTGTTTCAAAGCTTACTCTTCTATGGCTATGGCTGCATTTTCTGTCTTTTCCTTAGTTTCTTTATTATTGTTCTTTCTTTCAGGGCAATCTCTTTTGAAATGCCTTTCTTTATGGCAATGAAAACACTTCAAATGCTTTTGTTTGGACTTTGATTTGCCTTGTTTCTTTCCCTTGCTTTCCCTCTTCTCAGACCTGCCTCTAGCCATCAGTCCCTCACTTGATTCACTTTCTGGATTATCTTGCTTGTCTTTCAATTTCTTGGTACCAAGAGTAGATTTAACATCTTCCAGGGATAGTGTTTGCCTCTCATACAACAATGCATCCACAAAGTGCTTGTATGACTTTGGCAAAGAACTAATTAACAACAAAGCCTTGCTCTCATCACTCAGTCATTCATCAATAGTCTCTAGTTCATCACAGACCTTATTGAACTCATCTATATGCTCATCAAGTGATGCTCTTTCAATCATCCTCATTGAGAACATATTCTTTTTTATGTAAAGCCTATTTGCTAAAGACTTTGTCATATACAGATTCTCTAACTTAGCCCATAAACCTGCAACAGTCTTTTCTTTTGCCACTTCTCTGATTATAAAGTCACTAAGACTCATAATAATTGTGCTTCTGGCTTTCTTATCTATCTCTGTTACTTGTTCTGAGGTCTTGGATGATGAAGCTTCATTTCCTTCAAGTTTAGAGACTGGATCTATGGCATCTCCCAGGCCTTGAGTGATCAAGAAAGCCTCCTTCTTGATCTTGCATTTATTAAAGTCATTCTGCCCTGTAAACTTCTCAAGATCCACTTTTGAAGCCATCATTGAACCTTGAAATCAGAATTAAAGCTCTAATACTAATTGTTGTGAAACTAACCCTATTGACACTGGATTAATCATACCCCAAGATCTAATTCAGACTCCAAGATTTAAGAATCAAACCTAAGCTAACCAAAACAAACACTAGATCAAAGAAACACAATACAAAGAATCAAGAATACATAAAGACTTAAGTGGTTCAGCACCTTTGAGGGTGCCTACATCCACTGGAGAAAACAAATCAGGGAGTAACTTAATTAAGCTTCAAGGTTACAGAGGTGATAACTAGCAATACATAGAACACTCATAAAAGCTTCACTCTCACTAAGGCTTCCTTATCACTCTCTTCTTCGGCTCATCAGAAGATACCAGAACTAGTAAATATATTAGCTACTGCTGGCATTTCTGGATCCAAAAGATTCCCTCTAAAATTAACAACCTTTAACAGATTGATCACGAGCTCCTCACGCGTAACTTAACACCTTCCTCAAACGACATTAAGCCATGTTGTTTAAGCTTTGTATAGGCATATGTTACCCACGTGAGTGTTTACTAAATTTTGACGACATCTTCAAGTTGTCGGTTCTGAATTCTTGATCAGTTGAAATGACATGTCACTCATCTTTCCAACTTTAATACGACAAGTTTTTCAAATGAGTTTGAGTTCATTTCAACATGTTGTTTTAGATATATTGGGAGTGTTAATATGTTCTTATTGTGATGATTGCTTTTGAATGAATTATATCCACTCTAGATTGTTTATTTTCTCTGGAAAATTTCACATAATACCTTCATCCATTTCTATTATGAACCAAAAAAAAAAACTCAGAAACGGAAGAATGAGATGTAAAAATTAAAAAAAAAACTTTTGAGATGAGAAGGACTAAATAGGAACAAGAGCTATTGCCAAAAAGATTCTTCTCTTTCCATTTTTTCTGAAAAAAGAAAGATTAGAATAAAATTGAGGGAACAAAAGAGATCCAAATGATTAGAAAAGAAAAGAAAGGAAATCAAAGTATGAATTTACTTGTACTTTAAAGAGACATGCAATGTGAGCCAAGTTCGAATTTCATACTTTTTGTTTTTAAACGCAAAATATTTTACGAACTCAACTAGTTGTGGCTTTTTTTTAACAAAAATATCCAGAAGTATTTTTGTTAATTCACTACTTTATAGTTACAATAAATTCATGGTTATTCATAAATTTATGGTTAAAACTATTATTTAACAATTTAAGGACATAACAATAATTTTATGTCTATTATTTGATATCTCTATTAGTGTATTTTACCATAAAAGGTAAATTTTGTATTTTACTAGTCAACTATTTGGTAAATTAACTATTCTAATGGAAAAGTAGTAAAATGAAATATTTTGTAAAATTATAGTAGTAAAATAATAGGGAACAACACTTCTTATAATCATTTGATATTTTACAAATTTTATATTTTACAAATTTTAAAGTCGTAAAATGATAATAACCCTTTCCGACCTTAACAAAACAAACAAACTGAAAAGAAAATCCAAGGAATATTTCAGAGTTCTTGGAAATTAGGACCCCAGTATTCAAATTTAGGACTTAACAAACAGTTTGCTCGCACCATGTAAAAGCAAATTAAACTTACAATTAATTATCATCATTAACAACTCCAAACACTACATTGGAGACGACTCCCCGAACTATATCACTCACAATTTGAGACACTGCCCTGAAAAATCCCCACCCACCGCCAGCGTGCTGATGCTGATGAGAGGTCATGTTATTGGAAGGACGAAGAGATGGTGTCTGCTGGAGCGGGTTAGCATAATTATAAGTACCAAAAGATGGTGTCTGCTGGTGCGGGTAAGCATAGTTATAAGTACCAAAAGATGGTGTCTGCTGGTGCGGGTAAGCATAATTATAAGTACCAAAAGATGGTGTCTGCTGGTGCGGGTAAGCATAATTATAAGTACCAAAAGATGGTGTCTGCTGGTGAGGGTAAGCATAATTATAAGCACCAAAAGAGGGTGCCCGGTACGGATAAGCACCATCACTAAAAGATGGAACCCCATAATTATAATTAGCATAATGAGCATCAAAAGCAGGCGGTGCCGGTGGTTGCCGAACAGATAGTGATCGAGTCGTTGACGATGTGGACGTTGACCTTGGCGCACGATCACACGGTGTTAAGAGACACTGGATATGAATATCAATTCCGCAAATCCCGCACCTGTATCGGCCGGAAGTGCACTCATTTCTACAGACCACACATGTAGAAGAAAGTGGTTGCAGCGTCAACGTCAAGGGGTGCGACGGGTCCAGGACGTGCCGCGCTTGCTGAGGCAACTGGGCGCACACGGGGTGCACGTCAAACTCACACTGCAGCTTGCATCGATAGAAGAGGCCTTCGACGGAGTGGCCGCATACACGACAGAAGCGCACGTTCTGGCGCGTGGCTTGAGGCATGCGATTGACGAGTTTCAGCTGGTGCTGTGGATGCATGAATGAGGATAAAGTCATGGGGCAGGTGCCGCAGTATTCGTGCAGATCAAAGTCGCAGTCATGGCATCTGAATCTTGTGCCGTCTCCGGCAGTCTTGCATCCTTTGCAGAGGTACCAGTTATCGTTATTGAACTGAAATAATTTATGGTCTGGATGTGTAAAATGCTCTATGGTTTTCTGATTGCTGGGTAATGCCATTTTTTTTCCCTCTTTAATTTGATGTTGATGATCTGAAGCTATCGAATTAAGAGAACATTTTAATATTTAAAAAAAAAAGAATTGACTTGACTTGACTTGTTATCTTACTTAAACGACGTCTAACTTGTGGCGGAGTTTGTGGCAGTGCAACTTCGAGGAAATTGTAACTACCCAAATGACACTCTTCACTAGGGATGGCAATGGGGAGGGGAGGGGAGGGGAGGGGACCGATCTCCCCGTACCCATCTCCGATATTTTGCGTATGTCCCCGTCCTTTCCCCGTCCTCGTTAGAATTATTTGAGAGAATCCCAATCCCCTCCCCGAATAATAACAGGGGATCCCGGAGGGTCCCCGATCCCCGAATAACTAATACATTTTTTTTTATTTTGAGTTAATCATATTAAAATAAAAAATTTAAATAAAAGTAAAGTTCGAAATATATCTTACATTAATATCTATTACAAAAGTCACATACATTAAATTAGTAAGTAACGCAACATGTAAGGGATACAAACTTCTTTTACAAACTATCATGAACAAATTAATAGTCTAATACAAAATTGTTACAAATAAAATCAAATTTAGATTTAAAATTAACTTTTTCAATGGTGGCGTGGGCACTTTATAAATGTGGACTATTCCCTTTACAACACAATAGTTAAATCGGAGCAAATCAAAAGTAAATATTAGATTAGATATTAAAATTGTGATTCATTGTGGGCAATTATAACATCTATAAATAAATAAAAAATAGATTTAAGTTTAAAATATTTAAAGAATATTAAAATTTAAAAAAATGTTTGGCTATTAGAATCTACTCGATCTTTTTAATGTCCTAAATAAAAATTTAGGACTTTAATTAGTTAATTAGGCCTAAAAGTTTAATAATATAAATATTTTGATATTTTTTATTTTTACCAATATTTATAATTTTATAATTTAAATTTTATTATTTATTTACTACTAATTTTAAAAAATTAAATGGGGAAATGGGTAGGGGATGGGGATTCCACCTCATCCCCGTCCCCTCCCCGAATACGAAATTGGGTAAAAAAATTTCCCCGTCCCCTCCCTGAATAAGAAATTGGGTATGAAATTATCCCCATACCCTCCCCGAATGGGGAAAATCCCCGAGGGTACCCGTCCCCGTGGGGATTTTTGCCATCCCTACTCTTCACGCGTTTAACTCCCAGCCGAACTCCACAAGGGAAGTGGGTAGAAATAATAAACAAGAGTAAATATTTAGCTTAACGTGAATCGTTGTGTCTAGCTGCTTGGTCGCTGCTTCGGTGGCATGTTTAGGCTCCTAGTAGTAAATATTTATTTTTAATTTTTAATAAAAAATAAAGATAATTAATAAAAAATAAAGATAATTTTAAAATAAATGAGGTTATATTAATAAAAAAGAAAAGTACAGTGAGCCCCTTAACATTTGGGAAAAAAGACATAAAGCCTCTTAAAGTTTTGAAACAGACATATAACCCTATTTTTGTTAGTAAATTCCATTTGTTTTAATAGTAGACTTATTTTTAATTTACAATTACTATCATATCTCTATAATAAATAAATCAATATATTGACCTAAGACAATGAGCCCCCAATTTTGCTTCCTATTTGCCCAATTTGTCTTTCAGCCATAAATAAGTTTATTTAATATGTCATTTGTCCAATTTGCTCTGGAAGAAAATAAAATTGATTTTAATTTTATCTATTATTCATCGCTTTTTATCATCTTATCATTGGGAAGAGTATATTCCTAATTTAGAGTGAATAATTTGGGAAAAGGTAATTACATTTCAATTTACATTTCAATTTTAAGTTTTAAATAAAAATTATTGGTTGTGCTCAGAATGTAGAATCAAGCGCACTAAATAATCACAAGAAAAAATAAAGGACACAAGAATTTAATGTGGTTTGGCAATATGCCTACTTCTACAAAAGTAAAATGATCATATTATTAATAATTATTAAAGTACAAAATTTGAGTAAACAAAATCTCACTTTGCAGAATCCAAATACACGTAGTACTCGCACACATACTTGAAAAGAAAAACCTCTCAATTGAACACTCTCTTCAATTGCTCATGCTCTTAACAATTCTGTAGTTGAATTGTTATTCTCTAAAATTTGGGATGCTTACAAGTGCAAAATGCATCTCTATTTATAGAGAGCATTTTGCATTATTACAAGTTTGATGCCCACCTATCAATTTGGCCAATTTATCAAATTGACAAAGTTGTTGTGAAATTGTCAATTTGCCACATGCTTCACAATCATTCATTTGGCTCCAATTTTCTATGATTTCGGCCACATGCTTCACCAACAATTCCAATATTGCGGCTAGAAGCTTCCCCGTGTATGTGATTTTTGACTTTCCAACATCAAAATCTTGCCTTTAGAGGACATCTCATCCTTGTAAACATAAATGAGGATCATTGGAGCCCTTTGAGTAGAGTTGTAATACGTTATATTACACCATTGAATAAAATTCTTGGTTGAGCTTTTTCATGTTTCTCGGCATTCATTGTGTAAAAAAGATCTAAAATACTAAGTTCACGATAATTTGCAGAATCAACAGTACTCCAGGTTATTTCACTTTTCCGGATATTCTCGTATTCAACGAAGTATGGAAAAGATCGTTGGCCTATCAAATGGAGATGGATGTACCTGTCTGGAAACTATTCAGTAATTAGGACAAATGAGAACCGAAAATCAAGAAAAAGAAAAATGGTCGAATCTTATTTGCTTCGGGAAGTCAAAAAACTTCGCGCGCCAAAAGTTCAAAACTCTCCCTTTATTGGCAAGTATACAATGTTATACGATTATTGTAGGATCATCTGAAACCTTCAGTTTTCCTTACTGAATGTTTATCGTGATGTGCAGCTGAATTTTAATTTTGGTTTTGGTGCCGGCTTTCCCATTCTCAGATGCTTTGAAGCTTCTGTGTTATCTGAAGGAGTGGACTTCAAATCCTGATAAGGCTCTTCCATTTCCATCAACAGATAAACAGAAACATCATAATTTATAAAGCCGTAATTATATGTACTTGCATTTATAATGTCGATTTGCTGGGGAATCAATCGCTTGTTGTTATTTATTTCTTTTTCTAATTTCTTTTCTCCCCGTCTCGTTGTTGCTCTCTCCGTATTTGATAATTGGCATACCATTGGATATTATCTTGCCTTAAAAAATTCTGTATGTCATGAAAAAAATATAAAACATCAATATATTTCTGTGAAATTTTTTGCCTTACCTGTGGGAATGCAAGTAATAACTTGCAGTGCCCGTGGGAGTGTGTGTATTTTGGAGAATTCTTCCCGTACGCCTTTCTGTTTTTGCTGTAAGTTTAAGATTAATTTCTTCATTTCTTGCTAATAATCATTTTTGTAGCCTGTGCTTATTGAGGTAGATGTAATGCTATTTTAATTTATGTGCAGGTTGAGCTTGTTTGCAGGGTTGCGGATACATCATCATCAATTAACTAGTAACCCATCTGCCAGACATGCGTTGACTGTTCTCTGAGACATTCTATATGCAATACCAAATCATGAACAAAATCATGTAGCTTAAGCTGTCCAATCACAATACCAAACATGGCAATATATCACTTGGTGTCTATTATTTATATATGAGATTTTCTAAAGCACAGCAATTATGTTGAATTGTCAAGGAAACCTATTTATTGGATTAGGAACAAAGCTAATTAACTTAACGATCCTTAGCTGAGTTGTTTCAAACTTGTATCAGGAACGCAAAGATACTCTAGTCCTGCCGCAATGGATCACCTAATTTGTTTTAAGTGTTATTATTTTCAGCTTGAACTGATTTATGAGAAACAAAGGTAAGAATTTATTTATTGCATTTGCCTTTCATTTCAACAATGAATGGTGCTACACATTCTAAATTTTTTACCCTAAAATAGTATCCTAAATTATGTGACATTTATCAAAAGAAGATTTTGACTTTCCATTCTGTTATTGTAAATTTTAATTAGGGGCCTGTCTGCATATTTTTGTAAACGTGTTATATTTATGAAAATTTTGTCATGTGATTGCATTTAATGACTAACATAATGTGGCAGCTCGCGTTCGTGTTCTCAAAGCTGCATGCTTGTTGCAGAAGCAGAAATTGGTTTGGAATTTTAAGGATTCAGAAGGGAGATATTTTGGGTGGGTGAAGGAGACAGCAGAGAAAGGTAAAGAAACTGAACACTTGGATGGGTCAGGTTGCTGTGAGAGTGCAAGAATGTTCAGATGCTTAGCCTTGAATGTGTTTCAATGAAGAATTAACTGCTTTGCAACTACTTACTGTAGAATTTCCATGGACAAGTCTCTTATTTTGGGCCTTTATGTAACATTTTTATGATAGTATATATTGAAAGCAGATCAGCTAATCTTCCTAAAAGTTTGAATAGGCATGCGCATTTGCTTTATGCTGATAGAAAATAAAATAAACTGGACACTAGCCTTACATAAGAAAAACAGGAAAATAAAATTCTTTAATTTGGTCTTGCAAAATGAAGCCTCTTTAGATTAAAAGAAACTGGGATCTGCCATGCTAGTGGGTGGAGATTCTGTTGTAAACCCGAACTCCTTGCAAACTCAAGCTATACAAGCCTCCATATCAACACTCAACCTCCATATTTGAAAGACCAAAGCAACTACCTCAGACATCAACTTTACCAGAAAATCAGTAAGGCATGAATTCATTTTGTTGTCAGCATACATTGACATACACGTCATTGATAACATGTCTTAGGTTAATGTATTGATTTATTTATTATAGGGACATGATAGTAATTGTAAATTAAAAATAAATTTACTATTAAAAAAATGGAATTTACTAACAAAAATAGGGGTTATATGTCTTTTTCGAAACTTTAAGAGGTTTTATATCTCTTTTTCCAAATGTTAATGGGCTCACTGAAGCTATCGAATTAAGAGAACATTTTAATATTTAAAAAAAAAGAATTGACTTGACTTGGCTTGTTATCTTACTTAAATGACGTCTAACTTGTGGCGGAGTTTGTCGCAGTGCAACTTCGGGGAAATTGTAACTACCCAAATGACACTTATCATATCTCTATAATAAATAAATCAATCTATTGACCTAAGACAATGAGCCCCCAATTTTGCTTCCTATTTGCCCAATTTGTCTTTCATCCATAAATAAGTTTATTTAATATGTCATTTGTCCAATTTGCTCTGGAAGAAAATAAAATTGATTTTAATTTTATCTATTATTCATCGCTTTTTATCATCTTATCATTGGGAAAAGTATATTTCTAATTTAGAGTGAATAATTTGGGAAAAGGTAATTACATTTCAATTTACATTTCAATTTTAAGTTTTAAATAAAAATTATTGGTTTCATTATACACGTCATTGATAACATGTCTTAGGTTAATGTATTGATTTATTTATTATAGGGACATGATAGTAATTGTAAATTAAAAATAAATTTACTATTAAAAAATAGAATTTACTAACAAAAATAGGGGTTATATGTCTTTTTCGAAACTTTAAGAGGTTTTATATCTCTTTTTCCAAATGTTAACGGCCTCACTAAAGCTATCGAATTAAGAGAACATTTTAATATTTAAAAAAAAAGAAGAATTGACTTGACTTGGCTTGTTATCTTACTTAAACGACGTCTAACTTACGACGTCTAACTTGTGGCGGAGTTTGTGGCAGTGCAACTTCGAGGAAATTGTAACTACCCAAATGACACTCTTCACGAGTTTAACTCCCAGCTGAACTCCACAAGGGAAGTGGGTAGAAATAATAAACAAGAGTAAATATTTAGCTTAACGTGAATCGTTGTGTCTAGCTGCTTGGTCGCTGCTTCGGTGGCATGTTTAGGCTCCTAGTAGTAAATATTTATTTTTAATTTTTAATAAAAAATAAAGATAATTAATAAAAAATAAAGATAATTTTAAAATAAATGAGGTTATATTAATAAAAAAAGAAAAGTACAGTGAGCCCCTTAACATTTGGGAAAAAAGACATAGAGCCTCTTAAAGTTTTGAAACAGACATATAACCCCTATTTTTGTTAGTAAATTCCATTTGTTTTAATAGTAGACTTATTTTTAATTTACAATTACTATCATATCTCTATAATAAATAAATCAATATATTGACCTAAGACAATGAGCCCCCAATTTTGCTTCCTATTTGCCCAATTTGTCTTTCATCCATAAATAAGTTTATTTAATATGTCATTTGTCTAATTTGCTCTGGAAGAAAATAAAATTAATTTTAATTTTATCTATTATTCATCGCTTTTTATCATCTTATCATTGGGAAGAGTATATTCCTAATTTAGAGTGAATAATTTGGGAAAATGTAATTACATTTCAATTTTAAGTTTTAAATAAAAATTATTGGTTTCATTATACACGTCATTGATAACATGTCTTAGGTTAACGTATTGATTTATTTATTATAGGGACATGATAGTAATTGTAAATTAAAAATAAATTTACTATTAAAAAATGGAATTTACTAACAAAAATAGGGGTTATATGTCTTTTTCGAAACTTTAAGAGGTTTTATATCTCTTTTTCCAAATGTTAAGGGGCTCATTGTACTTTTTTTTTATTAATATAACCTCATTTATTTTAAAATTATCTTATTTTTTATTAAAAATTAAAAATAAATATTTACTGTTAGTAGCGTCAGCATGCCACCGAAGTAGCGACCAAGCAGCCAGACACAACGATTCATGTTAAGCTAAATATTTACTCTATCATTTGGGTAGTAACAATTTCCTCAAAGTTGCACTGCCGCAAACTCCGCCACAAGTCAGAGGTCATTTAAGTAAAATAACAAGTCGAGTCAACGTTAGGGGGCCAAACGTTAAGATTCATAACATAAAGTTGACATTTCAAATATCATTAAGCAGTGTTCGCTTTTTTTACTTAATAACTTAAAGTAATTAAAGTGACTTAACATAGGTAATTAATTAAGTGAATAAGAGATATTTGTTCTTATAACTTGACAAGACTTCTCAAATAGTTTTGATTAAATAAAAGAAATTAAGAGCTTGTTCGGTATCATTTTTAGAGGCTTAATTTCATTTTGGTTTTAAGAGTACATATGTAATTCACGTTTGGTGGGATGGATTCAAAAAATGAATTATAAAACAAATAATTCATATTCTCTTTTATCGTTACAAAACTGAGAACGTCTTTAACATGTTTTCAACGAATCACAAATTAAATCATTAAAAAAATTGCAAAAAAAACCTAAGCCTTATCTCTTTATTCTAATCGAAAGTCACATCTCTCTCTCCATCGTAGTTCTTCAACCGTAATTCGTCACGGCCCTCTCTCTCTTCATCATAGTTCTACAACCAAGATCGATTGTTGCTGTCTCCCTTCTCCATCTCGACTGCTGCTGCTGCTGCTGCTACGGCGTCTTTGTTAAGGATGGACTGGTGTTACGGCTACTGCTGCGTCTCAACACCTATAAATTCAATTAGAAAATTCTTCATCTAGAAACCCAAGGTTTAGTTTGTGTTGGACACGGAGGCAAAGATTTAGATATACAGTGAAGATGAATTGATACTCTGTGATAGTTTTGAGCGTTTTGATTTGTGGGTTTATTAAATTGGGTCTTTGCAGAGAAGGTAATTTCATTCAGATGAGACCCGGAGGCGTTTATGATTATGGGAGCAATCAAATGAGTGCTAAGATCGAAGCCCTCGTCCGTTTCGCAGTTCAAGAACATAACAAGAAAGATGCCATTTTTATTTTTTTTCCATTTTGTGTTTCATTTTGTTTTAATGATTCTTCTTGAGTAGTTAATCAAATCAATTAATTACATAAATCATGATGATTTATATGTTGGTTTAAAAATTTGTTTGAAACTTAGATGTTTTTCCATAATTTACATAAATTTTGGATTATGTAGAATGCCCTTCTCGACTTTTCAAGGGTGTTGAAGGCCAAGGAACAGGTGGTTGCTGGCAAGTTATACTATATTACATTGCAAGTGATTGATACTGGCAAGAAGAAGATATATAAAGCTAAAATTTGCTGGCAAGCTAAGGAGGGGAAGCGAAGAAGAGAAGCACCGGGTTGAAATAATTAAGAACAGTGATAGAAAGTTTTATTTGAAGTAGATGGAGTGCTATAACTTAGCAATTATATTAGTATATTAAATAGTGTTGTTTGAGGCTGCTATGTTCAATGATACGATCAGAAATTTCATAACAATATCAGCCATAATTTTTTTTTTATTAATGCTAATATTAAAACTTTATCATAATTTAATTTTTTATAATTATTTTGTTTAAATTATTTATGATATGTATTAGTTAAACAATTATTTTCTAATTATGATTTAAATGTTTGGTAAAAATTATTTTTGAAAATGGTATTACGGAACACATATTCTCTATTTTCATCATTTTCAATTGTGTCTACCAAACGCATATTATTGTTTTCAGTTTTAGAATACAAGATATAGAAAATAATATCAAACGCATATTTAAATTTAAAATACAACAACTCCAAAACACCATTTTTATTCTCATTTTTATTTTCAAAAAATACAAATTCAGAAATAATACCGAACAATTATAATTTTTTTTACTTTTTATTGAATAGGACCAACTAATTTTTAATGTTATTAATATTCCCATCCAAATCACTCTATCTCTTTTGTTTTCTTTCACTTTTTAGTTTGTATATAGTCTTTCTCTTTTCTTTTTTAATCACAGAATTTTTTTGATATTTTTCTTAGCAACCTACAAATTACCAAATTACAAGTTTCTTTTATTCTCCTAATTCATCGGAAATGCCAGCCCTACTAAAATCCTATTCAAAGTCCACCCATTAACAAGCAACAAATCTTAAACAAGACTTGTACAATCAGAGCCGTTGAAAAATGCTCTCAACCTAAAACTCTCTCGACAAGACCAACCCCCCTCCCCTTGAGGATGATCGATCGGCCAAGAAAACCAAATTCAGAGCACAAGGGGAGGATGGAGATAATCCATCTATGCTATCCTTTCGAGATAAACTAATGGAACAACAAAGGGGGTGATTGATGCTGAAGTTGGTAGAGAAGAATTCATGGGGAGGGAAAATGATATTGAAATGGAAAAAGGAGGATGTGGTCATTGAACAGGAAGGCTTTTTACCTTCAATTTCTTTTTCACAAAAAGTCCATGAGCAACTCATAAAACCATGGCAATCTACTGTGGTGGTGAAACTTCTTGGCCGCATGATTGGATACAAAGCGCTTTGCTCACGGCTAGAAATCTTGTGGCCTAATATTGGCAGATACTCTGTTATAAATTTGGACAATGGCTATTTTCTCGTTAAGTTCAGGAAGGAAGGTGATGCTGATTTTGTTCTTACACAAGGGCCATGGATTGTTTCGGGGCATTACCTGACCGTTCAGCTATGGTCGCCTCATTTCGATAGTTCGAATGAAAAGATTGATAAAATCACTGCATTGATAAGGCTTCCAAGTATGCCTCTACATTATTACCATAAAAAGATCATTAGAATGTTGGGGCATGTTATTGGAAAGATAATCAAAATTGATTGTAATACGGAATTGGCGACGAGAGGTAAGTTTGCCCATATTGCAGTGGAAGTATCCCTTGAGAGTCCTTTAATCTCTCAATTTTTACTGGATGGAAGAATCCAAAGGGTTGAATATGAAGCACTTCCAACAATATGCTTTGGATGTGCAAAGTATAGACACACCTCTTCCTCATGCCTGGATAAATTGATTTTGGAAGCAAGAGGGGAAAAGATGAATGATATGGCTTCAGGTGAAACTACCAAGGGAAATTCAGATGTCTCGCCAGCGGTGGTTACTCCGGACAATCCAAGATTTGGTCCTTAGATGATCGTGGCTAGGAAAGAAAATTATAGAGTAAATAAGGAAAGAGCAAATGCAAAGGAGCCTACTCAAAATAGTTTTAGGAAACAGAGTATAGGTTCCAGATTCGGTGTCTTACGACAGGAAAGTAAGTTAGACAATGATTCTGGGGAAATTTCAAACGCGGCTATCACCATGGATAATCACGAGAAGACCATTGCTCCTCCTAAAAACAAGGAAAAGATGATCTCATGTGACTCCAAAGGCTCCATCCAAATGATGTTGTTTGGAAGCAAGGGAAACCCCGTGACAAGAAACAAGAATGCTGCCACGTCTGAACACACTACCCTCAAACCTTCACGTGAAATACACAATATACCCCCACAAGTGGTCCTAGCTCATCAAGTCAACACCCTATTGAGTCCATGGAAAAAAATATCTCACGTAACAAGTCCAAGTCATCTATAACTCATTCTCCTGAACCAACTTTAATCCCAACTTCTTTGGATCCTAAAGATCATTCTGCAGTAATATTAAAAAACAATTGAGAAAATAGGACCATTCAGGGCCCCCCATCCGGTTCCTCCCAAACCAAACCCCAATGAGGAGCCTCTTGATATAGGCGATAGGGATATGGATAAGGTAGATGAGGACTCATCAGATGGTGAATATATGGAGGAATTAGAGGATGACGAATCTGAGACATCAGATGAGTCTCAATTCTTTGTTGAGGAGGATAATATGGATGTCAATCAGCAAGGCGTTGAGCCTTTGGAGTAAGTTTGTCCTTTATTTCAATTTTTTGCTAATGAATCTGTCGTTCTTGTTTTGGAATTGCCATGGGGCGGCCTCGCAGTTCTTTAGACGAACGTTCAAGATGTTTGTTCAAAACTATAAACCCAAACTTGTGGCTCTTTGTGAACCTCGGATTAGTGGAATTAAAGCTGATGACTTTATTCATTTTAGTGGTTATGATCATTCCCATCGAGTTAAGGCGACTGGTTTCTCAGGTAGAATTTAGTTATTATGGAGAGCGGGTTTAGATGTCACCATCCTTATTAATCATAAGCAATATATTCACTTTCAAGTGTCTAATTCAAGGGGTTTAACTACCTGGGTCATCGCGATTTATGCCAACTCAGTTCATTCTCTGCGAAAATTTCTTTGGAAGGATTTAACTTATTTGGTTGAGACAATTCATGGTCCATGGATGCTAGCAGGTGACTTTAATGCCATTCTTTCAACCTCAGAGAGTAAATGAAGTACTAATAGTGGTAGCGGACCTTGTAAAAATTTTCAAAATTGGTTCCACAAACACGAATTTTGCGATCTCCATGTTACTAGACCAAAATTTACTTGGGAAAGGGGATCGCTTTATAAACGCTTGGATAGAGTCATTTGCAATGATATTTAGTTCAACACTTCTAACAAGGCACGAGTGTTTCACTTACCAAGATTGGGGTCTGACCATCGACCTATCCTTCTTAGTTTGAATAATGAGGGTACTGGGAACAAAGGTTTGAAACCATTTAGATTCCTTTCATCTTGGCTTACTGATAATCGTTACTCTGGTTTTGTGTCTTAAGTATGGAAGAAGGATGTTGATTATAATGTTTCAGTAAAGAAGTTTACTGAAAAATTTGATCATTGGAACAAGAATGAGTTTGGAAATATTTTTAAGCAAAAAAGGAAAATCTTAGATAGACTTGGTGGAATTCAAAAAGCTCTGGAGAGTCACCATTCCGATAACCTGTTAAATTTGGAGACTCATCTTAGTAAAGAGCTTAATGATATTCTCAATCAAGAAGAACTCTTGTGGCTTCAGAAATCTCGCAGCGATTGGATTCAATTTGGGGACAGAATACTTCATTTTTCCACCAGAAAACAATGACTAGGAGAACACAACCAAATCGTCTGGATGAAAGATGACAGGGGCCAGTGGATTTCGGATGAGGATGAGCTTAAGGCTCATGCTACTAATTTCTTTCACTAATTTATACACGGCTGACACTAATTCTATTGAAAGTTATTTTATTCCTAATGATTTTCCTTGCCTTGATACAAATAGGTACCATATCATGAAAAAATCTGTAGATGACGAGGAAATTCAAGACATTATTTTTAGCATGAAGCCTTTAAAGGCGCCGGGAATTGACGGCATGCATGTTATTTTTTACCAATCTCAATGGGAGGTGGTTGGCAAGTCGGTTTGCAAGTAAATCAAAGATGTTTTCAATGGAGAGACTGTTCCTGGAAATTTCTTGAAGATATTAATCATTCTTATCCCAAAAATTGACAATCCAACTAGTTTAAAGTTTTTCCGGCCTATTAGTCTTTGTACGGTTATGTATAAAACTACCATTAAAATCATCGCTAATAGATTAAAGACTGTTCTCCCTGATCTTGTATGTCCGCATCAAACTAGCTTTGTTCCAGGGCGGCACATCACCAAAAACATTATAATCGCCCAGGAGATTATTCATAGTATGAGACGGAAGACTGGCACACGAGGATTCATGGCTATCAAAGTAGATTTGGAAAACGCTTATGACAAATTAAGCTGGGATTTTATCTAGGAGACTTTGGTTTTTGTGGGTCTTCTTACGAACTTTATAAGAATAATCATGGAGTGCATCACCTTATGTTCCATGCAGATTCTTTGGAATGGCGAGCTTACAGATTCTTTCAAGACTTCTAGAGGGATTCACCAGGGGAACCCAATCTCTCCTTACATTTTTGTTCTTTGTATTGAAAGACTTAGCCACAGCATCAATTGAGAAGTGCAATAGGAGCGATGGAAACCCATAAGGCTGTCTCGGAAAGGTATACCCCTTACCCACATTTTCTTCGCTGATGACCTCCTTTTTCTTGCAAAAGCTTCCTTTGAACATGCGAAGATGGTGATCAAAACTATGAATGCTTTTTACAACATGTCGAGAGAAAAAGTTAGCAAAGAAAAAACCCGGTTATACTTCTCGAAAAATGTGGAACCTGCTCTGTCAAAGAAAATCAATTAACTAAGTGGCTTTTCAACCTCAAAAAATTTGGGGATCTAGGTATGCCGCTTCTTCATGGTTGGGTTACCAATAAAACCTATCAAGAGATTCTAGATCGAGTAGATAAATGTCTCTCAGGATGGAATGCAAAGCACCTTTCTTTTGCTAGAAGGCTTACACTTGCTCAAGCGGTAATCCAAGCCTTGCCAATTTACTCCATGCAAACCACAATGATTTCCGCGAGGCACTCAAGAAAAAATTAATCGCATTTCTCACTATTTTATATGGAGTGGGAATAGCGAGAGGAATAACATGTCCATGGCTAGCTAGGATAAAATCTGTCAACCTAAAATGGCAGGCGGTCTTGGCTTAAAAAATCTTCTCCAAATCAATGAGGCGTTATTGATGAAGATTGGGTGGAATATTATTGTTTCTCCTACAAGCCTGTGGATCAAAGTTTTATGCTCTAAATACGGCATTGAGAATGACAATCTCCCCACAGAGCTACCTATAAGACATGGTTCTTATGTGTGACGTGCAGTGGGTACGGTTTGGCAAAAAGTCTTGAATGGTATTCGTTGGCAAGTTGGAGATGGTTCAAAAATTTTTTTTTGGAAATATTATTGGGTAATGCAAAATGTCATTTTGAAGGATTATTTTGTGATGCCGATTCCGAGTAATATGCTTGACAACTCTATTAAGGAATATGTTGACAATAATGGACAATGGAATTGGGTTGCTTTCAGCAATTATCTCCCTCACAGGTTAGCGCTCACTATTGCTGTCATCATGCCTCCATGTGTCGGGGGGGTATGGATCGTATCTTTTGGGGCTTCTCGACTAAGGGCAACTTTACAGTAAAATCAGGATACCAAAGTATTTCAAGCAAATCCTCCAATCGTATCGGCTTAAGATGGGACCTTATTTGGAGCTGGAAATAACCACAAATTGTTAAAACTTTCCTTTGGTTTGCTATTCAAAATAAGTTAAAGATCAAAGCTGAGCTAGCTAGAAGACATATTTTGGTAGAAAATCAATGTGCGAGGTGCAAAGTTGGCGTGGAAGACTCTCTTCACGCCCTTAAAGATTGTGTGGCAGCCAAGCATTTTTTGTTAGCTATTGTCCCTTTTAGCCTACGAGATAGTTTTTTCTCTTTAGACTTAAAGGATTGGATTCTTACTAATTTAAAGCCTGATCGTTATGATAGTAATGGAGTGGATTGGTTTGTTATTTTTGGCATAGCAATCTGGCGCTTGTGGTTTTGGAGGAACCAAGCTCCGTTTAAGAATGTGTAGAGGAGTAATCACAACATTATTTTAGATATTATGACATAAAACTATGATGACTTTGATCAAGCCTGGAGCTTCAAAGATTGTGAAGCACTTTGGATGGAAACCACCTCCTGAAAATGCCTTCAAATTGAATACTGATGGGGCCTGCAAGAAAATGAACATGGCAGCTGTGGGTGGGTTGATAAGAAATGCTAATGGTAATTGGGTTGCTGGATTCTATGAGAGCATTGGCATTAGTTCGGTTACTCATGCTGAACTCTGGGGTTTATTCTATCGTCTTGATCTGGCTTGGAAGCTGGGGATTCAGAATTTGTTGGTTGAAGTTGATAGCAAGTGCACCATTGATCTACTTGCAAACAGGAGCAATAGGCCTAATAGTTTTTCTTCAGTGATTCAAAGCATTAGGAGGCTCTTTGATAGGGATTGGCATGTGTGCATTAACCACATTTATCGTGAAGCAAACTTTACAGCGGATTTCCTTGCAAATTTCGCAATGAGTCAAACTCTTGGCTTCCATTTCTTTCACAACCCTCCTCGTGGTGTTGTCCATTGTTTAATTCATGACATGTACGAGAATGCTTCCCCGCGTTTTGTTTCGGTTTAGTCTTGTTGGCTCCTTTTTATATAAAAATAAAATAAATCTTAAACAAGAAAATCCAAAACTTGTGGTTGACTCTTCTCCAAAAGCATATTCAGCAGATTTCTCACAAAACGCAAAAAGGGTTTACTTTGAATGCTTGAATAACCAAGCAATATGAAAATTGAGATGTTGCTCTGCTCCTTGTGTGCAGGTGCAATTTTTTAAGTTTATAGATTTTAGTAGCTACAAATTATTGACGCAATTGTCTGTTAATTGATATAATCAGTGGCATTTGTGGTGTTGGACTAGTGCAACTGAGAAATTAGGACTCAAAATTGGATCTTAATCCGCTATCTTAGAATCATTATAAGCTGAAGAAACACTACAGGTAGCACGAGTTTGATCGTATCATATTGTTTATACCACACAAGGGGCAACTAAGAGATAGTAGGTGAGCTGCAAGTAATCATCTTCACAAGCACATGCGATTAAAAGAAAAAAAGAATGATTTTCACAAAGATTTTGTTGTGAAAATTTTTAATATACTCGCAAGTATACGAATCTAGAGATAAAATAGTGGTAACGAAGTTGAACTCATAGAAATTGTTATAAATTGAAAAGTCTAATTTAAATCTAAAGTTAATATTAATTCTAACCTAGTTGAGCAAATTGAGTTTTTAAGAAAATTAAACTAATTAAATTAAGAAAATAATTAAAGTATAGGAGAATTCAATAAGACAAAAATTACCAAGGTTTCAAAATCCACCACTATTCAACTACTAATTATCTAAATATTAATTAATCCCCAATTTTACAGTGACAACTCGAAATCAATCTATGTCATCTAATGAATATAACAATTAAGCCTAATTAAAATTAATCTTGTGTAGGTTCTTTTTCTGCTTAATAGTATGACATTTAAGCATCCCATGTAAGCATATTGAATAACAAAGAATCAAAGTTTACCTAAGCACTCTGTATAAACAATTTAATAAAAGACACAGAATCAAAGATAACCATACATAAACTCTATAGACCCAAGCATATATTTAATCGACTATTGATCCTAACAATCAATAATACATGATAGAATTGAGGAAAAGATTTAATAACATCTAATTAATCATGTGAAACAAGAACTATAAACATTAAAGAACATATATAGGGAATTAATTAAATAAAAAGATAATTATTTCATTGAATAGAATTTCATTCTTAACCTCAGTATAAGAAAATTTATTAGACATACTTAAATTGGGAGCAACAAGATTAAGAAAATTAGCCATGGGAAGCCGAACTGTTACTCATTTTCTTCTCTCTGTTTTGCGGCTGCCCTTGTTTTCGTTCCTCCTTCTTGCGTCCAAAAACCAAAACCCAAAAACCAAAAACCAAAAACCAAAAACTTGCTTATATAGTCCTCAAAATGGGCCCCACCTTTCCAATTCTAAAGTCAAAAGTCTTTGGCCTCTCTCACACGCCAAATCCTTTGTATATTATTTCCTTATTAAAATTAGAAAGCTAGCCACACGTTTGACTTCCAAAGCAAAAAGCCAATTAATGATTTCTTCCTTTAATGCCCAGCACATGCATTCTAAATTGCTAAATAAAATCTTTCCTTAATTATCTTAAGCTCATGCGGAAGCTTTGGAACATAATCTTTAATTCTTCAATTCTTTCCTCTTATGGATCTTTTATGCACTTTTTGTTCATAATCTTAAATTAATTCTCTATTCAATACAATAATTCAATTAATTAAAAATAAAAAATAAAAATAACTAGCAAATATACAATAAAGGATAAAATATGTATATAAATTATGCTTATTAGATTTTCAGATGAATTTGTAAAATAAAAAAATATGTAGTTTGGTATTTTGTAGGTTGTTTGTAGTTTGGTATTTGGTAGTTCTCCATGGTGAATGATTAATAAGAGAGTAGATTCTAATTTAATTAAACCAATAAAATGTTTTAAATTTTTAATGGATGTTTAGATGAAAGTGCTGAAACTGAAATCTGATCGAGTCAGTTGGTAACTTGATACTAAATCCCTACATCAACATTAAATTATTTGGTGGAGAAGCAACTTATCAATCGTAAAAGGACATCCTGCGATCTTTAGTAAATAATATATGAATACCTGAAATTTCAAAGGACACTAAGAGGGACCATAATTTTTTCCAATGATAATCTTTTAATGCTCAAGTTAGTTCGTATGTTTATAGGAAAAATAAAATTTATAGACCTCGTTTGAACAACAAAAGCAGAGGGTTTAGGAGAATCGAATCAGAAAAAAGAAACCAAGTACCAATTAATCGGCTTAGCCCATGTGCCTTTGACAGAAACCAGTCATTGACTTGGAAATATATAGGAGAGGAGAGCCAAGAGTGACTCTGCTGCCCACTTTCTCTCCTCTTTTCTCCTTTTTCTCTCGCCTGTCCCATCCACTTTCCTTATTCTTCTCCTATTTTTTTCTCACGCCTGGCCCCTCGACTTTCCTTCGTCTCCTTTTTATCCACCAAACAGAAAGGAAGGGGCTTCGATTCCTTAAATTGGATACCGTATGTAGAGAACTCTAATCAATGAATTCAAAATCATAAGTGATTGCTTATTTATTTTTAAAAGGTAGAGAGTTAGATAAAGGATAAATCAACTATGTCTAGTTAGTTAAATAAAATTATTTAAAAATTATTAGGCTAAATTCTTAAAATATTTTTTTAAATGGCAATTATCCACCGATCACCTGTTTTGTCAAATTTTTTAAAAAATAAATAAATTTTTTTGCTGAATTTCACCTGAAATTATATTTATTTTGCACCTATTCACTTTCATCTGGAGACTGTTAAGAGAACTAACGGAATCTTGAGTAAATGATTGTTTTGTCCCCCAAATGAAAAATTACAATTTCACCCTAAATAAATACAAAAAATAATTAGATTTAATATTGCAGCCATTAGCTCTCAACGGCTACAATTTGGGTATATAAACACAAGAACCATAATACATGAACAAGTCATTCAACCATGCAAGCTACTCACAACCAACCATATAAGCTACTCACAACTAGCCATATAAACCCGCTCATACAATCTATTAAATTTTTTTTATGTAATCCATAACACATCATTATTGTACCATTCATTCAAACTCATTATCTACACATTGAAACATTACAACCAATCAACCATTCATTCATTCAAACTCAACACCTGCTCAACCATCATCCACATGTCACCTGCTCAACCATTCATTGAGACACATCATCCATACATTCAAAATGGCATCAAGTTATAACTCAAGTTCTGCAATCAGTGACAGCCACAAAGAAAAATTAAATGCATTCCCAAGTACTGTTGGTATGGCGTGCAAGCATGTGCTATGGTTACCACTACACCACAAAATCCTAATGCAGTGTTTTGGTCATGTAGGCTGAATAGATGTAAGTTTTGGCAATGGTCTACTACCGAAGCTCTCATATATCCTAGTAGTAGAGATCAAATGGTAGATAATCAAAATTTAGAGCTGAATGTAGTAAACTTTGGAGTTGATGAGATGATGAAGATAAAGAAAAGGCTTAGGCTCATTGAAGGAAAGCTTAAATATATAATAGTACTGCTAGTATGTCTCTGTGCAATTGTGTTTATTAAAATGTAATGTATCCTATAAAACACGCATTAATGAAATAAAAGCTTAATTATGACCTAATAGTCCTAGTATCTATCTTTGCAATTACATTTAAATACACCCTAAATAACATATCGTTAACCACAATAATTCAAAAACGTCATATCATAGTTATCCAAAATACAGCCAAAATAACCATTAATAATATAATCAAAATACAGCCCAAATGACCATTGATAGCCACATAATTATCCAAAATATAATCAAAATAACTGGCAATATTCCAAAATAACAACCAAAATGGCAAGTTAAAACAAGTTTAGTTTATTCCCATTCATTACAAAGAACTTGTGACAATTGAAGCTTGAGATGGATTTTTGGATTGGTTCAGTCCCGGACTTGATTCTTTTTCTTGTTCCAGGACCTCCAAAGCTAGCTTGAGCCCTTTTTTTTTCTTTGTTCTAGCATTGGAACTTTGACTTAGGCCACTAGGTATCTAAAATATATGTTATGTTAGTTTAAGAACATGAACAAAAAGAACAAAAATATACATACATACAACCAAGATAGCACATTTCTTACTGTTTCGGATGCAGTAGCTACTGGCTGGCCTGAACCAATTAACTTTGCTGCTGATGCCTATGAAATACGTTGATTTGTAAATGAATGTTATGTTATACATAAAACAAACCATATAGGCACAACAAATGAAATATAAGTGCAAGCAGTACCTGTTTTCTTCTCCGTATTGCCTACTCTGAAGCATTTAATGGCTGACTTAATATTGTTGATGCCTACAAAACATGATGATAGTATAAATATAATAAATAATAATAGTTACACATAATAAAAAATAATAAACATAATAAATAATAATAGTATATTAAATATACCTAAGAATTTTTGTTCCTAGCTCTATTTTCCCTTGCAATAGAAGGCCTTAATGGTCAAGACCTCACATTGTGATTAAAGCCATCACAAAATGAGCAAATGACAAAAAACTTTCTTTTCTCTTTTAAAGGCTCATTTGCTGCTCTTTTTTCTAGATTTTTTAGGCCTTCCAATTTTTTTTTTCAACAATTAGTGGGTCAATCAACGGTCTTCCTGTAGGCTCTCATGTACACTGATCTAGAAGGAGGCTAAACATCACTGAATATGTGTTAAGGTAAACATATCTGCTAAAACAAGCTTGAATGTACTCTTGAACTTCATGTCTTGCATATCCTATGGCAGTCATAACATGTTGACAAGGGAGATCGGTAATTTCTCAATAACTGCAATCACTTGTTCTGGACTCTAGCTTCACCATAGGCTCTATCCATGACTTTAAAATTTAGATCACCAGAAGCTTATAAAATTATTTTCTGTGCAATCTTATTTTTTTTATTCAACTTTTTCAAAACCTTAGATGTCAGCTATCTTTCCTAAGTGCCTACCTCATTTCTTCTCTTTGTAAACCGTTTCATAAGTCTACATCTAATTTCTTCGAGCATTGCCAAGAAAGGTCTGTCTCGATAAAGTAATATCTAGTTGTTGAAGCACTTCCATGCATTGTTATCAGTACAATCTACCATGTAATTTCTATTATATGTGTGTATCAACCAATTATAACTATGTAGTTCTCGTTCTAACCACTCAAATGCAACTTCTTTTTCGACTTTGATCTCTGTCATTGCCTCATCAAAATCATGCTTGTTATTGCTTTTGGTAGTTTTCTAAAACAACTATTTCAATTGTGCACCAAGAAATTACTTGGAAAGCTTAACATAAACATGCCTAGAATATGCCCCATGATAAATAGTAGAAATATGTTTGAAATTACATTAATTAGCCTCTTTTGTCTATCACTAATGAAAGTGACCTGCCTTCCACCATCCAAATAACTGTTCAAGTGCTCCATAAACCATCACCATGTCTTTGTATTCTCAATCTCACAAACACATATTACTAAAGGGACAATCTTATTATTATCATCCATGCCAATAGTAGCTAACAACACTCCACCACACTTACCTTTCAAGTGACATCTATATACTCCAACAAAAGGTCTACAACCATTAAAATTTGCATTTTTTTTGTTCAAGAAAGGCAACAAAAAACCTTTGGAATAATACCTTATTAGGAATAGAAACAATATCACATAACACCTTGCATATTGCTGTCGAATCAGCTTTGTGAATGGCAGCATCATAGTCAAATAATTTCTGATATCCCTTCGAATGATCCCCAAATATCTCAAGTCTTGCCTTTGCTATAGCCTTATACAATATCATCTTTTCAATCTTCAAACCATATGTCTATTGCACATAATTCTTCAAAATATCAATCTTCACATTAAGGTTAACAACACCCTAACCCTTTATTTTAGAAACAACCCAAAAGGAGGTAACTTTTACTGTCTTGTTAATAAGTCTACACTCATGCTTTTTGTTGTATTCTCGCAATATAAAACCAATTGCATCATTCAGTTTTGTACCAGCCACGTACCACGGACAGTTAGCTTCTTTACAAGTACCTATAAATTGTTTTGGCTCACTATATACTGTTTTAATGGCATACATTTCCTAACCATCACCTATGTAATATTTCTCTAAAATGAACAACATCTCTAACACACGTGCCCTAATGTTTAGCCTATATTTCCCATTAGCACCCATTTGGTACTCATGTTGTTATAAGTAATTAGTTAATTAGACAATGCCAAACTCAACATCACATCAGAAGAATCAACCACCATTTTTACCTCTTTATTAGCATCAGATAGATTGTCATCTGAATCGAATTCTAAGTGGCTATTTTGACCCCTTTTACAATCCTTACTATCCTCATCAACAATATTAGGTTCAGTATCATCATTAAATTTAGCTTCCATGAATTGTGTATTAACATTGTCGTCACTGCCAACTCTTTTGTCTGAATAGTCAGATAGCAATACATCCTCATCAGATTCATCAACCCCAACAACAGCTTGTCCCCAAATAGTAGCTAGTCTCCCAACAACAGCTTGTCCCCTAACAATAGGATATCCCCCAACAAAAGCATTTCCTTTAACATATTCATCCAACTAGGTAATCAGTTCATCAAGCAACACAACTCCTAGCTTAGTGAATAATGCTTGCAGTAAGGAAGAATCTTGAAACGGGGGTGAAGAATTAGTACAACTTTAATAGTAAAAGTATTGACACCCAAAATCTGATGAATTCTATGCAAAAAGTTCAGCCCAAAGTCTGAATCCAGCGCAACCTTCACCTTATTATTTGGGTTCATAACATTCAACATAATTTTTTAAGCAAAGTTTAATCCATATGGACTCGTAATATTTACATTAGCCTCTTTTATCTTTGCAACAGTACAATCAGGTTCAAGTAACCCTAAATTCTGCTTCATGCCTTGAAAAGATATCATTATCTTTAATTGTGGCATCTTGAATGTCCAAAACAAACAAACAGATTCACCATAACATAGTTAGATACATTGATGACGCATAAATGTAAGTGTATGAAGGAAATAAAATCAAACAATTAAGTTATCTCCTTATTGTATTCCAACAGCCATTATTCCTTGAATTAATAACATATTATTAACATATTTCAGGTAAGAAACTTAGAGGAAAGCCATGGAAACAAACATCCTGCAAGACTTTGTCAGATTATAAATTATAGTTTTTGAGAAATTCAAATTTCGCATGCTCATGCCAAACCTTCACCAAGGGGCTAGGGGATATGGATACATATTGATAATTTGTTTTAAAAAATCACGACCCATAGTTTAGCAACTAAAATTTTTCAAAAACCTCATATTTTGTAAACCACAGGCACATATACATGAATAAGCAATGGATAAATATGCATTCAACCAAACTAGCAACAACCTTTCATGCATGTGCTTTTCATCAACCTTAAAACACTATATTACTGCCCAATTTATCATTACCCTAAAAAGTTTACTACAAATCAACCTAATATGTACTCTAGGGTTTTAAAAAAAAAAATGATTAACAACATTATAGATACAAATCTTAAATAACATTGTTTCATATGAAAACTAAATGAAAATAAATAAATAAAACAAAACATACTTGATACTAGCCTCAAACCCTAGAAAACCTAAGTGTTGAGATTTCTAAACAGCTCATGGCTTTCCTCAATACCTTTGAATCTTTGATTTAACAAAATTTTTGAAACTCAAGCGTAGTTCATTGATGAAAATGGATGGAAATTGTAGAAAAATAAGCGGGAATTTGTTGGTTCTTCATGCATGGTGGTGGGTCACCTAATGTGTGAATAAACAATGGTTGTTTTCGTTGCTTGGTCTGCTCTGGACCACTTTGCCTTTTTCTTTTCTTTTTTCTATAATCAAAGTTGCGTTGTTTTAGGCTGTGCTGGTGAAATGACCAATTTGCCCCTATGACGTCAATAGTGTTATAACAGTCTCCAGAAGGAAGTAGATAGGTGCAAAAAAAGTAACTTCAGGTGGAATTCAGTAAAAAAAAAAAAGAATTGTATATTTTTGAAAAAGCCCCAAAAATAAGTTGTCGGTAGATAATTACCCTTTTTTAAATTTAACTTAATCTCAACCCAATCCATTCCCTAGCTGCATTACCTGCATCTATTATTAAGGCATAATATCTTCACCCATTTCTACCATTAAAAAATCTCAGAAATAGTAAAATGAGATGAAGAAATCAAAGAAACTGTTGAAAGGAGAGGGACTAAATAATAGCAAGAGAGGTATTTATTGAAGAAGATCATTCTGTTTCTATTTTTTTGGAAGAAAAAGAGGATCCAAACAAAACTGAGGGAACAAAAGAGATCCAAGTGCATGGAACAAAGGGGGAAAAAAAGCATGGTTCCACTTGCACTTTAAAGAGAATGTGATGTGAGCTAGGTTTGAACTTCAAACTTCTAGTTTTTCAACACAAAAGGTTTTAACAACTCAACTAGTTGGTCATACACAAAATCTTTTTACATTTGATTGATTTTTTTTTTTTAGAAAAAAAAGTTATTGATAATTAGTATATGCTCAACAGACTTTTAACATATTGATAATGATTGTGATTCCAACATTTTATAAATGATAAAATTAATATTCTACAAACTTTATAAATGATAAAATTAATATTTTATTGTCCATTAGATGAACTGTTATGATCCCAGATCTTTAGCATTACTATTAACATTTTTTTAAACAAATAAAAAAATCAAAGGAATATTTCACACCTCTAATTCAAATTTAAGATATACTTAACAAATAGTTTACTTTAAACATGTAAAAGCTAAAAGGAATTTAAGTCTATTACAAATAGATGTAGGCAATTTTAAAATCCTAAAACTGATCAACTTAAATAATTAAGTACAAAATTAATAAAAAAATATTTATTTTTCAAAACACAATAAAATTGTAAAAATTAAATGACACGAAGATTTTTACATGGTTCGGATTCATCAATCGTACATCCATGAGGCCACGCCTAGATGAAAAGCAATTCAGTAAGTTGAGATGTTACAACCTATGGATTTACCAAACTTAAGACTCTCACTTAAAGTTTATCACCATATAGCTTACTCAATCTTAGACTGAATCTACTTCTCTTGAATAATTGCTACCTCTCTTGATCCACGATCCTCAAGGCACTTCACAAAGTGATCAATATCAATTCTTCAATTTTTCAATGTTTAGTAATCCAGGATTAAGGATGGCAATATGGAGAGGAGGGGATCGACATCCTTTCACCCATCCCTGATATTTTGCATATATTCATATCCCCTCCCCGTCCTTGTCAGAATTGCTTGAGGGGATCCCCGTCCCCTCCCCGAATAATAAGAGGGGGTCCCCGAGGGTCCCCGATCCCCAAATAACTGATACGTTTTTAACTTCTGAACTTAATTTAATCATATTAAAATAAAATTTAAACAAAAGTAAGACTTGAAATATATCTTAGATTGATATTAATCCATTACAAAAATTACACTACAAAATACAAATCATCAGAATAATTATCTTCGTCAACCTTCATAATCCTATAATAAAAAGAAATTACTTTAATATTAATAATGAAATCAATGAAATGGGTATAGACACTGAAATTAATATTTTTAATAAAAGCATTTACTCTTACACCTCATGCTCATCATGTTCTTCCTCGAGGAATGTGGCAAATTGAGAGATAACATCAGATTTCAAATCTAAATCAATAAAAATAATATAAACAATATGACTCATAATCTAAAATAGTTTTGGGCTAAGGCCTTTGGAATAAGGTTTCGTCAAATAGTAATTCAGGATTACAACTATTTAATTAGGCTCAAACATTTTATAGTAGATTTGTATAAATATTTTGATATTTTTTATTTATACTAATATTTAACATTTTATAATTTAAATTTTATTATTCATTTATTAATAATTCTAAAAAATAAAATCAAAATTAAAAATTAAAGGAAATGGAGAAATGGGTAGGGGATGAAAATTGCACCTCATCCTTGTTCCTTCCCCGAATAAGAAATTGGGTAAAATATTATCCACATCCCTTCTCTAAATAAGAAATTTGGAATAAAACCATCCTCATACCCTCCCCAAATAGGGAAAATCCCTAAGGGTCCTTGTCCCCATAGGGATTTTTGCAATCTTTATCCAAGATCCACATATATCTCTACATAGGTAAAAAGAAATAGTCTTGTTACAAGACTTGAATGAAGAAGATAATAAAACAAATCAACACAACATTATGTGCCAAATTTGAATTCTCTAAAGGAGGATACCTCTCTTCATATAGGTACTAAGGTTTCACAAAAATTGCAAGACTTGGATTTTTTCCAAATAAGAGTTTATTTCCTCTTATAATTCCTATGAATTTGAATAGGAATAAACATGATATTTTGTCTTACTTGTCTCCCAAGAAATATCTAGAGATTTAATAAACTTCATGTTTGAATCAACTTCTTACTCTAAATAAATCTTATGCGCCAATTATGAAATCCTGTCATTAATTGATTTGCAATTTTAGACATTTAATAAAACTAGGAAAGAAATATTCCTAATAAATTGGAATATCACTAAATTAGGGAATTAATAAATTAATTCTTATTGCAAGATATGCAATAAATAAAATTCTAATTTAATTAGACTTCCCATAAGATTCCAACTGTATAACTAATGGACTTAACAAAAGTAAATTAAACTTAAAATTAATCTGACTCCATGGAGTATTTATTGAAAATTATAATAAATCTCTCCAAACTCCAAACACTTGATTGGAGAACATCACAAAACTACATTGACACGACTTAAAAGTGATTTCTAAGTTCTAAGTATAAGAGTATATTGTTATATTATAATTCAGTGAGTTCGAGGTCGATTCACAGAGAAATGATTTAATTTGTTTATTTAAGTTTATAAAAAATGAAATAAAATTTAAAAATATGCAATTTAATTTGAGAAAAACTATGAAATTGAATTGGTTAGGTTATGGATCCACTCCTAGCAATAAATACAATTTAATAAATTCTTTTTATTTTTATTTTATTTCCCAAAAGATTAATTGTATAAATTACAATTATTTTCCCATTAATTTTATTATGAATTAAGTACTTAATATGTCAAAATTAACTTGTCTACAATAAGTTAAAATATCATTTACCATACTTTATACTAAGATATTAAGAATTTATTGTACCAAACTCCCATATTTGTGTACAATAAATCAAAATTTCAAAATATAAAATATGGATAAATTAAATAAAAAATAATTTAATTTATATAATTAAAAATAGAATTTAATTAAATCATATTTTTCTACTAAAAGTTTCACCTCACCCTAACTATTACTATTTAGGTAAACATATTTGAAATAAAGGAAATTATTAAAATCGAAAAACACATAATTAAAAAAAATGATAATTGAAAATTGAAATAAAATTAATTTTATTTATTGAAAATATATTACAAAGAGAGATGAGAAGAAGAATTTGATCGGAAAGAAGAGAAGAGAATGTGTGGAGAGATGTGTTCCCCCCTCTCTATTTATACTAATACATGATTAATTTACACCACACAAATAAATAAAACTAATTACATCTTAACCTTACTTTGTCCCACTAATCAAACATAAACCTAACTTAATCCACTGAAGTACATTCAACATATTTCACTAACAATTACCATACCTAACATAGTAAAAACTTATAATTTCATAATTAACACATTTATCGTGTTAAAAACTTATAAATTTACAACAAAAGTCTCGGATCCTCCTTGACAATGACCCAATTTCTCAGACTTCTGGAATTCAAATTTGACATCCGTATATTTATTTGAAGCCTCAATTTGCGTGAAATTATTATTTTTACCTAATAAACACACAAAAATATACAAAATCAAATATTTAGAAAAATAGGTAGAAATTTGTAATATGTTACATAATTACAAATATATATTATAATATAAGCAAAAAATAATATTTTTACCCTTTAATAAATATACAATTTTTAACACTAATCATACGAAAATCTCAAACATTTCCCTGCGAAATCTTCCCCTGTGGTCAACCTACTAATGTTGATGATGTTGGAAATTGTGAGGTATTTTAAAATACTAAAATTAGTAATACACATATAGCCTTCACAAATGAGCTCACGAGCTTGGCCCATTTATTAGCCACTTGATGAAAACTTATACATTCGTTATCTTGGATTGAATAATCAGTTTTTTAAACTGTTTTGAATTGGTAAAGCTGAGCATATCCACATTCAGAGGACGTGCCTTGGTTTCAGCACTGCAGTTGCTTGATATCAGGCCTTAAAATCAGCTTCATGCACTCATTACTGGCAAAAATCAAGGAGATGATTGTTGTAATTTAAGACTATAAAAAGCCAGCTGCAGTGACTAATTGGGGGGAGGAAAAAAAAGAGAAAATTTTTTCTTATCATCTTCTCCATCTTCATCAAAGCTATACACTTTATCTGGAAAAACAAAAATATTAGTTGTTTGAATCAATTGTATTTTGGAGTGCGCCATTACAATTGGAAGAACATTGAATCCTAGAAGATCAGACTATCTTTGATTCCTTTACGCACCCAGAAATTATCCAAGAAGGCACAAAATATGTTCTTTAAGGACAGTGCTTTATTGGCACGCCTTAACTTTCTAATTTCATCACTTTCTATGTTTGTGTTTATCAATTATTGTTTTGCAGCTTCTACATTTATCAATTGGATTATTCAAAGAGTTGTTGAACTGAGGAAAAGTGAAGTTACTAGACAATTGAATTAAATTAGTTTGTTGTAGATTATTGTCAAACTTGGTGGCTTGAATTTTTTACTTAAATTTGGCTTTTAATTTATTAGTGGTGGGCCTTTCTTACAAAGTCACTTTCACTAATCTTCACTGTATTTTTTGCGGCCGTAGAAAGAGTTCTTGGTGGCTGGAGAATTTAGCTTTTAGATTTTTTTACTGTGAAATTTTACAAATATCAGAATTCATTGGTTTTTTAACAGCTTAAAGAACATACTCTTAACATCAAAATGAGTTTTGAAAATGTTCCAGCTCTTACAACAACTCCAGCCATGGCTTCCTCATCTTTCTTCTTTTGTCAAAGATAGAACCCTTTAATAGAGAACATTTCAAGCGTTGGCAAGATAAAATTCACGACCTTCTGAATGTGCACAATTTGGTTGAATACCTGACCTTTTCTCCCCCAGAAGAAGGCTGTGAAGACTTTGACAACAAAATGAAAACTTGGAATGCAAATAATAAAATCTGTAGGTACACGATTTTAAGTGCCCTTTCCAACAACCGCTATGACATATACTACACTTATAAGAATGCCTATGAAATTTGGAACCTGCTTAGTAAAAATATATTATAGAGGAGGCTAGATCCCAACAACACTTTATTAGTGACTTTCTGCATTTTAGGATGGTAGATAATAAGTCTGTTACAAATCAAATTCATGACTACCATCGATCAGTTGATAATCTTAAAAATGAAGGTATTATACTTCCTGCAAGATTTTTAGCTGGCTGATTAATTGAGAAACTTCCAGAATCATGGAATGACTATATCAAAACTGCGAAGCGTAAGAAGAAACCTATGAGCCTTGAAGATGTAGTCGTGCATATTAAGATCGAAGAGCAAAATAGGCTTAGAGACATGGCCAGAAACCTTCATTCTAATGCAAATATAATTGAGACTAAGCCTTAATCTGATCAAAGAAAGAAAAATCCCAACAAGAAATTTTTGAATAAAGGTAAAAATCCTATAGCTAAAAAGAAAGGTCAATGTTATGTTTGTGGAAAAATTGGACATTATGCCTATCAATGTAGAAATAAACCTCAGAGAAAGGGAGACAACAAAAATACTCTTAAAGCCAACCTAGCTGAAGGAGATGAAATTATTGTTGCTGTGGTTGTCTCTGAAGTGAGCATGGTTGCTGAATATAATGATTGGGTGATTGATTTTGGAGCCACCAAACACATTCGTGGTAACAGAAATTCATTTTTTTGAGTATACTCCAATGAGGGAGGGAGAAGAATTTATTTTCCTTGGTGATTCTCGATCAACTCTGGTCTTAGGCAAGGGAAAAGTTCTTCTCAAACTTACTTCTGGGAAAACCCTCTCACTGAGTAACGTTCTCCATGTTCCAGAAATTCGATACAACTTGATATATGTTTTTGTACTGGGCAAGGCTAGGGTTAAAGTGTCTTTTGAGGGTGAAAAAATTGTAATGACTAAAAATGGGGTTTTTAGTAGGAAAGGTTACTGTTCTAGGGAATAATTCAAGCTCAATGTACTGAATATTATCATTAATGAAAATGTTTCTTCTTCTACTTATATTTATTGTTTTGCTAATATTGTTGACTCTATTAATTTATGGCATAGAAGGCTTGGTCATGTGAATTTTTCTTATATTAAGAAAATAAAAGAACTTGGTTTACTGTCTAAATTGAACTTGTCAAATGACAAATGTGATGTACATGTGGAATCTACATTCACAAAGAAGACATGTAAACCAATTCAAAATAGAGAAACTGAACTTCTCAGTTTAATTCACATTGATCTTGATGACTTAAAATATACTATGACCAAAGGGGGTAAAAGGTATTATATTACCTTTATTGATGATTCTCAAGATATACAAAAATATATCTATTGAGAAATAAAGATGAAGCAGGTGAAAAATTCTTAATTTATAAAAGTGAAGTTGAAAATCAACTTAATAAAAAAAATCAAAAGATTAAGAACTGATAGAGGAGGTGAATATGATTCAAGCATGTTAAATGCTTATTGTGAGAATCATGGTATCATCTATGAAGTGACATCTCCCTATTCACCTGAATCTAATGCTGTGGCTGAAAGAAAAAATAAAACATTAAAAGAAATAGTAAATTCTATGTCAATAAGTTCTGGAGCACCGTTGAATTTGTGGGGGAAAGCAATGCTATTAGCTTGTCACATTCAAAATAGCATACCTTATAAGAAAACATGAAAGACACCTTATAAGTTATGGAGGAATTATAAGCCAAGCTTATCATACTTCAAAATATGGGGGTGCTTAGCGAAGGTTCTTAAATTAGTTCCTAAAAGAACTAGGTTGAGACTTAAAACTATTGACTGATTATTTATAAGGTATGCCTAGAACAATGCTACTTATAAATTCTTAGTATTAAGAGATGAGGGATATTCGTTTTTTAGGCAAATACCATCATTGAATCTAAGAATGCTAAGTTCTTTAAATCTATCTTTTCTAAGAAAACTAATACTAGTTGTTTACCCCATAAAGAATCAATTAGTGATCCTTCTGAGAGTTCAGATGTTAAACCAAGGAGCAGTAAAAGGATGAGAACAACCACTAATTTTGGTGAAGACTACTATGTTTTTCTTGCTGAGAATGATCCTCAAAATTTCAAAGAAGCAATGGCTTCTCGCGATGCACCTCTGTGGAGAGAGGTAATTAATAACGAGTTGGATTCTATCATGAGCAATCATGTATGGGAGTTGATTGATTTGCCTTCAGGTACTAAATCTATAGGGTGCAAATGAATTTTTAAAAGAAAATTGAAAGATAATGGATCAATTGATAAGTATAAGGCAAGATTAGCTACTGGACAATTGAATTAAATTGATTTGCTGCAGATTATTGTCAAAGTTGGTGGCTTGAATTTTTAACTTACATTTGGCTTTTTATTTATTAGTTATGGGCCTTCCTTACAAAGTCACTTTCAGAATCTTCTTTATATTTTTTGTGGCCGTAGAAAGAGTTCTTGGGGGCTGCAGAATTTAGCTTTTGGACTTTTTACAAATATCAGAATTCATTGGTTTTCTAACAGATGAGGCATCATGTTATTGTGCGGATAAAAACAAAATGGGCCGTGCACGCCGTAATTAAGGACCAAAAGACGGTGCCTACTGGTGCGGATTGGTACGGATTAGCATAATTATAAGCACCAAAGCTGGTTCTGGTTATTTATCTCAAATAATTTATGGTTTCATGTGTAAAATGCGCTATCGTTTTTTTTGGTTGCAGTGCAATGACATTTTTTTTTTCCTTCAATTTGATGCTGATTTGAAACTACAAATTAAGAGAACATTAATATGAAGAATAAGAGATATCGCATTGCAGAAAAGACTTGACTTGACTTGTTTTTTAGTGAAGTAAATAACTTCTAATCTGTGGCTGTTGAAGTTGATCTGTGTATAATGCTAAACAAGATCAACTCTACTGACCAGGTTGCTTTATAAAATCACTCAAGATTCAATACTCAATCAATTTCGATTCAAGAATTGATCAATCGATTAACAAGAACCCTAACTACCACTCTCAGGAATTGAAACAAAGATCTAGAAAACAGAAATCAAAGCAATCACTCAACAACAAATCAATTTACCCGATTCAGTCTTTTGCAAGACCTATATCCACGGGTGAAGCCATTAGAGAGTTTCATTGATGATTCAATGAAGGATTCTTTACAAAGCATGATAATCAAGTACAGTGAACAAGATTACCCTCTCTATCTCATAGATAGCCAACTGTAAATCAATCCACACGCGCCTGAAGTAAGCTAGATAACCAGCTGTAAAACTGAATCTGTAACAAACTTTTACTTCGAGATTGTACAGATGAAGGACACGTAGCTTAACGGTTTTAACCGTTCTTGAAACACTTGAGCAATCACGTGAGCAGCACATGAAATCATTTAAATGAAGCCAGCCCAAAACGCAGCCCATTTCATTTTTGCCGATGCCGTTTTAAGCACTTAAGTGACTCGCTATTAAGTCACGTGTGTATCTAAGCCAACACAACCAGCAAGAACGAAGCCGTTTCCTCAGTGTGTGTCTGCGTTCACTACATACTCAACAGTGGCAGTGCAATTTTGAGAAAATTTTTATTAGGAAAATGATAATCTTCCCGCATTTAACTCCTACCAAACTCCATTGTGGCCAATTGATTATTTATGAGGGGTGATATAATGATATTTTGAAATCTCATTGTATCTTATCAACCTTTTTTTTTTTTAATATAACCTCATTTATTTTAAAATTATCTGATTTTTATGTAAAAAAATAAAAATTAAATATTTACTACTATCAACGTGCCACCATGATTTTAAAAAGAGTTCCTTATCCAATGAACAAAGAAATCTTTTTTCTTCTCTTAAGTTCAAGTTAAATTAAAAAAAAATTAAAATAATTTAAATTAAATTGTGACCAACCGCTAAAGGCATTTGCAAGAACCTTCTGAATCAAGTAATGCGGCCATTCAAAATGTTCTCGGCATCTTATACTAACACCAAGTTTCATACCATAAAACTTATTAAGAACCTTTCGGCGTGAAAAAGGTTTGCGGCGTTGTAATAGGCCTCCAATAGGTAAGATAAACTCAAAATACCCTTCTTTTATCTCATACTATTATTTCCATACATAATCAAATATTTTGAAAAAAAAAAAACACTAACAATTTTCATATCGAATTCGAAGTGCCATGCTATTATTACTTAATATTAAGAATTCATATGGCGAAGGCATAGTCTTCTTTTTTCTCTCAAATAAAAAACTCATTGGCGCCAAGCGTGAGGGAATGCTAGACGTTTGGTACTTGAGGCAACGACCAAGCAACTGCATGCAACAGTCTTCTCTTTTTAAAAACATCACAAGCTTGATATTTACACAAAGAATACTTTGAGACATCCGAAAAAGAAAAAAAAAGTCGCAAAAACTCATTACAGATCCATATTTTGGATAAAAGCAAAGTGACGACATAGCTAGATATGGATGGAACTAAAACCACTATATAGATCTGAAAAATAAACTGCTTTCGCCCAAAAAAAAAAGAAAAAAAAGAAAGGGGGGGGGGGGGGAACTAAAAGTTATAAAGAGGATGTTCACTCGAGCAGTGGCGGATCTAGAAAAATAATTTACCAGGGGCTAAATTAGATAATAGTAAAATATAAAAAATTAAAATTTTGAATATATAAAATATTTGTTAATACATTTATAATTATTCTCTACGAAATTTCATATTTTAAAAATATTATGCAATAGACTTGTTATCAATATTATTAAATTTATTATTTCCTATATAAACAACCAAACAATCATTTATCTCATCCAATTCCAAAGATGATTATTCATGAGTTTCATTACGGAAAACGTTCTCTTTACTATTATTATAGAAAATATAAGAATTAATCTTATTTTTGAGAATAGAAAATATTTTGGGTAGAGGACTATCATTATTTTTAATTAAAATATAAGTTTTTATAATTCTTAAAAGTTAAAATTTAAATTTTATGGGGTTTATAATTTATAGTGACTATTTTAATAAATTTAATGAGGGATAATTAAAAAATAAAAATATTTTTCTCTTTTATTTTTACAATTTTTTTTTGGCCAATGGGGCCTTGAGCCCCCACATGCAGGATCCGCCCCTGCACTCAAGAACGAGAGAGCAAGAGCTCCATGAAATATGTGTGGGGGTGGGAGGGGGGGGGGGAGGGATAAACTAAAAAGAGAGTTGTGATTGATAATTAATATATTAAATCTCATGCATGCAGTTGCATTTAACATAATTTTTTCTCAAATTAATTTGAAATAATATAACCTTGAGAGAAAACAAACAAATAAAAACAAAGAGGATATATTTCAGAATTATTCTCGGAGACGGAACTTACAATGCCAACATTCAAAAAATAAGGAGTTTTAGGTAAAAGAAACAGCTTAGCGTCTAAATTCTAAAAAGCAATTTAAACTTACAGTAATGAATGTCAGATTCCATTGAGTTCTTACTGAAAATCAGAAATCTCATCCTCCAGAGCTATGTGCCCCACACTCTTAAATACTTTCCCGCGAAAACGACCCCCATGCCGCCGCCGCCGCGGCCCCCAGCCTGCTGTTGGTGTTGCTGATGAGAGAGCGGACCAAAGCCCCCTGTAAGCATTATTATAATAACCACAAAAAAAAGTAGACGATACTGCTTCTGGATAAGCACCCGGCTGCTCAACTGATCGAGATCTAGTCGTTGGCGCATCACACGGTGTCAACGAAAGACACTCGAGATGAACATCAACTCCACAAATCCAGCACCTGTAGCGCCAAGAACTGCACTCATCTCTACAAACCACATACCAAGTACAGGGGAAAAGGACACTGCAGCGTCAAGGGTTGCGCTGGGTCCTCGACGCGATGCACTTTCTTAGGTACAAGAAAAATAGTCTTTACTGACACTGAAATAGCGTTATTAAGCAATTTTAGTAATACTTCTTAATTGTGTTACTAATTTAACAATCAGTAGTTAGTGACATTAGTTTGTAGTTAGTGGCGGAGTTAGTAAGAGACAAGCAGGGGCAGCTACCCCGGTCTAGAAATTTAGAAGACATTTTCTTTTTAGCTAGTTAAATTATAAATCTGCCCCCGAAAGACTTATTAAATATATTAAATCTAAGTTCAAAGTGTGTTACAAGATTTCGCGTCTAAAATTTATTTTAAAATCACACAAATATTTACACACATGAAAAAAATGAGTGTATGTGTGTGTGTTGTTGGAGAATTTACAAATAAAACACACTATTTTATTTCTTCAACAACACTCTTCACCAATTACAACTTTTATTTTTCACTTTCTACACCTTAGAGATTTTGTTACTTCTCTTGATGCTTAAACCAAAGGGGAGAGGGGGTATTTATACATGATACAAACTAATCACAACCATTCATTTATTCAACTACTACATAAATCCTCACCATTCATTAAAACCTACCACTCACATACTTCACCAACCACACCTACCATACCTAACACAAATAATTCAAACTTCACCAATCATACCTACTCATGGAATCTTCTATGAGTTGAGCTTGAATTTATTCATTTTGGATCAAGTTTATGATCCAACACCCCCCCTTAAACTTGATCCTGCGACACCAAGCAAACTTCTGAATTTTACAAAGTCTTCTTGCTTAAGTGGCTTAGTGAAGATATCAGCTACTTGATCTTGTGATTTTACATACTTGATTTGCACTTCTTTTATTGCAATACACTCTCTTATGAAATGATAGCGAGTGTTTATGTGTTTGCTTCGATCATGAAAGACTGGATTCTTGGATAGGGCAATTGCTGATTTTTTATCAACACAAATCTCGGTTGTCTCTTCTTGTGACAAACCTAACTCTTTAAGCAAATTTCTGAGCCAAATTGCATGACAAACACTTAATGTGGCAGCTACATACTCAACTTCACAGGTAGATAGCGTGATAATTGGTTGCTTCTTTGACATCCATGTGAAAGCAGTATCTCCCATGAAGAACACAAATCTCATGTTGCTCTTTCGATCATCTACATCTCCACCCCAATCGCTATCGCTATATCCAACAAGCTTGTAGTCATTAGAAAATGAGTATAACAAGCCGAAATTAATTGTACCTTTGATGTAGCGAAGGATTCTTTTTGCAGCTTTAAAATGAGTGGTCTTTGGATTCTCCTTGTATCAACTCACAAGTCCAACGGCATAAAGGATATCTGGTCTTCTGCATGTCAAATAACGTAGGCTTCCAACCAAACTTTTAAAGAATGTTGGATTTATATCTTCGCCTTCATCATGTTTGGATAATTTAACTCTGCATTCCACTGGCGTGCTTATAGGCTTATAATCATTCATCTTGAACTTCTTGAGAATCTCCTTTGTATAACTTTCTTGGGAGATAAATATGCCTTCTTCATTTTGCTTGACTTCAATGCCGAGGTAATATGCCATTAATCCGATGTCAGTCATCTCGAACTCTTTGATCATCACTCTCTTGAACTCTTCAAACAAGCTTGGATTACTTCCAGTGAAGATGAGATCATCTACATACAGGCACACAATCAAAATATCTCCATCTTTTTCTTTGACGTAGAGAGCATGTTCATATGGGCATTTGGTGAAGCCTTTCTCTTGAAAATACTTGTCAATTCTGTTATTCCATGCCCTTGGTGCTTGCTTTAACCCGTAAAGAGCTTTCTTCAATCTCAAAACTTTGTTTTCATGTCTTTTCACCACATAACCTAATGGTTGTTCGATGTAAACTTCTTCTTCAAGGAATCCATTCAAGAAAGCAGACTTCGCATCCATTTGAAAAATTTTCCATTTATTCTGAGCAGCCAAAGAAATAATAAGTCTAATAGTTTCAAGTCGAGCTACAGGAGCAAATACCTCGTCATAGTCTACACCAGCTTTTTGACTATAGCCTTTTGCAACTAGCCTCGCCTTGTGCCTTTCAATTTCTCCCTTCGCATTTCTTTTTATTTTATACACCCATTTGACATCGATCGCCTTATGACCTTTGGGAAGAGTAGTAAGCTCCCAAGTATCATTCTTCACAATGGCTTTGATTTCTTCATCCATTGCAATTCTCCACTTCTCATCTAGTGCAGCTTCTTGGAAGTTGACTGGCTCACAATCAGTAAAGGGGTAAAAAAGAGTGAGATTATCATGTCTCTCAGTTACCTCATAGAGATCTTGAAGACTCCTTGTACGTTCTCCTATTCTTTCATTTAGGAAAAACGGCGGTGAATCTCCGCATGTGGTTGATGCTGGTGAGATAGGTGGAGTAGCAAGCTCTTGTTGTTCGTCTACTTGTTTTATCTGTGTATGATCATCTTCTTCAATGGGAAATAAGTTGAAGTCATCCACACTAGAGCCAAAATCTCATTCTCCTTCTTCATCAAAAACTACATCTCGACTGATCACGATCTTCCCGTTGTTTGGATTATAAAGCTTGTATCCTTTGAAGTTGTTGTCGTAGCCAATGAAGATGAACTTCTCACTTTTGTCATCCAGCTTGGCTCTACTTTCGTCTTGTACATGTACATGGGCAATGCTTCCGAAAACTCTTAGATGGGTGATACCAGGTTTTCTTCCACTCCAAGCTTCTTGTAGCGTCTTGCCCCACACGCTTCTTATTGGAGATTGATTGGATAAGCAGACTGCACATGCAACAGCTTCAGCCCAAAATTCTTTAGGTAGCCTCTTACTCTTAAGCATGCTTCTTGCCATGTCGAGGATGGTTCTGTTCTTCCTTTCTGCAACACCATTTTGTTGGGGGGATCTTGGAACTGTCAAAGGGAGTCAAATTCTATTTGCTTCACAAAACTCTAAAAATTCTTTGGAAGTGAACTCTCCACCTCGATCAGATTTCATGGCTTTAATCTGGTATCCACTTTCTTTTTCCACTGCAGCTTTAAACTTCTTGAAAGCTTCAAAGACTTCTAATTTTTTCTTCAAAAAATACACCCAAGTTTTTCGTGAAAAATCATCTATGAAGAGAAGGAAGTAGTTACTTTTACCAAGGGAGTTTGGCTTGAATGGACCGCACACATCAGTATGAATGAGCTCGAGTGGCTTCTGAGCTCTTGAGTTTGACTCCTTTGGAAAACTCTTTCTGAACTGCTTGCCAAGTAAACATCCTTCACAAAGTTGATCAGGGTGATTGATGTATTGTAAGCCTTTCACCATATTCTTCTTAAATAGTAGCTCCAGTCCTCCAAAGTTGAGATGCCCATATCGAAGATGCCAAGTCCAGAATTGATCTTTGTGACAGACTTTGAGATATTTTGTAACATCATTTTGAATATTTAATGGAAACATTCTATTCTTCGACATTCTCACATTTGTAATTATATTTCATTTATCATCTCTTAGGAAAAGACTATAATCTTTTAAGTGAATCTCATAGCTTTTTTCTAAAAGTTGACCCAAATTAAGGATGTTGCTTTTCATATTGGGCACATAGTAAACATTCGAAATTATTTGGTGACTATCATCTTTTGCATGAAAAAAAATGTTACCTCTACCCTTCACTGGTACTTTTGAATCATCTCCAAAAGCAACGCTGCCATTCACAGATTCACTTAGTTGCAAGAACATCCTTTTGTTTCCACTCATATAATTGCTAGCACCTGTGTCAAGATACCATATATTTTCTTGACCTCCAGTTGTGTCATTGCGTGCTAGTAAAAGTGTGTCATCTTCACCATTTTTTTCTTCAGCATAGTTCACTCTCTCCTCAATTCTGGTACTTGGAGCTCTGCATTATGAAGCATAATGCCCAAACTTTTGACAGTTATATCACTGTACTTAGGATTTGTCATACCTCGATCTTGGATTGCCTCTGCCTCGTCCTCTGGTTGAGCTTTCTCCTTTGGCATAATTGGAGTTGTTATTGTTGAAATTCCAACCTCGTCCACGACCACGACCTCTACCTCGGACATAGTGTCTTCTCTCGTTGTTGGAGCTTTCTTCTCTTTTCTTTGGATTGACTTCCATCTTGAGAAGTTGCTCTTCGATTCTTTACTTCTTTTTTTATTTTTCTTCATAGGCTTGCAACCTTCCTTGAAGTTGCTCGATCGTCATATCCTCTAGATCTCTTGTTTCTTCAATTGTCACAACAATATGGTCAAACTTCGAGTCTATTGATCGAAGTATCTTTTCAATGATCCTTACCTCTTTTAACTCCTCGCCATTTCTTTTTAATTCATTGGAAACGATCACAACCCGAGTAAAGTAGTCAGAAATTGACTCCGACGCCTTCATGTGTAAGGACTCAAATTCTCCTCGTAATGTTTGGAGACGAACCTTCTTAACTTGCTCCACTCCTTTGTAAGAGGTCTCTAATTTCTCTCATGCTTCTTTTGAGGAGTTTGTACCAGCAATCTTTTCAAAAGTATCATAATCTAATGATTGAAAGATGAGATACTTTACTTTATTCTCTTTTTTTCTTCAAGTCTTTTAAATTCTCCTTTTGTGCCGCAATTAAAGTGGCTTCATTTTCTGGCACAATAAAGTCTTTCTCCACGACATCTCATACATCATGTGCGCCCAATAGAGCCTTCATTTTAATACTCTAATTGTCAAACTTACTTCCCTTTAATTGTGGAACTTAAAATGACATCATACCACCGTTTGCCATAACTCACAAATTGAGTGAGAATTTGGAGGTTCTGAAAACACAGATGGATCTGGTACGTCGAAAAACCTTGGGGAAGACTCGAGTCAACTTTCGGTCAACGGTCAACGCTGGTCCACGGTCAACGTTCGGTCAACAATCAACGGCGGCTTGGTAGTCTTGGTTCGGTCCGGATTGGTTCAGCTAGAGTTGGCTCAGTTCGACTTGATTCGGTTCAGCTCCGCTCGGCTTCATTCAGTTCGGCCCAGCTTGGTTCAACTCAGTGAGTCGACTCAGCTTCAGGACAGAAAACTTCCGGCGGCAAGTGTGGGCGCGTTCGGTCTTGGATTGAGATGATTTTTGCGGCGTCACGTTCCTCCCGTCGAGATCTTCGATTTGATATGCTATATGACTATATATAGCATCAAGCACTAGCTCTGATACTACTTTGTTGGAGAATTTACAAATAAAACACACAAAACACACTATTTTATTTCTTCAATAACACTCCTCACTAATTATAACTCTTATTTTTCACTCTCTACACCTTAGAGATTTTGTTACTTCACTTGATGCTTAAACCAAAGGGGAGAGGGGGTATTTATATATGATACAAACTAATCACAACCATTCATTTATTCAACTACTACATAAATCTTCACCATTCATTAAAACATACCACTCACCTACTTCACCAACCACACCTACCACACCTAACACAAATAATTCAAATCTCACCAATCATACCTACTCATGGAATCTTCTATGAGTTGGGTTTAAATTTATTCATCTTGGATCAAGTTTATGATCCAACATGTGTATATATATATAACAATAAATTTTGGTATCTTATATGTTTTCTTCCTTGTTTGTATTTAATGTTGGTCATAAACTTTGTCCTCAGTTTATTTTTGGCTACACCACAGTTTGTGGTTTCAGTAATTATTGTTATTATAGTATCACCAAATTTATAAAATTATAGTGTTAACAGTTTCTTGTACATATTAAGTGTCAGTAATTTCTTTCACTATAGTATCATAATTTTTATCATACTATAACTTTGGTAATTGCTGATACATTTTTAGTGTAAACCATTTCACTCACCATTAATATAGCTTAGTTAAACTTGTATTTCGAATTATTTTTTATTTATTGTTATTTTATGTTTACCATTAGATTGTGTCATTCAAAGACAAAATTAAGCTCAACCAATTAAAAAATTAAACTCCCCAGTAATTTTATATCTCAAATCTAATATCCTACATTACATCTCAAATACATAATTTAAACAAGTACCAAAAGAAACACAAATTCAATAGATCTAAAAAATAAAAAATAAAATTTTCCCACACACAAGTGTAGCATATAGTTTCAATTAGTATGTAATGCAAATTAAGTTTTGGACATTTAGAAACAAACATGCACACATACATTACTTGATTATTGTATGCTACAAGCAACTTGACAATATACATGGCCCCATTCTTACTACGAAAGTTCAACCATAGTTTACTCATCATATCCCTTGAACTTTAAATAAGTCAATATATATTACAAGGGTCCCTTTATGGTGCCGTAATTTTTTTTACGGTATTAATAGTGTAACAAATTTGTACCATTAGATGTAATCAACGGTACACATTATTTTTAATAATGAAAATATTTAATTATTTCAAAAATGTTATAATCGGTTAACAAACCGGTTGCAAAACCTATTTTAAATTTAAAAGGAATGAAAATAGAGATACAATAAAACTCAACCTCCTTCTTTATCTCATAAAATTCGTCATCTGTTTATCTCCTATGTTGTTGTATTGAAATTGGATTCTTGGATGCTGTCTCAATTCACGAATGATTAACCGTGCAAATCGTAAACTTGTTCTTATAATTCAACTTTTTCTCCATTTATTGCCACGTCTATTTGATAGGTAGGCTTTTAAATTTATTGCTCGATGGTGACATTAAACAAGGAATCACAGATTTGATGTTCTTTGTTGTACTAAATTCATATCAAATCTTGCTTTGATGCTATAATATATTTAGTTACTACCTTACCTTTTCTTTTTTCACATTTGAAAACAAATTCTTTTTATTCATAGGATTACATAAAGTGCGCAGCCCTAAAGTTTGAACTTCAAAGGATAAAGTTGCATTGCAGCATGTTAAGCAGCAAAGCTTCTTCGCTGCATTAGATAGAAGACAAAATAACCTAAATCGGTGAATCAAGTGCAGCCAAGACTTGGCTGAGTCAGCAGTTAACCACCAATCGTTTAAGAAAGAGGGGCAAAGCAAGTTGAGGCCCACTTATTAATCTTAGCCTCTGATTCCATTCTCCTTTTCTCCGCCCTGATTTGATTATCTCCAGCAGCAACGCTAAAGGTTAAACTGGCATGATCTTGCCCACATATGAATGTAGTTTTTTTTTTTTTATTACATGGAAATGAACTAATTACTACAGCTGAAGCATGTAAAACAAGATTAGAAGCACAATACTTTTAGGATCTGAAGGGGCAAATTTTTTTTTTCAAGTTTGTTATATGTTCTTTTGTGAAGACCTGAAGATTCCAGAGTCAGATTAATAATTTTGCCTCTCTTAGGCTTTATGCGGTGGGAATAAAGTGGCTAACAAATCGTATTTGTCAAAACAAAACCATCTGTATCATGGGGTTGGCTCAATTCGGAGAAATTTCAGTGACCACCCCTATAATTTTAAATATTCTCACAATTTCACTTGAACAACATATTTTGTTTAATTCCACAAAATTCATACGTACATTTAAATACATTTTAAAATTTATTTTACTATGTATCCTACGCCATTCATTATTGGTTTTTTGTAATTTTGTCAAGTTGTAATTTTAGGCCAAACATGAAAGGGTTTCAACATTTAATTAATTTGAAAATTCAATGTGAAACTCAAAATTGCTAAAATATTACTTAAATCATATCATTAATGTTATAAGATAACTCGATTATTATCATGTAATCAAACTAATTTCAAAATCTATCGATCAGATATAGTGTGTACTGTTAGATTGTTTTATTCTAATGCATGGCCATAGAATAGCCTTTGATTTCTCATGGTATATTTATTGGTTTACAAGCTTATAAAACCATATGCAAATGTTGAAAATTGGACTACTATATGAAATATCATGTGATATATCTCATTTGACCTTAGATTAATGTATCAAATGTCCATAAAGGATGGTTTACTTCATCAGTTTGCGAATTAACTTTTAATAATATTTATATTTCACATATCAATTCATAATACATTAGGGTAAATACGATTTTAATTTCCCACATATCAATAAATAAGGATAAATAGAAGTACTGAATATGTGTACGTTTGTGTATTACGTCATATGTTTTAATAAAGAGAATCACCTCTACTAACTTTTTTTTTCCATAGGATTTTTATTACATTTTACCAGTTGTCTTTTATAATACTATTTTGTAAAAGAAAACTAAAATTGACTACTCGAAAATGTCTTTATATTTTTTTATTACATTTTACATTAAAGTTGTAGTACATTATAAATGCTAAGTTTAATTTTTAATAACATAACACCTTAATAAAATCAACATCTTAAGTGCGATGTATGATATAAAATGATATAGTACTTCAAATAGGCTACAAAATTAATAGTAAAAACACCACTCACGCCTCTAAATTTTATTTAAATGGTCATACAAAACTCCTTAAATTAAAAAATATAATACATAACATAAGATAAAATTTTATAAAATATTTTTAATTTTAAAAATTTTATTTTCAACATTATTATTTTTCATATTCTTTTATTATTAGTTTGTCATATTCTTTTTACTAATATTAAAATCTACTTGACATACTAATAAAATTAATTAATTATACCTAACATTCACAATAATTTATAAAATTAACAATATCTTATTTAATTATGTCTATATTAATATCAATCTTAAGATCAATTTTTGGATTAATAGATTTTAGTTCATTCGTCAAGATAGACTAATAATAACTTAATATTAACAAAATTTTTATTGTACATGTTATTTTATCAATTATATTTATTGTAACACTTTATTTGTATCATATGATTTTTATTTATTATTTTTATCCTATTACTATATTTATATTTATTTAGATTGATTTAGTCAAAAGGTATAATAGTCATTTACGAAATTAAGAGGGTCTATGTGACTATTTATGAAACTAAAGGAACATGTATAATTTTTTTAGCAAATCTTAGGGGTGTGAGTGGTTTTTTCGAAAATTAATATTGATTTAAAATTAAAAAATTAATATTTACCTGCAACCTGTAAGTTACCTGCTATATTTTAATTAATTATCTAATTATCTATTATATTAAATGAATGATTCAGATTAAAACTCTTATATCTAAGGGTCTGCATTAGTCCCACTATCAATACTGTAAAAATAAATACAGCATCATAAAGAAATCCATATTACAAACTTCAAAAGTAAAACAGCAATATGACCCCAATCACTCAAACATTCTCCAAAATTACAAAAAGTAGGAACAAACTAAAGATTGCAAGCATAACAAAACACACTAAATTTAGCCAATGGAGTCGCTCAGTTTGCACACACTTTGCACATATAGAGAATGCCTTCAATGGAGTCGCGGCACACGTCACAAAAATGCGAGCTCTGGCGCGTGGTTTCCTAAGCAACCAGTTGAATAAATTTATTTTTGAGTTTATATTTTAAGCTTTAGCTTTACTGATCTTAAGTTTACAAATTTTTGCCTCGACAGCCAGAAAAGTCGGGTTTTCAATGAAATCTATTCCAAGTTCAATTAGTTCAACTCTGATCCATGCTAAAGAATAAGATTCAAAATTTTCTTTTTTTTTTTAAATGGATTTTTTAGAGGATTGACCTACCGTGCACAATACCCTTTCTTTTTGTCTTTTTTGACTGCACCCCCTAATCTCTTCTGTATTTACAGTTTATTAAAGTAATTTCTTTTTCCTCTTTCTTCAACCCCTCACCTCTACATTGTTCCAATTTTTTTCCATTTTCAATTAAACCTATAATCAATCACGTGCAATCAATAAGAGAAACTTGACGTTCTCATTGAAACTACTTGTTGCCTTAAGATTCATTTGCTCTATATCACATAAGTAATAATGAATTGAACTTTTTACATAAAAGAAAATCAAATAAATATATTTTTGTACCCATAATCTATTCATCATACAATGAAATTCAGGGGTAAGTAAATTGAAATTTTTTATATTTTATTGTGTCTTCTTCCCCTCTTCGCCTCCATGCGTCTCCCCATTTTCTCCTTAAATAATCTAACTCTAGGGCTTTCTAATAATTGGATAATTATTATAATTATTTTATCAATAAAACTCCTCTTATTATGTCAATTAGTTTGTTTTCTTAGGTAAAAAGAATATTTTAGCAAATGATCAAAAGTGAGAACTTTAACATAAATTCAAAATTTGTTTTAGTTTCATGCATCTGGCATGTTTGATCTCTTGATTATAACTTGCAAAAATGGGTAATATAACACAATGGTGATGATTAGTGATTCGTACTGAGAGAATTTGGAAAAAAAAAAGATGGTTGCACAAAATTTTGTAAACTTTAACTTTTATAAATGTTTAGCAAATATCAGGGATTGCATTGTTAATAAACAAACAAGCACATCCCTGCCCTTGAAACTACTTTTGTGTAGATCCAACAGTGGCATCACAAAAAGACAAAAAGAAGGGTATGGTGTACGCGTTGCACCATAGCTAGATCCTTTTTTAGAATGAAAAAAAGTTTTAGAGAAAGATAATTTGCACCTAATAAATTGGTAGTAGCTCAATTAAGGAAGGAAATATATTTAGAATTAGATATTCTATCCATTTCTTTTTTAAAATTTAATACGACAACTTAACTTTTTATCTTTTGAGCCATTTTTAATTGAGTTTTAATACCACATGAGCAATTACAGCCCTTGAATTGAATTAAATAGTTAGATTTTAATGTCCAGATTTAAGTTAAAATGTTAAGTTGAAGTAAACCTCCCTTCACTACTTCAAGGAAAGACTTTTGCATCCAGCTACTAGCTTATTGCTTGTTGTACCAAGCGCCAACCCTTCATAATTGGCCCATTTGGCAAGTAATGGATTACATTTCATTACCAGAAATAGGCCATGGGCCAATTTCAAAAGGCACATTTCTATCTAAAGTAAATGATACTTCCATGGAATGAATATCCAATTCTCTCACACGGAAATCACATTTCGCAAACTCCCTCACACTCGCAAACTCTCCCGGAATCCGATACCATCGGATGCATGGCGTGCAACATTAATATTAGTATCCGGTGTTCCACCGATACGCCGCGTTTTGCTGCCACTTGTCAGCTCCAGCTCGATTCCCGAAACCCTCGCTCCCCTCTTCTACTAAAACTCCTTCCTTCTCGGGCTCTCACTCAGCGTCCCAATAAGGTAACGCAGCTCTGTTTTCGCCATTCCCCTTTATGTTTTTCTCCCCTTTAAATATTGTCTTAAAAACCTAAATTTCACCCTTGATTTTAATTCAGATAGCGTATTCCTCCGACACTCCGCGGCGCAGCTACGTTACCGTGAGGTCTCATATGGCCACTGAAGAGAAGTCGATTTCCGGGGACCGAATGCTTGTTAGTTCACTCTACTCTTCTTCTTTGCCAACTGAAACGGTATCGTTTTGACTGTGGATTTTTTGCAGGTGTTTGTGCCACCTCATCCATTGATTAAGCACTGGGTTTCAATTTTGAGAAACGAACAAACTCCTTGTCCTATTTTCAGTACGTTGAATTTGATTTTATTACTGTGATTATTAGTGGCATTATAAAGTTAGCTTTTGTGTTTTTTTTTTTTTTTTTTGGGGCAGGGAATGCAATGGCTGAGTTAGGGAGACTACTTATGTATGAGGCTTCGAGGGATTGGTTGGTAAGTCGTTACAATTAAATGTTAACAGACAGCTGGAGTCGTAAATGTAGTTGCACAATTTTTATATATGAGCAATTTATAAGTAAGCTTTTTGAAGTTAGTTTCACAATTTTCATTATGCATTTGAGACACTTGAATAAGTTATCAAGCTGCATGAGGTTTAATTGTCATATTCTCTGTTGCTGTATCAATATTCTAGAAATTCATTCATGATTAGAATGTCCTAGAATCAGTAGTGCTGAACCTAGTGCTTTTGATATTTCTTTAATATTTTTTGCCTAAATATCTGTGTTATTGTTGCTGTCAGCCTACTGTCTCAGGGGAAATTCAGTCACCAATGGGTGTTGCTTCAGTTGAATTTATTGATCCGAGGGAGCCTGTCGCGGTAAGTATCCACTTGTAATTTTTCTTGTTGCTACTTTACCGTACATTGCATAAGATGTATTTATCTTGCATCTGATATTTGTATAACTAGTTACATGGTTTCACTATCCATGCTTTAATTAGTTCAGCTTTAATGTTAACATTTCTATAACTATAAGTCAGTTCTGATTGAATGTAAATTTATAAAGGTTATTTTATTGGAAGTAATGCCAATTTGATGTTTTAGCCATACCTATAGCTGATTCTTGTTTAATTTTGCAGGTTATTCCAATATTGAGAGCAGGTCTTGTTCTTGTGGAGCATGCATCGTCAATCTTGCCCGCAATAAAAACATATCATCTAGGTAAAGTAGTATTGATGCATGCATGCATTGTTGATGAGGTGTCTTTGGGCCTGCGTTTTCGTTTAGTTATAACATTGGAGGTGTAAAGGAGTACTACGATTCTTAAACATAAACTGTTATTTGTAAATTGTGGTTGCTGATTTTTGCCGACTGCAGAATGTAAGTGTGCGCTTGTAATTATGGTGATCATCCGATTTGCAATTCTTTTCCTTTTCTAATTTCTAGAATTTCTGGTCACTACCCACTTTTGACCACTTCTAATATTTGTAATTTATAGTTTCAAATTGTTCTGTAATCTGGAGATCTCTCTTTCCTTTTCGGTTGAGCATTTATTTACTTAGTGCTCTGTTTTTGAAATTAAGGTATATCCAGAGATGAAGAGACGCTTCAGCCATCGATATACCTGAATAAGTAAGAATTCTCTATTACATAAATCAGGAAGGTTTATTTTCCTCTTCCTACAAAATGGCCTTCACTATTTGTTGTTTAAACAAAGATCGATAATAACTTGTCTTATTTTTCTATCATAGTGAATTTCAGAAGCAGAAAGCAGATGTTTTAGACTTTGATTTCTTACATTATTTCCCAAATTCATTTGTCAGTTTGTGTAAAGCTAACTTCTATTTAAGATCCTTTAAATTGGTTGGCCCTGATATATTGTGCTGTCACTTCTGCAGATTGCCTGAAAAATTTCCAGAGGGATCACGAATATTTGTAGTAGATCCTATGCTGGCAACAGGTATTTGTGATGTCCTATTCGCTGAAAATTCTTGTTTTCTATATACCATTTTCAGCACATAGCTTTTTCTAACTTTGCTCTTTTCTCTTACAAATGAAGAAACTTGTGATGTTGCTTGAACAAAACTTCTCTCGCAGTTTTACTGTTAACATTGCAGAACTATATTGGGGTTGAGCTTCTTCTGATTTGTATTCATTATCAATCATTTGTCATGCTTAGGTTTGTCTTTGAACAATCTCTTAGAGTAATTAGCTTACCACTGAAAGTAAGAATTCGCCGCCGCCGCCTCCAGTTTTTTTGGCCCAAAGATATGCTGCCTAAATTTTTATGCTTTCTGCATCGTGTGATATTTACTGGTTTGTTTCTTTTTATTCTTTTTCCACCAGCATAAATTGATTTTTCTGATAATTAATTTCAGGTGGTACAGTTGTGGCAGCTCTTAACCTTGTAAAGGAATGTGGGGTGGAGAACAAGCAAATTAAAGTGGTAAATAAATATTTGGGCATTCTTTGTTATTTTCTATTAAAGCTTTTATGCAGATGCAGTTTTACGTCAGCAAGTTATTAGGGATGTGCCGTGTGAGGAAAGTGTTATAATTAATACAAAAAAGTAGTTATAATATATGCCAATTTTGTAGGGATGTAGTGGTCTTTTCGTGAATTATTATAGTCCATGATTTCTTATAACAATTTTCTTGTTCTGTTAGTGGTTTTTTAAGATCCACTGATGTTTGCATATTTTGCTGTGATGCAAAGTGGGGATCAAGAGCCTTCAATAGAAAATCCTTTATATATAATCAACGTTACTAAATAGCTATGCTTCTAAGTGATTTGTTTCCATTGCTTCTGATAGATTAGATCCCAGTTGTCTAGAAGGTTTTTAAGCATTAGTAGTCTTTCTGGGCCAACTTTCGCATCGGGAAAAATCAGGCTGCCCTGTCAACATGGTGGTTTGAATTTATAAGATGACGACCTCCATTGAGTTATAATGTCACTAGTAATGATTAGTATTTATTATTTTGCTTTTTTTCATCATACCACTCAAAGATATTGCACTGTCACAGATATCTGCTGTAGCTGCTCCTCCAGCCCTCCAAAAGCTCAGCGAGAATTTCCCTGGGTAACAATAATTTCATGCTCAAATTTCAGTCTGAGAGTCGGACATTTCTAAAGCCTTTTGTATTTGGTATTTTGTTTTTCAGGCTTCATGTGTACACCGGAATTATTGATCCCACTGTCAATGACAAAGGGTTAGTAGTATTTTTGATAATCATCGTCTAGATCATCGTGTGTCTACTTTTTAACTTACAAACATGGATATTAATAACAGATGCTTTTTTTCAATTGATTCAAATCTGTGTTGAATGGGCCATTTCAGGTTTATAGTTCCTGGGCTTGGAGATGCAGGTGATCGTAGCTTCGGGACATAAAAGTTACACGAGTAATACTAGCAACAGTATGTCACCCTCATTGTGGGTGCATTCGGTTCTAGACTATTGCTTTTTATCGGCTGTAATTTTGACATATTGAGCCTATCATCAATCTCAAAGCTTTCTTGAGTTTTTAATCGTGTTGGAATCTTGATTTGTTTAGTTCAAACAATTTCTAGATTCATGTAAAATGACTGTAAATGCTAGGTGAACTGGGTAAATATTTTGTTAGTAAATTTGTTCCTTTTTTTTGACCTTTTTTTTAGGGTCTGTGCCCTTTGGTCCCAAGACCTTGGTATAAAGTCAACAACAGAGGACTTCCGATCCTTGGTTGAGTTCTGAATCTCTGCAACAACCCAGAATATTTCATCTCTGAAGTTACTCTGTGAAATTTGACTGGGTACGATGGCATAATAATTGGAATGGAATGACAGGGACATTTAACATGAACATCAATTTATTGCACCACACTAGTAGTAAATAATCATCACCACATCACAAGTATGGAGGTCGATTAACTGGGAAATTAGAAAAAGAAAGAAAAAAGTGATATTATTAAAGTGACTTAAATGATTTAGAAACGAACATAAGAATTAGACCGGAAGCTACATATCGTGAACTAGTAAATAAACAGAAGCTGAAATTAGCAACCACCGTTACCTTCACCGCAACCACCAGTGGCAGCAGCAGAAGCTACTGCAGAATGTTCAAGGACACCAGCCGCCACCATACCAAAACGAAGCTCGTACGAGAATTGAGGTCGTGAATTCTTTTGGTCTATATATCAGCCTTATATTCAGGGATGATATTCAGGGATGCAAATGATGAGCAACAAGATAATTGCACAAATGGTGAAAGCGGCAAGTAGGAATATGGCGCCTCTAAAGAAGTTGTAGCGGTATAGAGGTACGTTTCATCTCGTGAATGTGTACTAATTGTTTTGCATCTATCACCCGCTTGACTTTTTTTTTCACAAACAGAAGTTACAGAACTAACCAGTTAAGACGCTCTTCTGTTTTCTTTTTTGGTCTCAAGAAACTCCAATTACAGGGATCCTGCAAATATTTAAAATAGTGCATGTGCTCAACAGATTGTTTTCAACAATATGCATTGCCAATATTTAATTGAAGTCGTTTCAATTTCTTAAGTTGAAAAAACTGTATTTTGAAGGTTCAGAAAGAGGAATCCCACCTACTTATTCAGATCAAGCTTAGCGTTTCTCCTTTTTCTTTTTTGTATGTTGTTCCAGAGATTTTAAATGACTCACAGAAAGAGCCTTCATTGTCATTTTCTTATATGAGTAAGCCACATGTAGTGTATGAGTGAATGATATGAGCTAATATCTCTCTCTATGCACAGCTCTAATACACCATACTACATAATTATGCACTTACTCTCAAAAGCGGTAGCGCAATAAGTTTTAAGGGGCAAACTGGTAAAACTCTTCATGGCTCGAGTACAGGATCATCCTGAGTAATTGAGTAACAAGGATTCTCTCGAGTGCTGCTTCATAATGCATTTCATGAACTATGCTTATTGTGCTTATTTGCCTATGCTCTCAAAAAGGAATCAACTTCCGTTCGTTCGCGCCCTCGAGTCCCTTCACAGGAGAGGGCATTTTAAAATTACTGTATGAACATCATCAATTTGTATGAACATCAGCTCTAGTGTGATGACAAGTCATCAGCTTGGGCTGACTTGGCAGCAACTTACAAACGACAAAAGATGAGTTGGAAGGATGACTCAGCAGCTTCTCAAGAACTGTCTAGAGTGGATTGAAGATAAGAATTTATATGGAGACAATGGACATATGGTATACTACTGCAGGCACTGGCGGCCGTTAGATTAGATGAATTGTAACCATTAGATTAATATCACAGTCGCGAATGAAACAAAGCTGTCTTGTAGGGCAAGGCAAGTTAGGTTGTATATATTCAAGAAAAAGAAATGCGATCGGTAAATGCACCCGTAAAGATATTTAATAAAAACCTCCGAAGATGTCGGAAAGCTCTGAAAACCTCGAAACCCATGAAAACCCTAGTTTACTGAAAACGATTCCACCACCGCTGCCTGAGGATCGTTCTACCAAAAAGGCTCGTTTTCGTAGCCATGGTATGGATGCGGATAACCCACCGTCGCTATCTTTCAAGGATGCACTCATGCCCCGTACTCAACAGAGAAGTTTCGATGATACTGAGATGGATGACGAGTGGGACTTTGAACCAGGAGACGTAATTGTTGGGGACGATGGTGCCATGCCAACTATTAATTTTTCCCAACGAATCCATGAAAAATTAGTTAAACCGTGGCAAAACTCTGTGGTGGTAAAGTTGTTGGGGAGGAATATCGGCTATAAGGTTTTGTGCAATCGGCTGAAGGTCATGTGGCATATGATTTCGGATTTTTCAGTAATCGACCTTGAAAATAATTACTATTTAATACGACTTAACTCATCAGAGGATGTTGTTTATGCGTTAACTGAGGGGCCATGGGTAATTTTTGGACATTATCTAACAGTCCAACCTTAGACTCCCAGCTTTGATAGCACCATAACAGAGATTGATTCTGTAGTTGTTTGGATTCGGTTGCCTAGAATGGCTTTCCACTTATATGATAGGGGTGTCCTAAGAAAGATTGGACAACTTGTGGGTAATGTCATTAAGATTGATTATCGAACTGAATTGCGGGAAAAGGGGCAAATTTGCTAGGATTGCTATTCGTGTCTCTCTTACTCAGCCGTTGGTATCTCGGTTTAACTTGGATGGAAGGATTCAGAAGGTTGAATATGAAGGGCTGCCGATCATATGCTACCAATGTGGTAAGTATGGTCACAACAGCATGGCTTGCTTGCATAAACAAACTTCGAATGGGATAAACGAGACCAACCCTGAGAATAATCCATTAGAGAATGTATCATTTGAGAAGATCGGTGTACCGACTGTGGCCAACAGCAGCATTGAGAGATTTGGCCCATGGATGGTTGTGGAGCGAAAAGGGAGAGCTAGACCAGTTGTGGATAAGGAGAACATTACGGAGTCGGAAAGGAATCAGTGTAAGAACTTTAATACTACCTCTCGTTTTGCTGCCTTATCTGATGATCATGATGCACCAACTACAGAGGAGCTTGTTGCTCAGAACCCCACACACGTCCCTCCCCAGCACCCAACCACATCCATTACTGATCACTTCCACAATCGAAAAAACACTACTTTGAAATCCTCTCGCATCCTAAAACCTCATCACCATCTATCCAAAGGAAAGCAAGTGGCAAAACCACAGTTTCCAAAACCTAAACCACTGCACCCTACCGCATCCAGCTCCATGCATGAAACTTTACGTCCCCATGTCACCAAAATCCTATCTCATAATACTAATGATCCCAACCCGAGCCACTTGAGACATACTCCTAGTGATCCCGTTGAATTTACCCTCAAATTGACAACTCTTGATCCCACAAAACATACGGCTGTCACCTTACCTGTTAGAAACCAGGCCACTGTAAGACAGCCACCAAGTAAAAAATTTGTTGCCAAACCTGCACAGCAACTTCCTCCAAAGCAGCTTACGGAGCCTCCCGATGGCAAGGATGCAGGGGGTATCGACATAATGGTGAATTATGAGGGCGATTCTCAACCTGTATTTGGACATGAAGGTGAAGCCATTATGTCCGATGATGAAGACACGGTTGTACAGGAGACTCCTGGAGTGCATGGAGGAATGATGGTGGGGCTTAGTGCGTAAGCCATTCCTGCTCACCCACTTTATCCATATTTGTTTTATGACAATTTCAATATTATTCTGGAACGTTCAAGGGGCGGGGTCCCCAACTTTTAGACGAACTTTTGCTGCTTTAGTTAAGAACTACAATCCTACAGTTGTAGCAATTTTCGAGCCAAGAATAAGTGGGAAGAAAGCAGATGATTTTATAAAAAAAAGTGGTTTTGATCGCTCTCATCGCGTGGAGGCTAATGGTTTCTCTGGAGGTATTTGGGTGTTATGGCGTGATCTTTTTGAAGTTGAGGTTGCCTTAAATCATAATCAGTTTATACACTTAAAAATCAGTGCCCATAATATTACTCAAGCTTGGGTCACAGCAATCTATGCGAACCCCAACTCCATTCGCCGTCCTGAACTTTGGCATCAGTTAAATTGCATTGCGAGTTCGATGCATGATCCTTGGCTGGTGGGGGGTGATTTTAATTCAATTTTATATGCTGAGGAAAAACGTGGAGGGTCTCAACTGAGCTCGGGTATTTGTCCAATATTTAATTCATGGTTTCATGCTAATCAAATGGTTGATTTGCCTTTCAGTGGTCCTTGTTTCACTTGGGCTCGTGGGAGTTTATCCAAGCGCCTGGATCGTGCTTTGAGCAATAAGGATTGGATTCTAAAGTTCAAGAATTACTCAGTTACCAATCTTCCGAGAGTTGAATCTGATCACAGACCGGTTTTGGTTCGTTTTGAGCGCAATGGTAGAGGAGTGGGGAGTATAAAGTCGTTCCGTTTTCTAGCTGCCTGGATGATAGATAATCGGTTTGGGAATTTTCTGCAGGATAATTGGCAGGGAAATATGCCGTATGCTCAAGCAGCTTCTAACTTCACAAGTAAGGTAGCTGTTTGGAATAGGGAAATTTTTGGCAATATATTTAAACGGAAAAAAGAATTGCTGGCACGGCTTGGTGGGGTTCAAAAAGCCTTGGAAAATCGGCCGCTCAGTAGCCTGTATCGTCTGTAGGCAAGTTTAAAAAAGAAGTTGGAAGAAGTACTGTCCCAAGAGGAGTTGTTATGGTATCAAGAATCTCGCAGAGAGTGGATAAAATATGGGGATCGGAATACATCATTTTTTCACCAAAAAACCATTACAATGAGAGCTCGTAATCGCATCACTGCAATTAGGGATGATGAAGGTAATTGGCTTTATGAAGCTCAAGAAATTAAAACCCATGCTGTGAATTTTTTCTCTACTCTATATAAATCTGAACATGATACATATCAGCCGTATCACGTGCAAGGGTGTTTTCCTCAAATTGACCACACTCGCTTGGCGAGTCTTGCTATGCCGATTGATAAGGAAAAAATTCATAAGGCTATCTGTCGGATGAGTCTACTCAAAGCTCCTGGAATTAATGGTTACCCTGCAGGGTTTTATTAGGCTCAGTGGCATATTGTTGGTGAGTCTTTTAGTTCTGGTATAAAAGAAATCTTTAATTCGCACAGTATCCCTAGAGAGGTTAGTAAAACTCTCCTAGTCTTAATCCCAAAGGCTGAGCGTCCCACATCCTTTAAGATGTATCGCCCTATTAGTTTATGCACAGTTTTTTTATAAAACATTAACCAACATTATTGTGACTAGACTCCAAGCTTTACTCCATGATCTTGTTGGACCTCACCAGACAAGTTTTGTCCCCGACAGGCATATTACGGAGAATATCATCATCGCTCAAGAGGTTGTCCACTCTATGCGACGGAAGATGGGTAAAAAAAGTTTAATGGCTATTAAGATTGATTTAGAGAAAGCTTATGATATATTGAACTGGAATTTTATTCATGAGACCTTAATGGAGCTAGCTTTGCCTTTCGATCTTGTCCAGTTAATAATGGAGTGCGTTAAATCTAATATGATGAACATTTTGTGGAATGGGGAATTAACGGAGGATTTTGCCCCTAGTAAAGGTGTTCGGCAGGGTGACCCGTTATCTCCTTACATTTTTGTTCTCTGCATTGAGAGATTGAGTCATGGGATTTATCGCTCCATTCAGAAAAAACAATGGAAACCAATTCGATTAACTCAAATGGGTACTCCCCTAAGCCATTTATTTTTTGTTGATGATTTATTACTCTTTGCAGAGGCTTCTAGTGCACAAGCTTTTTTCATTAATTCGGTCTTAGAAGATTTTTGTTTGAGCTCCGACGCAAAGGTGAACAAATCTAAGACTCAAGTTTATTTTTCTAAGAATATCTCCGGGGCTGCAGCTGGTCGTTTGGGGCGTGAACTGGGGTATACAGTCACAAAAGATTTGGGTAATTACTTAGGCATGCCTCTGCTGCATCGCCGGGTTTCAAAGCAAACCTACCAGGGAATTCTAGATAAAATGAAGCAAAGACTTTCGGGTTGGGCTGCTTCTCAACTGTCGCTTGCGGGACGTATTACCCTCACCCAATCCGTCCTCCAAGCAATTCTTATTTATGCTATGCAGACTACTAATTTACCGGCTAGTATCAAGACGAAAATAGATCAAGCTTGCAGAAGATTCTTGTGGAGTGGGAATGACGAAATGCGTAAGATGAGTTTAATTAGTTGGCACATTATTTATCAACCGAAGCTAGCTAGTGGGCTAGGATTTAAGAGGTTGGAGATTATGAATGAAGCGTTATTGTTGAAGGTTGCATGGAACTTGATCACTGAACCTAGTAAACTTTGTGCCCAAGTACTAGCTACAAAGTACAGAGTGTCTCTCTCGGATATCCCACATTTTCTTCCCATTCGCCATGGCTCTCATTTGTGGAAGTCTGTGTGTCGAGTTTGGGATCATGCCAAACGGGGGTTACATTGGAATATTGGTAATGGCCTGAGAGTGAAATTTTGGTGGGACTGTTGGGCCACGGAATCTTCTCCCCTTGCGGCTTTTATTTTGAAACCAATACCTCTTGAACTTTGTGATTTATATGTGGCTGACTTTGTGACTGCAGATGGCACATGGAACTGGCCGAAGTTCAGCTACCTCTTATCTCATAATGCAGTGATGCGCATTGCTTCAGTTCATCCCCCTTCGGCGCGAAATGGTGCGGATAAAACTTACTGGGAAGCTGCAACTCATGGAAAGTTCACAGTGAAGTCAGCGTATGAACACTTGGCTCAGCCATACATGCAGGAAAGGAATATGATCTGGTGGTTGGCGTGGTCATGGAAGGGCCCGCAGAGCATAAAGACTTTCATCTGGTTGGTGCTTCACAATCGATTGAAGACACGGGGAGAATTAACATCACGACATTTACCCATTGAACCACATTGTGAGAGATGTGGGCATGAGTTAGAGAATACGATCCATGTGCTCTGTGACTGTCTTTTTTCTAGAGCGGTATGGATTCGACTTCTTCGGGACTATAATCATCATGAGTTCTTCAATACTAATCTTGCGGGGTGGATGTCAGGAAATCTACAAGCTTCAAACAAGTCTCCAGGTAGTAGCCTTTGGCGTGTCCTGTTTGGGGTGGCTATTTGGCGGATTTGGTTATGACAGAATCATTTTATTTTTACGAAGGATTATTGGGAGAGTAATACTATTGCAATGGATATTAAAGTAAGGGCTGCTGAAATTCAACGAAGTAATTCCTTCTCCTTTGCTGCTGGCACTACCCGTATCGAAAGATGGATTCGTTGGACTGCGCCTGTTTGGCCTTGGGTTAAATTAAATTCAAACGGTGCCAAGAAATCTTTGGGGATTGCAGGAGCTGGTGGGCTAATCTGTGATTTCAGAGGTGTTTGGCAGGTAAGCTACAGTGCCAATTTAGGTGTGTGCTCGGTGACTTCAGCTGAGCTCTGGGGTTTATTTCATGGATTATCTATCGCTTGGCAATATGGCTTTCGCAGAGTTTACGTGGAAGTAGATAGCATGTGTGTTATGAAGTTAATCTCCAACTCAAACCCTCCTATCAACGAGCATTTTACCCTCATTCAGGAAATTCAGGCACTCCTCCGGCGTGATTGGCTGACCAAAGTGGAGCATATCTACCGAGAAGCCAATGAAGCAGCTGATTTCCTAGCTTCATACAGTTTTTCCTTCTCCTTGGGTTTACATTGTTTTCAATCAATTCCTCCAAATATGCCGAGCATATTGATTAATGATGTTCATGGGGTTGCACACTCCCGATTAGTGTTACCTTAGCTCTCTTAAGAGCCCTTTATTGATAAAAAAAAAAGAAATACGATCGGTAGCTACGCATTTTATACACACTCTTTGTATTTGTTTAGTTCTTTAACCGTTACAAATTTAAACTTCGATTGCACTGCACATAATGAATTGCACTATACATAAAAGTGAAGGATTCAAATCTCCAGTCCCATTGGTTGTGGGAGTAGAGAAAAAAATCTTATAACTAATTAATTATTGTTTTACTTCTTGTGAAAGTGGTAACAGTATGGGTATTTAGGAGGAGTGTTGGATCGAATTTGAGGTTTATAGGAACTACACTACCACAGAAAGTTAATAGTTAGAGTAAATAGAAAAATTGTTATGGATGTCATAAAAGAGCAAGATGAACAAAATCTTGAAACAAGAAGAGTGTGAAGATTTAAAGTCACACCAAATAAGCATAAAACACATATACTTAGGTCTTGTTTGGTATTAAGCTATTGTAACTTAAACATTGCAGCTGTTTTAAAAAAAAAAACTATAAATATTGATAGCATATAGTAAATATGATTTTTAAATAATAATTTAATAAAATTAATAAAGATATTATACTACAATCACTCGACACGTGACGTTCTACTACAATCTTTTCTGTTTCTACCCAAACACTTTAGGTTAACAGTAAACATTGTTGGAAGATAGTTGATTCTTAGATTAAGGTGTTCGGTGAAAGTCCGTTTTAACTCAAGTTACTTGCATAACAAGACAAGCACAAGAATCACTCGATCAGTAAGCCCTGGAGCACTAATTTGTGCATCTGTTATATTGTATGGACTGTCGATATGCGGAGCTTGTCTATGACTCGGGGGACATCGTCGTGCTACCATAGGCCCTTTTGCTAGGATTCCTCTCTTTCTAAGTTGGGATCTTCCCGTATTATTCCATTTTTTTTTATTGTGAGTGGCCCGTGTTGAGTGCTATTAATATGTGCAATTCTAACTCTTGAAGATCCATTGGTTTTCCTAAGATTTGACATAGCCTCGATTTCACCTTTTTGTTAGCATGGTCCAAGAGTGACTCTTTTGTAATCTTTTGGTTTTTAGTAGTCTTTGGAGTAACTTAATTGGTGAGGAGTAGTTCCCAACTCCCTTGTCGTCGGTTGTTATTCAATTAATATTGGCAATGATTATCTTTGGTTGTCCTTTGGGCTTAAATCTTTGTTTGATAGTAACATTGAGTTATTGAAAGTAAACTCTTTTCTTTCTCGTGATTCTCATTCTAGTATATAAAGAAAGACATTTAGGGAATTGGTCTGATTTTATCTTCTTCGTTCCGTTTGAAGAAAAGAAGGAGAAAATAAGGGATATCTTCAATGCTTTATATTAACCCTTTTTTTCTCTTTTGTTCCTAAAGGTGTATTAAGAGGAAAAAGGGTATTCATTCAATGCCTGCATCTCCTATTTGTTAATCTAATTATTCTCCTATTCCTATTGGTTAATAAGGGAGTCAATAAGATCTTAATTTAACACAACATTAATAGTCGGAAATTAAAGGATAACATTGATAAGGGAATGACTTATCTATGAAGATGAATAGTACACTACAAGCCAACTTCAGAATGCCTGATTTAGCAACGAGCATAACAAGTTGACGGATTATAAGACAAAAAAGACTATCGTACAAAAAAAAATAATACACTTACTGCATTTTCATGGACATTGTCAATTATGTGATCAATACTTAGCCATTAAATTTTGGTTTGCAAGTTTTATAGCTTAAAAGAAAAGCTACCATCTATGGAGGATGAAGATGAGGGCTTTGTAGTCTATTAAGGACTTGAAGCTATTGGAGACACCAAAAAGGCAAGCCAAGTCAAAGAAGAAGACAGGGAAATAATCCTGGATAGAGCGCACAGACCATAATTCCCAATCTTAATGATGGAGTCCTTAGAGAATTTGGTGAACAGAAAATAGCTACTGGTCTCTGAAAAGAGCTTGAAGACTTGTATATCAAAAAAGTATTTGACAAATAGAATGTGTTAAAAAAAAAAAAACCTATACTTTAGAGATGCAAGAGGGTGGTTCAATAACAGAGTACATTAATGCCTTCAATAAGATCATTCTTGATGTATATAATGCATCCACAATAGCAACACCAACTAATCAAACTACATAACCAAATTTGCTAACTTAAAAAGAGAATTATGGCTCGCATTTGGAAAAGAAGGGGTCTTATATAATACCTACATACGTAAAATACATAGAACATTTGTTCGAAAAATTCGTGACTCTAGCATTATTGAAACTATTAAAACTAAATACAAAGAAAATTAAAAATCATATTCCGACTCTAACACAAGTTAATATCAATTGGTCAACTTCAACAGGCACTTGCTCCTCCACCAGTGCCTCCTGCTCCTCCTCCGCCGCCGCCACAACCCCCTCCACCACCACTCAAAAGTGCCACCGCCAATGCCACCAACGCCATGATGATGATGATGACCACCTGATGCAGAGCAAGAAATTGAAGAAATCCTAATTCTATTTAAATGTATAATATTTAGGAATATTTTAATTAATTTGTATTCTAGTTTAATTTGGTTTCCTATTTAGAGTCTTATTGTTTAGGTATTGCTTGTTTGGGTAATATTTCTAATTTAGGCATAAGTCTTATTAAAATAGGTTTTCTAATCATATTAGGATAAGTCTTACTTAGTATAAATAAGTGTCTTTTGTATCTTTTACAAGCAGAGAATTTTGAGTTTAATAATATTTCAATTTTCAAATTTCTTTGTGAGTATTTGAACAGTTAATTCTTGGTATTCTACGGAATCAACGAGTCTTAACCCCTAAATTCACGGTATTCTTTTGAATCAACGTGAATTTAGTTGTTCTTTTGTTCCGGTATTCTCTAGAATCAACGGAATATTTTGAACATTAAACTTCCGCTGCATCAGCTTGGTATCAGAGCCAAAACCTGGTATCACCAATCTAACTCCATCTACCACCAAACCTTTCCTTTTTTCCTTTTTTGTTTTTTTCCGTTTAGTTTAAAAAAAAAAACCCAAACAACACCAAAAAAAGCATAGGAAAAAAAAAGAAAAAAATTATATCATGAAATCACAATATAGACGTGAAGATTTCATCTTGAGAGATGTTTTAGTTAAGATGTTGAGGATTTTGCGTTCAATTTCTCAAGATTTAGAGAAAATTCGAGATAGAAAATCTTTACACATAAAGCATGCATATGGATTTGATGAAGTTGTTCATGATGATGTTTGTTATGAAGATAATGAGGAAAATTGTAACTTTGTTCCTTTCGACAATATTATTCCTTCCGAGGAGAATATTAATTGGTCATTCATGTCTACAACAAATCCTCAACACAAAGACAATATTGATTTGGATCAATCGCCGAAATTTGATGAGTATCTTGATATTGTGGGACAAGGAGAGGTAATTGTTTATCCATCTTTTGATCTTGTGGAGGAGAGAGACATAGTTATTGATACAATCTCTTATTGTTCTCTTGATTTGCCGAAAGAAGACAAAAAGAGTTGTGATATTTTTCAACAGTTAGTGGATTATAAGAAGAAATCGTTTTTCCTTAACTATGTTGAAGTTCGACACGAACAATATGAGAAGACATTATTGGAGAAGTTGTTGATAGAAGAATTTATTTTACGCCATTGGAGTGATTGGATGGACGTTATTACAAAAGTTGGAAAATTTAAAGTTCGTCGTCTATGTCAAAGCTCTGTTTTAAAAATTAATCCTTATGCACATGAAGATGTTCTTGAAGATTACAATATACAAAATTCGAGGACGAATTTTCTCCAACCTGGCGGGAATGATGCAGAGCAAGAAATTGAAGAAATCCTAATTCTATTTAAATGTATAATATTTAGGAATATTTTAATTAATTTGTATTCTAGTTTAATTTGGTTTCCTATTTAGAGTCTTATTGTTTAGGTATTGCTTATTTGGGTAATATTTCTAATTTAGGCATAAGTCTTATTAAAATAGGTTTTCTAATCATATTAGGATAAGTCTTACTTAGTATAAATAAGTGTCTTTTGTATCTTTTACAAGCAGAGAATTTCGAGTTTAATAATATTTCAATTTTCAAATATCTTTGTGAGTATTTGAACAGTTAATTCTTGGTATTCTACGGAATCAACGAGTCTTAACCCCTAAATTCACGGTATTCTTTTGAATCAACGTGAATTTAGTTGTTCTTTTGTTCCGGTATTCTCTAGAATCAACGGAATATTTTGAACATTAAACTTCCGCTGCATCACCACCACCACCGAACCTACTTCCGGGGCTAGTAAATCCAACCCTGCCACGACGACAGTAGCAACCCACAAGAATAAATACAGCAGCTACCGAAAACCAAACTATGATTATGATTTTCCAAATTTCCATCTTGATTAACGCTCATATATCAACGATTTTATATGTATATCATTATCCATAGCTTAGTTTCAATTTATAGTATTGCATGTTTGACAATTCAATCCGATTAGTTTCTTGAATTTTCTTTCCAAAGAATATTTGTATGCCTTCCTAATTTTTTTTGTAAATGTAGAAAGATTGCAATTCGGTAGGTCTAGTTGATTACGTTAAGGAACTTAGGGCTGGTTCGTTACTATTGGCAAAATTATTTTTCCTATAACTGCTTTGATTGCTATCGCAGATTACGTGTGGAGACCTATTCCTGATCGTAAAGACTATCATCACAGTCAATAATTGAGGCTCCATTGATTTGAACTGGTTAATCACCATTGAAATTGACCAGGTTCTGCAAAAATCAGAAGATACGTACAAAATAATGAGAGTGGGACAAATTAATTAACAGGTATTTGTTAGATCGATATCAGCCAAATTGTATCTCTATATATGGTGATAAAATTAAATTTTACGATTGGAATTGCGTTGAATCACAATCAGTCAAGATTTGTCTCTTGACCGTGACAATCATAAATGGTTATGTGACGGATGTATTTCATTTTAACGTTCAATATTTATTAAGTTCTTCTAAACCTCATTGATGTGTAAGAATTTATCAGAAATCGAAAAAAAAAATTCAATTTTCATTTTAATTTGCATAGTTTGGCGGCATAATTGAATTTTAATGAACCCATCTTAAATATTGTCCGTAAAAAATATTTTACATATCCATCAATATGCATGTAGAATAAGACTGAAGGCCATGAATCTCAAATAAAATTAAAGTTGAATAACATTTGTTTGTACAATTAAAGTTATACATATTGCACATACAACAGGCGGTACACTGCAATTATTACTCTTTCATCTTGGTTTGTCATAGGCTGATTTTAAAGGTCAAAGTCAAATGATTTTATATTTGCTGTTTTGCCTTGTACGTTTTCAGTCTTTTTAGATAAAGTTGAACTTCAATAAACAATTAAAATAAATTAATAAAATAATAATCCTGCATGTTACAGGATAACAAAAGTAAAAAAATAATTATTACTCTCGTAAATTAAATATTCTTGTACATAGGAAAGCACTAATATGTAAAAAAAAAAACTGACAAAATGAATTATATATAAACCATGTGGTTTTAGAAGAAAATAATAAAATAATTGATTAACATTAGCCTGTATTATCAGCCTTTAATCTCTTTAGCATTTTTCTTAAACTATATATACACGTCATAAAATTATGAACATAGTTGCCAGTAAACAACACTAGGGTTTAATACTCCTGAGTCAACAGCCACCTCCCCCTCCGCCTCCTCCAGCACCACCACTATCGAAACCCCCACCACCGCCAAAACCACCTCCTCCGCCACCATCAAAACCCCCACCACCGCCAAAACCTCCTCCTCCAGCATCGTAGCCTCCATCAAAACCACCTCCTCCAAAGTCGCCTCCACCACCACCGTCGTCACCAGTGCCTACGTCAATACGAACATCTCCGCCACCGAATTTACCACCGTCTCCGCCACCATCTCCGCCACCGAATGTACCACCGTTCGTTCCCTGATGATACCGACAGCAAATCGTGATTATAACAAAAAAGAAAAAACAAGAAAATGCTATGATTGCAGCTAGCCAAGGTTCCATTATAGTTAAATTTCCTTTTTTTTGTCCCAGTTCTCTATATCTCTAGCTATGGCTTGCTTATTGCTTTTATATATAGCTGGCTACATATACATACTGTTACGACTGATGAAAAGTCAACTCCTTCGAAACTTCAACCTTTGACCTCAATGCAAGCTTACGCGTACTTTACGAGTTTCAAATAAAAGGTGCGCTTAACGGTTCAAAATAAAAAAAGGAGGATATATATTCTTATACTGTTTCATGGCGAAGGGAGCTGACTACTTCTGACAACGAGACCATACATTGGTTTCAAGAAGTATACAGCATAGTCACTTCCAGTATTGATTAAGATAGCTTTAATAGAAAGTTAATTAATATTTAAGAATTGAGGCTATGAAAGGCAAATGAATTTTTCTTTTCCCCTCAATTGAAATACAGAGAAATGCTAAAAGTTTGCTAGTCAAAATCTATTGCTAAAAGCATCATTTACAAATTTTATACTGACACAGTTTAAGCTAGGTATATCTATTTCAATTAATACAAATGGATGAATTATTTAATAATTATTAAAAATTGAGGGATCCGAATGTCAATCATCTCATATGGTGGATCATAAGAGAGTATAAAGTGATGAAGTGATGTGAAGGGATCCCATTACTTATTTATTAGAGGATGAATATCAATATTTTTTTTCACTTGTTACGCGCAAGGTTGGTTGATTTTAATATGATTTGCCATTCATGTAGCAATGTGTTGATTTTACAAGACCTATCAATAAATGATATTCAATTCTGTCTCCTCTTATGTGAGTCTAGAAGCCTAGACCACTTATTTCACTCAAGAAATTTTAGCAAACTAACTAGCACCCATGGTACAAATTATATATTATAACAACTATTTAATATCTATAGTAGAAGGTGTTGGGGGAAAAAACAGGTTTTTAAATTTTTATAAACCTTTCAAGGACCGCTCTCATATAATATATAGGAATTTATAATCTAGAAATCGTACCTTAAAAATCCGAGTTGGCTTTTTCCACTGAAGTGATTTAGGCTCCTAGATAACGATCCGCCACCACCACTCCTGTTAGATCACGATCCGCCACCACCACTCCTGTTAGATCACGATCCGTCACCACCATGCTTGTTAGATCACGAACTATCACCAATGATCTTCCAGGTTATGACTCAGGTTCGATCTGCACTTGACGTGTGGGCGCCTTTATCACTATCAAAGCAACTAGCACGAGAAAATTTTTCTCTCAACAATAGAGAGAAAAATCTTATTCTCCGATCTGTATAAAGTGGCTTCTATCTTTTTCTTTAGAGAAAATAAGCCTTTTATATCTCCCTTTATTGAAAATCCTAGGCTCTAAATAATTAAAAATAAAACTCACGTTACTTGCTTTTTCTATAGGGGACCCACCTTGTAAAATAACATAAGACCCCTTACACACAAGCTAATTAAATGGAGCCTCCCACTAAATGATATATTTAGGCTTTTGACCAAAATAGCTAGTTATCTTACTTATTAGTCCAGTAATGGTGCAGTCAATTAAATGACCTAACCCGGGGATCATTTGGGAACATACAATAGTGGCTACAATAATTAGGCCTGTAATTAAACTAGCCCAATTATTTAATTCCAAATCTACTCCACTAAAAGATTGGAATTGACTTCCATAATTGTATGCTCGAATAATAATTCGTCCCAAGCCACATTGATTTCTTTACTGCACAATCTTTTGTACCACATCGTTAATTAAATTGATATTTCAACTGTCCAATCAATTTAATAACATCTTATTCCTTGATACTTACTGGTTTTCTCTAATGATCATTTTCAACATACTAAATATGTTGACACACTCTGGCTAGAGAATTCTATGATCAAGTGCCGAAAACCCATCAAGAGATGTGTTGTACAAATTCTATATTGTTAATCTATAACTCCAATACTCATAAATGTTTCCACCAAGATACCGGGTAATCTAGACGACAAGTATATGTCATGCCCATTGGTAACTCAAATGGAATAACAATTACAATCATGAAATCATAATTAACTCAATATTAAGATTACAGTAAAACCAATGCCTATGAGATTTAATAAGTCTGACAGTTATTACAAAGTTAATTAAATCTCATATGTGATCATGTTCAATGTAGTCGTACTACATCAATAAATTCATACATGATTAAGACAAATCATTCAATGAATTTATTACAGTCTATGCCTAAATAAAGTGCCCAACTTTATTTATCAACTGCGAACTAAATTTATTTAATCATAAGATAACTTGTATTTATGTCTTCTGTGAATCCACATGGTGATCACATAAATACATATAATATGATTAAATAGACTTTAATAAAAATATTAATGCAATTAAGATATTTGAATAAAATACCTCATTAATTTTATTAATCAGAAAAAATATTTATTACAATTAAATAAACACATATGCTTTTAAAGAGCATATTTTTTCCAACAGAAGGATCATGGGGATCATTAAAAAAAAACCACACATTATTTACTTAAAAATAGAAAAGAAAAAGGTGATGGGGGAAGTCCTTAAACAGTCGTCAATGCAAAAACAACAAGATAGATAGAAATAAAACGATAATCCATTATGTTATTAATTAACACCAAAGAAAAGGAAATAAATTAAGGAAAAAAACTACAAAAATCAATAATGTTAATATGTTATAACAATAAAACTAGATCAATAGAAATATAGGACAATTATCATGTATGCTTTGATGAACAAGAACAGCTTCAGGCTGCCTTCAGCCTCCGCCTGTGCCTCCAGCATAATCATGATAAAGCGGCCGCTGTTACTGATTCAGTTGTGGACTGTATTCGGCTCAATAAACATTCCACGAAACAACTTTTCTTTTTGCTACTTCCATCTTTGTGATCAGCAGTCATTGTTGCATATTTATTCGGCTTATTCTTACGCCTAAGCATCCTAAAACAACCCATAATTAAGTTAATTAACTAAGATTTTGATGTAGCGGCCAAAGAACGTAATGATATACAATGTTGAGGGTATAAATCGATATACAAACATATATAATTATCTCCAAATGCTATATATATATATATATATATAGGGGTGGGTTCAAGAGACACAATTTTAAACACAAATTTAGACATAATTTTATGACCATTAGATTAAAAATAATTAAAGGTTGAAACTAAATATGACATACCTTTTTTAATTCTAAAAGTCAACAAATTAATGCAGTAGGTCCCTTACAATAATAAATAATTGTCCATTCCTCTCTCTCACTTAATGTACTCCCCCTTCCTTTTTTCAATTGTTACGCCCTCTTTCTCTTTTATATTTATCTTTCTTCTATGAATCACAGTACTGGAAACCAAAAAAAAAAAAAAATTTTCATATACACAAGAGTAGATTAAATACTTTATCCTTAAATGGAGTATAATGTATGAATTAATCTTGTTAAAAATATACATTTTTGTCTTTTTTTTGAAGAAAATACATTTTTATTCTTTAGAAAAATAGAATGAATGTGCATTAATTATTATTTTAAATCATTATTATTTGGTATATACCATATAACACAATTTATTTTGATATTTTTGTAGGCATATGAAGGAGACAAAAAGAGAAAGAGGGCGTAACAATTGAAAAGAGGAAGGGGGAGTACGTTAAGTCAGAGAGAGGAATAGGCAATTATTTATGGCTAAACCTATGTTACGTGTAACATAACATACATTCAAGAATGTAAAAAATCTTTTAACACCCTTAACCTTTATGGAAACTACATTAATAGAATTGAAAGAGATCCTTTTGAATCTCAAAGAAGAAATAAAAGATATAAAACAAGAAATAGGGAAAATAAAAATAGAAATATCAGTAATGCAGAAAAGTCAAAAGAAAAATAAAAAATTAGAAAGATTAGAAATACTAAAAACAGGAATCATTGGAACAAGATTTAAAAAGCCTACACAAAGACCACAAATAAACAGTTATGATGCCTAGTTTATGGAAACACAATACCCAAAAATATTGAAAGAATCAGAAGAATTAAAAGCAGAAGTAAAGAAAGAAGAAAAAGGAAAAGAAAAATTAGAAATAAAAACTCCTACTGATTCAAATTCGGATTAATGGAAGACATCTTAGATAACATAACTAAAAAGTTTAGTGATATAAATCTAAGTGATTTAGAAGACTTTGAAAAAGAGTATAAAATAAAAATGAATACAACAGGAGGACCAGAAATGAAACCCAATGTAGCAGAACCAAGTCATAGATATACAACAAATAAAAAGAAAGGAAGACCATTTTATGAATACATACCTCAAGCTAAAAATTAATAAACTTAACAATTTGTAATATGTGTTATGTTAAAGAATATACATGCGAATTCAATAAATATTATTATGAACAATACGTAAGTCTAGAAGACCAAGAAGTATATAAAAATTTGTATTACTCTAAATTACCTTACCCTTGGAATAATTATTTTGTAAATGAATATGAAAAATATAGCACTACAAATAGACTCCCTGATACATTAGGAGCTAGAATAAGATTTTTGAATACGAGACTTAGTGATATATGTATCCAAACAAACTTAATAAAAAAAAGTAGAAATATAACAGACATATGCTGTGAAAAAACAGAAATGCCAACTCAATGGGGATGTTATGTGCCCCGTGGGCATAAGAGGAGGTATAAAAGAGAAAAAATTTATAAAAAATATAAAAATTTTAAAAGAAAATACAAGAAACCCGGAAGGAAATATTATAGAAGAAGATACAGAGACCAAAGAAAACAATTAGATAAATCTAAGTGCAAATGTTGGAATTGTGGAGAGTGTAAAATAAAGAACGGAGTTTATGAATAAAACTCTCTTCCTCTTGCATTAACGTTGCTACATATATATATAGATGTACAGCCCTAAAGAATAGAATCCTAAGTAGAAAAGCATTACAGATTCATAATATATATACAAATCTAATTGCCTTAAATATGAAACCGAATTCTATACGACTTCTATATACAAAACCGAATGCTATACGAATTCTATACGTTAATACTCCCCCTCAAGGTGGAGCGTGGAGATCAACAACGCCCAACTTGCGTATATGATGATGGAAAAGAGCATGTCCGAGAGCTTTTGTAAACACATCAGCTACTTACATAGAAGTAGGAATATGCAGTGGTAATAACAATTTGGATTGCACACGCTCTCGCACAAAATGACAATCTAACTCGATGTGCTTTGTTCGCTCATGATAGACAGGATTCTCGGCGATATATAAAGCTGATTGATTATCACAATAAACAGTCATAGGATCATGTTGAAGGTGCCCCAAATCAGCAAAAAGTGCTTTGAGCCACTGTAATTCACATGAAAGATCAGCCAAGGAGCGATACTCAGCTTCTACTGTAGATCGAGAGACCACATTTTGCTTCTTTGTTTTCCAAGATATAGGGCTGTCACCAAGGAAAGTACAATAACCAGTAACAGACCGACGTGTAGTAGGACAACTACCCCAATCCGCATCACAGTAACCCCGGATATGTAAGTCACTTGTTGAAGATAATAAGATGCCCTTGCCTGGTGAGCCTTTTAAATACCGAAGCACTCGAATGGCAGCATCCATATGAGTAGTTCGTGGTTCATGCATAAATCGACTTAAAACATGTACTGCAAAGACAATATCAGGCCTGGTAACTGTGAGATAGATCAACCGACCTACAAGACGTCGATAACTTGAGGGATTTGATAAAAGGTCGCCATCCGTAGATGAAAGCCGAAGTTGTTGCTCCATTGGAAAATGAGAAACTCGTCCAGCAAGTAAACCAGCATCCTTTAAAATATCCAGGGCATATTTTCGCTGACTCAAGAAGATCCCACGTGATGACCGTGCCACTTCTATCCCCAAAAAATACTTCAACTTCCCTAATGCCTTGATGTATAATTTCTGTGCAAGAAAATCTTTAATTCTGCTAACCTCAGCTGCATCATTCCCTGCTACGATAATATCATCAACGTAAACTAACACAAAGGTTGAAAATTTGGCATTAGTTTTTACAAATAATGAATAGTCAGCTTTAGATTGGCGAAAATCAGCTTGTTGAATGGTAGCAGAAAACTTGGAAAACCAATTTCTGGATGCTTGTTTTAATCCGTAGATAGATTTGTTGAGTTTGCAGACTAGATGCTCCCCCTGCTTAGAAAAACCTTGTGGTACTTGCATATAAACTTCTTCCTCTAAATCTCCTTGTAAAAAAGCATTGCTTACATCTAATTGTTCTAAAATCCAACCCTTAACAGCCGCAAGAGAAAGTAAAGCTCTCACAGTGACAAGCTTAGCAACCGGTGAAAAAGTAGCATGATAATCAATGCCTTCTGTTTGAGTATATCCCTTAGCAACTAAACGAGCTTTGTAACGCTCAATGGTGCCATCGGATTGATATTTAATTTTGTAAACCCATCTGCTGCCAATAGCCTTTTTACCATCCGGCAAATGAGTCAGAGTCCACGTATTATTTTTCTCAAGAGCTGTTATCTCATCCTCCATGGCTTTGCGCCACTCAGGTAACTTGACTGCCTCATGAAAAATACTTGGTTCGGTTGTAGAGGTAATGGCAGACAAAAAGGACTTATGTGCTGGAGAAAAACGATGGTAAGAAATAAAATTGTGAAGAGGATATTTCTTACCTGGAGACAAAGAAGCAAGATCAGCATGGGTAGAATTGTGAGAAGCCAAGGTACAATAATCTTGAAGGTAAGTTGGTGGGCGTCTATCACGTTGGGGTCGTGTGGGAGTTTGGATATTTTGGTTGCCTAAAGAAGGTGATGAATCTAAGGTTGCATCTGCTGGTGAACCAGGCTGTTGGGTAGAGGATGTTTCAGTTATGATGTGTTCATGAGTGGTGTTAGGAGAAGAAGAATTGGTCACGGATGGATCTGTTTCTTGCAAAGGTGGGTCACATTCATGAAGAGCATGTGATGAACTTATGCTTTCATTAAGAGAAGGTGATAAAAGAGTATTGGACTCAAAAAAAATTTCATCAAATAAAAACTCACTAGTGACATGTGTAGAAAAAACCGGTGATTTAACATCCTTAAAAGGAAAAATATGTTCATAAAAGAGAACATCTCGTGACACATATTATCTTAGATTCAATATCATAAATCCGATATCCTTTTTGACTAAAAGGATAACCAATAAAAATTCCTATTTTTGCCCGCTGATCAAATTTATTTTTAACTTGTAAATTTTTGGCAAAACACAAGCAACCAAAAACTTTTAGGCGTGATAAATCTGGTGCTATACCAAAAAGTATTTCATGTGGGGTTTTTCCATTAAGAACATCACTAGGCAATTTATTGATCAAATATGCTGCAGTAAGAACACACTCCCCCAGAATTTAATTGGCAAATTGGCTTGAAAACGTAGACCTCGCGCAACTTCGAGAAGATGGCGATGTTTACGCTCAACCACACCATTCTATTGCGGTGTTCGAACACAACTTCTTTGATGAATAATCCCTTGGTCTAAAAAAAATTTTTGTAATTCTTTAACAAGAAATTCAGTCCCATTGTCAGAACGCACAATTTTAATGTTAGCATTAAATTGAGTTTTTATCAATGCATGAAAAGAACATAAATGCAATTGGGTTTCAGATTTGGTTTTCATTAAATATAACCAAGTGCATCGAGTATAATCATCAACAATGGTTAAAAAATAATGAGCCCCTGAAAAACTTGAAGTTGAAAAAGGACCCCAAACATCACAATGGATTAATTCAAAAGGTATTTTACTTTTGATGCTACTAATGGAAAATGGCTTTCTAGTTTGTTTTGCTTTAGGACAAATATCACAAACATATTCTTTATTAAAACTAACCATAGGACAAGTTTTTGAAAAATGCTCTAAACGTGCAAGAGAAGGGTGGCCAAGTCTCCAATGCCAAAGATCAATCTCATGTGTAGAGGTGATTTGGGAGGTGAAAGAAAATGCAGCTGGAAGTTGGATGTAAAAAAGACCTTCACGAAGTCTACCCTTGCCAATCTGCTTCTTCGTGTATAGGTCCTGAAACTCACAAAAATTGGAAGAAAAAATTACCTTATATCTATTTGATTTGGTTAACTGACTAACAGATAGTAAATTAAACTTAAAACTCGGAATGTAAAATACTTTGTCTAATAAAAAATCTGGTGAAAAGGAGACTTTCCCTATGTGAGTAACTTGTGCTATTGTACCATTTGGTAATTGAACGTGAAGAGGAACATGACATGGTTCATAGGAGTGAAAAAAATCTAGCGAACTACACATATGATTAGTAGCGCCTGTATCTATGATCCAAGTATGTGATAAAGAGGAATTAAGTGCTATACCTGCAAGATTCGCAGTATGTAGACTACCTGAAGAGGACAACATAGCTAGGAGTTTTTGATATTGCTCTTGAGTAAATATTGGTGCTTGGACGTCTTGATTGCTATTTGTTGCCGTGGCAGCTTTAATCTCATTTTTATTACCTTGTCCACGTCTTCTCCAATTTGGTGGATATCCATTTAACTCAAAACATTTTTGTTTTGTGTGGCCTAATTTTCCACAGTGTTCACACGATGGTCTGCCACCATTTGCATTCAAGTTTCCTCCTTTGTTATCTACTGCATAATTATTATTCCAATTCCTATTTCCAAATGAATTTCGGCTTTGTGTTGTCAATGCTGCAGCTTCTGGAGATCCCCCTATAGCGTGAAGATCTTGTTGTTTTTCTTCTTGCCTCACAAGAGAATAAATTTTATTTGCATTAGGAAAAGGATCCATCAACAAAATCTGACTCCTTGTTGCTGCATATCTATCATGTAAGCCTTGAAGAAACTCCATAGCTCGATCTAGTTGCTGCAATTGACTGACAGTTTTTGCATTCGCACAAGTACATGGTCCTATTTGTTGTAGAGAATTCAACTCATCCCAAAGCGCCTTCATGCGAGTATAATAAAGTGAAACAGATGCATCTCCTTGTCGTAAATTAGAGATGGCCTGTTTGAGTTCATAGATTTTTGGCGCATTGGTCTGCTGAAAACGTTCTTGCAAATCCTGCCATACTTCTCTAGCAGACTGTGCATACAACACACTTCCCGCAAGTTCACTTGATATGGAGTTTAACACCCAAGATCCAACAAGATCATTACAACGTTGCCATCTACCACCATCATCTTCATCTTCATCTGGTTTTGATATAGTTCCATCAACAAAACCGAGCTTATTTTTCGCTCGTAAAGCCATAGTCATTGCCCTTACCCATGTACCATAGTTATCACCAGTGAGTAAAGGAGAAACCAATACAGCAGTTGGACTATCTGATGGGTGGACAAGGAAGACATCATCCTCTTGTTTATTAAGGATGGCAGCCTGTTTTGATGATTGATCAGCTGCCATGAGTATTTAAACAAAAGCAAAAGAACGAAGATAATAATTTGATAAGTGAGTAAAGCTCTGATACCATGTAAAATAAAGAACGGAGTTTATGAATAAAACTCTCTTCCTCTTGCATTAACATTGCTACATATATATATAGATGTACAGCCCTAAAGAATAGAATCCTAAGTAGAAAAGCATTACAGATTCATAATATATATACAAATCTAATTGCCTTAAATATGAAACCGAATTCTATACGACTTCTATATACAAAACCGAATGCTATACGAATTCTATACTTTAATAAGAGGAAGGACATATTAGCACAGATTGTACCAAAAAGAAAGTTAGAATTTTACAAGAAGATTTTAAAATAATACAAGATGATCTAGAAGAAATAACTAATTTATCTGACTACGAGGGAACGAAAGTCTATATGATAGAAAGTTCTAAAGATGAATCAAGATAAAAAAGAATTAGTAGAAAAAGACGATATAGAAGAAATTGATGAAATAGAAAAAGAAGAAAACAAAAGTGGATATAGTCTTGTTGCTACTTTTAACAAAGAAAAATACAATAAATTATTAAAACTAAGCGTAGAAAAACCAGAGCATGGAGTATTACAAAAACTAAGAGATTTATTTAAAAGAAAAAGAATAGTATTACATGAATACTATGAACAAGAAAAAGCTGTAACAGTTACACAAGCTGAAGGAAACATCAGATTCAGTCTAATAAACAAAAGAACTATAGATCTAGCTTTAAGAAAAATAAAAAATGAATCAATAAAAGAAAAAATACAATATGTATATTTAGCAGAAATACAAATCTTAATAAAATCTCTTTTTAAAAAAGGGATAGACAGCCCTATAGTTTTGTCAATACATGATCAACGGTTCTGTGATCCTAGTATAGGACATTTAGGAACAATAGAAGGAAATTTGTGTTATACTAAATTACTATTTACATGTCACCCCAGATATTGTGTACACATAAAGGATAAAAATATAGATGAGACATTAAGCTTACACTTTAAATTGTTAAAAAAGAATCTAATGAAAGAAGGAAATAGACTTATGACCATACATTATTCTGCATTATACAGTTTTTGTAATTCAAACTACGGAGAAATCTATGGAAATAAACCTTACATAGAAATAAATAAAGAATGTGAAGATATAACAACCTTTATAGAACCTGTAATTCAGGATTATAAAATCCCTATAACTTATGAGCTAAACATAGATGATAAAAAAACAATTTTTAAATGAAAATAATGAAAACTCTATAATCCCTATAAGTTTTGCAGGAAGAACTTTAATAAGGGGAAGTTCTTCTAGAAGGTTAAGTGCTAATAAACAATTAGCCAACATAGACAGCAACCAACTAGACCTATAATAACTAGTAATGTAGTAAAAATATTTGGGCAATATTTTAATGGAATATAGTATACAACTAAAATACCTATTTTAGTAGACACTGGAACAAGCCATAATTATATGAATCATACTAAAAATAAAGGACTTTTAATAAAAGAAAAAGAAATCCCATATGAATATACTGATTTCAATGGAAATAAACATATCTGTAAACAAGAAGTAAAAGTTCCTCTAATCATAGAAGGAATTAGAATAATTGTGTCTTGTTTTATAGACTCTTTTATGACTACAGATCCAGAAAAACATATAGTATTAGGAAATAGTTTCCTAAATAGATTAGAATATTATAAAATTGAAAAACATCAAATCACTCTACAAATAGAAGGCCAAAAAATAGTATGTGAGACATGTTAAAACAAGCCTATATAAAATACCCTATGTCAGTTTATATACAAATAAATATAACCGAAAAGGACATAGACACTTGTGCCTTGATAGATACAGGAAATGAAATTACCATTATGAAATCCCTTTTCTCAAACCAATGGAACACAAATGGTAAGTTAAAAATTGTAGGGATTACAGGTGACAAACAACAAGTTAATCAATCCCTAATAAATTTTGAAATCCTTTTAGGAAGCAAAATAGTCCGTATTAATCAAGTATTCCAATATGATCACATGGACTGTGATATACTTCTAGGAAATGATTTTATCCAACAATTTCAATATTACCAATAAACTCCCTTTATGATCACTTTGAAAACCTCATGTAATCATATCCTTTGTATCCCCAGAGAATTTAAGCTTTATAGAGTTCAGCCAGCCCAGCGTGGTGATAAGGTTATTTATGAAAACATTATTTAATACAGAAAGGACAAATTTATAATATACAATTAGAAACAATAAAATCTTAACTTGACAAGTTTACAAAGAAAACCCATTAGAATTATGGAAACCAGATCACCCTAGAGCAAAAATAGAATTAATTGAAAATAGAATAATAAGACTCAGACCTATGATGTATACAGAAGAGGACAGAGAAGAATTTAAAATCCAAATAAAAGAGTTATTAAATCTAAAACTAATTAGAACAAGTAATAGTCCACATAATAGCCCAGCCTTTATGGTTAGAAAAAGGGCAGAACATGTAAGAGGAAAAGCAAGAATGGTAATAAATTATAAGGAGCTAAACAAATATACAAAATTTAATGGATATTTTCTACCCAATAAAGAGGTACTAATAAATCTTGTAAAAAATAAATCATATTATTCAAAATTTGATTGTAAATCAGGATTTTGGCAGATAAAAATGGAAGACCACAGTATTCCTTATACAGCCTTTAGTACTCCACAAGGACATTATGAATGGTTAGTAATGCCTTTTGGATTAAAAAATACCCCCCAAATATTCCAAAGCCGTATGGATAAAATATTTAGAGATTATAAATATATCATAGTTTATGTTGATGATATATTAATAGCTTCAGACACATTAGAAGATCATAGAATCCATTTAAAAGAATTTGTTAATATATGTATTAAGGAGGGGATAGTGTTATCTGAAAGAAAGGCAGTCATAGAACATAAGAAGATAGAATTTTTAGGAATGATTCTTGATAAAAAAGGAATAAGACTCCAAAGTCATATAGGCAGAAAAATCATAGAGTTCCCAGACAAATTAGAAAATAAACAACACATACAAAAATTTTTAGGATGTTTAAATTATGCAGAAGGATTTATTAAAGACTTAGCCAAAAAGAGAAATATACTCCAAAAATTATTTAGAAAAAATAATACAACATGATGGAGTAAAGAACATACAGAAACAGTAAAAAATTTAAAAGAAGAATGTAAAAACCTTCCATCATTAAGATTACCAGAAGAAAATGATAAATTAATCATACAGACTGATGCATCTGATTTATATTGGGGAGCAATAATTAAAACAGACCTAAATGAAATTTGTCGATATACTAGTGGAACATTTAACCAAGCACAGGTTAACTATCCAGTTCATGAAAAAGAACTTCTTGCAATATACAAAGGAATAAAAAAGTTCTCATTATTTTTATTACAAAAACATTTCATTGTAGAAACAAATAATTCTCAAGTAGGGTCTTTAATAAGCAAAATTTTACCAAATGAACCCCAATACAGGAGATTACATAGATGGCAAGCATATTTATCATATTACAATTTTAAAATTGTACATATAAAAGGAACTAACAATTGTCTCGCAGATTTCTTGAGCAGGAACATAGAATTTGGAGATGAATCCATAAGTAAATAAAATCTTCAGCAAAATAGAAGCCGAAATAGAGAGGCTCAAAACAGAGGCATCTGATATAATTGATGCGATAAATTATATAAAAGAGGCTTCTGAGTCTCATGAAAAAAGAGTACATTTGTTAGAATTATACATAAGGGATATAACAAAAGCAGTCTCTATAAACACGGGCCCAATAAACACCGAAGAAGGAAGCAGTAATGGACCCTTCAGAGAGCATAAACCAATCTCTGATCCAATTGCAAATAAAACCATCTCCATAGAGGTCGAATCACCAAAATCAAGCCCTTCAAAAAAGTTTATCCAAATAAACAATCCTTGTACAAAAGAAGAGGAGAAACCTCTAAACCCAAAAGAAAAAGAGTATAAGCAATTCTCCATATGGGTATATTCCACTTGTTCCCATAACAATACAATCTTCAAAGCACCAGGAAAAAATATGTACCCTAGAATGATAGCCACAAAAGGAGCAGATCCACTCCCTATTGGAAAATAGCAAAATATGGGTATTTAGATTTAGTATATCCAGATATAACTCTTCAGGAAATAGCCAGTCTGGATGAAATGTTAGTTAAAGAAATTTCAAGATTTGCCCAAAAAAGGCCCATATACCTAAAGTTCTACACCATAAGCCCAGAATATTATCAAAATGTAGAATACCAAGCCTTTTATATGATTTCTGTAGGCTTTCTCACAAAAAATTTCAAAATAAAAGTAGGAACAGAATACACAAATGTTCCCCACATAAATGAAACTTGGATCAGGACCCGCAGAGCCAAAGGGATAAAAGCCATATGGAGCATAGCCAAGGATCTATACAAAAGAAATTTCAGAACAATAATCAAGTTCTAGAATTACATCCTTATAACTGCTGAAGACAGTCACACGCCTTCAAATATACTACTAGAATTCATCAATGAAATAAGCACTATGCGTTTCCCCAGCAGCAGTAAAACTATGGAGCAGGCTTACCAACTCATGGAAATAAAACAACTCCAATAGAACGTGGCAGACAGAAATTCCCGATAAATATAAAAAGATACAGGACGTGGCAGACAAAATAAAGAAGATGCCCAACAAAAGCAAAATAATAATGTAGTTACGAAAGCAGTGATGTAAGAGCCCAATAATATAAGGGCAAGAGCATGATAAAATGATGATATAGTGACGAAAGCAATGATGTAAGAGCCCAATAATGTAAGGGCAAAAATGTAAACATTTTTGAATAAATAAGAAAAAAGAGGAAAAAGCTCGGCAGAGCTCATTGTCACCAAAACTCATCTATCTTTTCCGAATTCAATGAACAACTAAACAACTCCCTAGCTCTAAATCCAAAATCAAGACATCACAGATCAAAAACAAAATAAAACCAGAGAAAGGGAAAGGAAACCTAAACTTATTCGACATTTCTAAGCACAACGATCAAGATCCACACAGTAAAGCCGCTCGAGTCCGCTGATCCCGTTGAGGCAAAAAGACCGTTTAGGGTATAAGGACCACCAGGCTGCAGGTCACTGGAGAAAGGTCGAAAGACAAGGAAATAAGGAAAGCTTAGGTAATAATTCTCAACCCTTATCTGTTGGTGGAAGTTTGTTGATGATTTGATGATGAGGAGATTTGTGGAGGAAGAGCATATTTTTCAAATTGATCTTTAATAATATGAATCATAAGTTCTATTTAAGAGAATCTAAAGAATATATAATAAATCCAACTACTAAAATAACATATAACGAACATATGATGATAATAGATTTTGATCTAGGATCATTTAAACAAAGTTCGTATATTTTCAGTAAGCAAGAACTTGTTAGAATGAAAGACTTATTAGCAGTAGACAGTCTTAAATTACCCCAAGAAATAAAAAGAAAAATTATAAATAACATTGAAATAGATAACCTGAAACATAATATAATTATGTTAACTATAGAAGAAGGAATAGATGTAATAAAAGCCTATTTAGAACAAATAGATTATGAAGTCGGACCTTCATATATCTATAATTAAGATAACGAAGAATTTGAAATATAAATTGTTGCTAGAAAACATAAAAAGTTTTAAAGAAAACCCTTTCATTTGAGTATATCGACGGGAAACCGATGATGTAAATTCCAGAGGTGATCCTGAACAGGCACTAGTCTGGTCTGTACTGTCAGATAACAAGTCACGTACTTCCAGTGAATAATTGAATATTATAAGCTTTATCATTTTTGCAGTCTTATATTTTGCATAAGTAATATAACATCAATATCCTATATCTTTTTAGTCTTAAGATTTGTTTTGTTTTTGTTTTGTTGTATTTGTTTTTGTTTTTTTTGTTTTGTTATATTTGTTTTTGTTTTTTGTTTTTGTTGAGGGAAAAAAATTGGTATCAGAGCCATACACCCTATGGACCCTATACGAGCAATAGTTGACAGTTTATATACTTTAAAAGTGTATGACAAAGAGGAAATAAAAAATTTAATAAAAACATTAAAAACTGATAAAAATAATATCATGAATATAGAACTTGAATTAACTGAGGAACTTAGAGAAAGATTAATAGACACAACAGGTGGTGAAATTTTGATAGAAAAGAAAATGAAATTCATAGATAAACTTATAGCGTTTTTGATATATTGGTACAAAACAGAAGCATTACCATGAACCAACATGCATTTAATGTAATACATGAATTAGCAGATAGTATAGATCACATGATCTTAGGATGGGAAAATGTGATAGGTACATATATAAATCTGCTAACCCAAAAGATAGATTTATTAGAACAAGAGAGAATAGGAATAGTAAATTTAGGACCAGAAATTTACACTGAAATCACAGACTTATATGAATTTGAAAATCACTTATTATTATTTAAAGAAATATTAAAAACATTAGAAAAAATAAAGAATAGATGCAGAAGGGATGGGAGAAGACAAATGCACCCACAACCATAAAAATTGAAAATATAAAAAACCAAAAAGACTCAAATGATATTCTGCAACAAGAAAAAGACAAAAGCCGTAAGTTACGATAAACGTAACTTAGTGGCTCCCATTATTTATTATTGTAAGGGACCCACTGCATTAATTTGTTGACTTTTAAAATTAAAAAAAGGCATGTTATATTTAATCTCAACCCTTAATTATTTTTAATTTAATGGTCATAAAATTGTGTCTAAACTTGTGTTCAAAATTGTGTCTCTTGAACCCACTCCATATGTGTGTGTGTACATATATATAAATAGTTTAGACGAAATTGAAAATCTTTACTTTTGATTTGATAATTAAACAGTTTGATAATCAATTCAAAGAAGTCTTAGCAGAGACTCCTATTTAACTATCATTTTGTGCATGTTACTTTTATAAGTCAGAATTTATAAGGTTCCTGAACTAAGTCAACCAGTGCAACGAAGTTGGAAAAGTAATCATATAAGCAAGTATGAAGGCACCTTTCTCCTTCTGAGAAGTTGACTCTTGAATCTGCATTTTTTTTTCCCTCATGAAAGGGTTAAGTTGCGGCAGAAGAGGAAAGACTTAAGATTGGTGAAAACGTTTGCCGCTTTTTTTTTTTTGTGGGAGCACTACTATTTCATTAGCAGCAAGACAACATGAAGAAAGATAAATAGATGTTTTCATGCTGTAGTAATAGTAATACTGTAGCATATAAAACGATAATATTGTTCATATTGTCTTGTTGCTATTCAAATAGTTTTTTTTTTAACCAATGATATCCAATGTGCTTTACATTCTAATCAGTGAGAATGACTGACACATTTAATTATCAATTTATTGGATGAGTGATAGATAGTCATTATCTGCACATGTAGTAAAAGAAATTTTTATTGTAGAGATTTACATGATGAATGAAAGCTCTACTCCTTGTGATGATAAATTTTAAAATATATCTGAGTTACTATCTCAGTCATATAACAAACAAATAATGTCATGACATGTGTGTTGGAGAATTATAAGAATATAGAGGCAAAGAACAAAGAAAAGTTCTTAGGATTTGAGACGTGTATGCACACTTTCCTTTAAGGTTTTATTTGCCCTCACCAATCTTGGTTTGCTATAGAGTTTTAATGGCAAATTACCCCTAAGATATATCAAATCCTGAATACAATCTCTAGCAAATAAGATTGTATTTCCAGAACATATATGAAACCTGTAAAATCTTATGATTGATCTAATTGTGTGTCTTTCTTTAATGAAGAAGATGTTTATTTGAAAGAATACAACCATTAGAAATGGTACTTCTTCGAAGACACTCTTTTGGTTTGAAATTGCATCGATTAACAATTGAAATTTTCAATCTTGCTAACTGTTTTTCCAAATTTACGTCTTTCTGGAAATAAACGGTTAGCCGTTTTCTCAATAAACGGTGAGCCGTTTTCTCAATAAACGGTGAGCCATTTTCTTCTAGAACATAAAACATGCTCTCTGGAGTTAAACGGTTAGCCGTTTTCTCAATAACGGTGAGCCGTTTTTATTCCAGAACAGAAAACATGCTCTCTGGAGTTAAACGGTTAGCCGTGTTCTCAATAACAGTCAGCTGTTTTATCCATAACAGCAAACATGCTCTCTGGACTTAAACGGTTAGCCGTTTTCTCCATAAACGGCAAACCGTTTTCGTCCAGAATATCAAACCAAAATACTTGAAAAATGTTACAATCTCTCTTACAATCCCCCACTAGATTGTAATATTTTTTCAGATTTATTAATGATAAACTTATACATACAAAAATGTATCTTTCGATTTTAACCTTTAATTAGTGAGTGTATTTCAAAGCATTTACAAGACAATAGTGTGCTAAGCATTAAACTTTGTCTATCTTGGATTCATGAACATTTACAAGATTAAACCATGACCTTGTTAGAAACGGCACCATTTCTTATGTTCACTTAGGTGAAGTTTCAAATCATGTCTTTAGCTACTATAAGACTTGAACTTCATTAAAAGTAAATACTCAACCTCAATCTCGTAGCTATTTGCACCGAAACTTTCGAATGAGATTATTTAATACTCGGTGCCAAACCAGTCACATAACAATAACTTGTTATTACCCATTTAACTATGGAGTAGCGGTACAACTACTACATAATTGGGTTACCGTCGTTGGTGACTTTATTATGCAAAGGTTTCAATCCCATTCCAAAAGATGTATCCTTAACTAAGTCTCTTAAAAGACCTTTTGTTAAAGGATCTGCTAGGTTTTTATTAGTCATAACATAAACAATATTAATAACACCATCTGCTATTAATTGTTTCACATATTCATGTCTCAAGCTAATATGTCTAGACTTTCCATTATACACTTTATTATAAGCTCTAGACAATGTAGCTTTACTGTCGCAGTACAAAGAAATAGATGGCATCGGTTGTGGCCATAACGTTATATCAAACAACAAATTTTTGAGCTATTCTGCTTCTTTGCTTGTAGCTGCAAGTGCTATAAACTCATTTTCCATTGTTGAATGAGTTATGCACGTTTGTTTCTTTGAAGCCCAAGAAACCGCTCATCCAGCAATTGTAAAAATCCAACCAGAAGTAGATTTATTAGTTCTTGTATTGGTTACCCAACTAGCATCTGAATATCCTTCCAGTACTTCAGGATAATCATTATAAAACAAACCTAAATTAATGGTCCTTTTAAGATAACCAAGTATCCTACCAATTACTTTCTAGTGTTCAACACTAGGGTTACTCGTGAATCTTGACATTTTGCAAACTGCAAATGCTATATCAGGCCTCGTACAATGCATAGCATACATCAAGCTACCAATAGCACTAGCATATTCTAGTTGTGCTACTACTTGGCCTAAATTCTCTAGTAATTTAATACTAGAATCATATGGGGTATTAGCTTCTTTAAATTTCAAATAATTGAATTTAAGAAGCACTTTCTCTATAGAGTGAGATTGACACAATGAGTAACCCCCACTATGTTTATTCACTTTGACACCTAAGATAGTATCTACTTCACCAAGATCTTTCATCTTAAATTGTGAAGTTAAATACTTCTTTGTATCATCTACTCCTTGCATATTTATTCCAAAGATAAGCAAGTCATCAACATACAAGCATATAATCACACCAAAATCATTTGTAAATTTAAAATATATACATTTGTCAGCATTATTATGCTTAAAACCATGAGATAAAATTACCGAATCAAACTTCTCATGCCATTGTTTTGGTGCTTGCTTTAAACCATAAAGAGATTTGACTAACTTGCATATCTTTTTCTCATTTCCTGGCAAAACAAATCCCTCAGGTTGTTCCATATAGATTTCTTTATCAAGATCACCATTAAGAAAAGCTGTTTTAATATCCATTTGATGCACATACAAATTGTTCAATGAAGCAATTGCAAATAGCACTCTTATAGAAGTTAACCTAGCTATCGGAGCATATGTATCGAAATAATCAATACCATTTCTTTGCTTAAACCCTTTGGCTACTAATCTAGCCTTAAAAGTTTGCAAAGAACCATCACTATTGTACTTTCTTCTAAATACCCATTTGCTGCTAATTGGTTTAGATCCTAGAGGAAGATCAACCAAGACCCACGTTTGATTCGACATAATCGAATCCATTTCATCATTTACCGCCTCTCTCCAAAAGAAGCATCTCTTGAAGACATAGCCTCGCTAAATGTCTTTGGATCTTTTTCAATATTTAACAACAATGGTACTTTGTTAAGTACATTTTTTCTATCCCCTTCAACCAAGAAGAGTAGTGTTTGTGATGAAATAAAATTCAGAGCTAAACTTTTTTCTTTCTTTTTACGTTGACTCCTTCTTGGTTCGAAATATGTCAAAGACTCTTTCCTTTTATTATTGTTAGTGGAGGTACCAGGAGTATTAACACATGGTTGATCAATACTTGATTCTAATTCAATATTATAATCATGTTGAAATTTATTCTCAATAAATTCAACATCTCTAGATTCCACAATCACATTAGAATCTAAGTCTAACAACCTATAACCCTTGGAATTTTCAGCATATCCTAAAAAAACACTTTTTATACCTCTAGCACTCAACTTTGATGACTTAGGGTCATGTATTTTATAAAAAGGTAAACAACCCCAGACCCTTAAATACATCAAGTTTGGTTTTCTTCCTTTCCAAATTTCATAAGGAGATATATGTGTTTTCAAAGATATAATTCTGTTATGAATATGACATGCAGTGAGTAATGCTTTCCCCCACAAATTATTTGGTAGTTTTGCATTAAGAATCATAGAATTTATCATATCCGTGAAGATCCTATTCTTCCTTTCAGCCAAACCATTTTGTTGAGGAGTAAATGGAGCTGATCTTTGGTGAATAATTCCAACTTCTTCACAATAATTATTAAATTCAATTGAAAAATATTCACCACCTCTATCACTACAAACCATTTTGATTTTCTTATCTTTTTGGTTCTCAACTTCAGCTTTGAAAATTTTAAATTTATTAAAAGCTTCAGTTTTTGTTCTAAGTAAATACACATAAGTGTATCTAAAACAATCATCAATAAAAGTGATAAAGTACCTCTTACCTCCTCTTGTTAAAATGCTATTATACTCACAAATATCTGTATGTATTAAATCCAATATTTGGGTATTTCGTTCGGCTTTAGGAAAAGGTTTCTTAGTTAATTTAGCTTGGATGCAGATTTCACACTTATGACCTTTAACATTATTGCAATTAATCAAATCATGCTTAGACATGTATTTCAAAGATCTAAAGTTCAAATGTGTTAATCTTGCATGCCAAACATCACAAGACTCAACAATATAAGCTAAGTTGATATTATTATTATTAATGCTGAGTTTGTACATTCCATCACAAGAATACCCTTTCCCAACAAATAATCCATTCTTTGAGATAATACAAATATTACCCTGAAGCACAATCTTAAGCCCATGCTTACACATACAACTAGCAGAAATAAGATTCTTCCTAACGGAAGGTACATGAAAGACATTATACAATGTGACTTTCTTTTCAGAAGTGAAGTTGATCTCAACTACTCCTTTCCTTGCTACTATGGCTGCATTATTGTTCCCCATGAGAACCATTTGTCCTTTTGTTTCTTCTTTGTAAGATAAGAAAAATTTCTTATCATTACAAACATGAATTGTTGCACCCGAATCGAGCCACCAATCATAGGACTTAGTTTCAGCCATATTGGTTTCGGTAATCATGCCAATTTGCAATTCAGAAACCATAGCACAAATCTCTTCAGATTTGTTTTCAATAACATTAGCTTTATGGGAATTCACTTCTTCTTTTTTCTTCTTGAATCTGCAATCACTTTGGCAATGGCCTTTCTTACCACAAAAGAAACAATTTCCAGAAAACTTTTGTGTGCTGGACTTTTTGAATTTTTTATCATTCTTGACTTTAAAATTCTTTGAGAATTTACTAGCTTCAACAACATTAACTTTAGTAGAATCATACTTATCCTTCGATTCGCGAGACCTAGTCTCTTCTTCAATTACCAAGTGTTTTTGCAATTCTTCTAAAGTTATGTTCTCTTTACTATGAAGGAGTTTCTTTCTATAATCATTCCAACTTTGAGGCAATTTAGCAATAATAGCCCCAACTTGAAATGATTCAGAAATTTCAACTTTTAACTCTCGAAGCTTAGCAACAATAATTTGTAACTCGTGTATTTGATCAAGAATGGATTTTGTGTCTACCATAATAAATTCAAAATATTTAGATATAAGGAATTTGTCAGTACCTTCTTTCTCCATTTTGTATTTGTACTCAAGAGCATTCCAAATTTCCACCGGAGAAGTCATAGAATTGTAGAGATCATATAATCTGTCAGAAAGCGTATTAAGTATGTGACCCCGGCACATCAATTCATCATCTTCACGACGTTTCCTTGCAGCCTTGACAACTTCGGTATCATCTTCTCTTGGTTCTGGAAATGGCTCCAATTTTGGATCAAGAACATATGCCACTTTAAGAACAGTAAGGAGAAAGAATAATTTTCCCTTCCAACGAGTGAAATTAGTTCCATCGAAACGATCGAGATGGACATTAGGATTCAGAAATGATGTCAAACTCTTCTCAGCCTCCATTTGCATAAAATAAAACCTTAAAGATTGTTGGAGAATTATAAGAATATGGAGGCAAAGAACAAAGAAAAGTTCTTAGGATTTGAGACGTGTATGCACACTTTCCTTTAAGGTTTTATTTGCCCTCACCAATCTTGGTTTGCTATAGAGTTTTAATGGTAAATTACCCCCAAGATATATCAAATCCTGAATACAATCTCTAACAAATAAGATTGTATTTCCAGAACATATATGAAACCTGTAAAATTTGATGATTGATCTAATTGTGTGTCTTTCTTTAATGAAGAAGATGTTTATTTGAAAGAATACAACCATTAGAAATGGTACTTCTTTGAAGACACTCTTTTGGTTTGAAATTGCATCGATTAACAATTGAAATTTTCAATCTTGCTAACTGTTTTTCCAAATTTATGCCTTTCTGGAAATAAACGGTTAGCCGTTTTCTCAATAAACGGTGAGCCGTTTTCTTCTAGAACATAAAACATGCTCTCTGGAGTTAAACGGTTAGCCGTTTTCTCAATAACGGTGAGCCGTTTTTATTCCAGAACAGAAAACATGCTCTCTGGAGTTAAACGGTTAGCCGTTTTCTCAATAACAGTGAGCCGTTTTATCCAGAACAGCAAACATGCTCTCTGGACTTAAACAGTTAGCCGTTTTCTCCATAAACGGCAAACCTTTTTTGTCCAGAATATCAAACCAAAATATTTAAAAAATGTTACAATCTCTCTTACAATGTGTGTATTTAAGTTGAAAAATAACCATGTAAGTGGTAATTGTATTAAATTTAACTATACATATCATTCATGCATCAATTGGTTGTAATACATATAAGGTATTTTATAATTTTTCCCCTGTGATATTTGTATTTTACATAGCTCTGACGACGAAAATTCTAATAATATAAAATTTTAAGGTTAAACAATACCGAAATAAAGCGGTCAAAGGTGGCCATAGTAGTCAGTGATGCTCGATGGTGGCCACAAGTGAATAATTTGTAATTTTTGTCAAATGAATTTAATATAAATGCTAATATAATATTACTAACTATTATATAAGATACTACAATATTTGTTTAAGTCTATATTACACCAAATATGATATTGTGATATAAGTTGATGCCAACTCAATGCAATGCAGTTGATCTGGTCCTTGCATCGAATGAATTATTGAGGCTACATGTTGACTTGAAACTGATCTGTCACCATTGAAATTGATCTGGTCCTCCGGAAAACAGAAGACACGTACTGGAATTGCGTTGAATCTTACACAACGAGTAATGATTTGTCTCTTGACCCTGACATTAAAAATCATGTGGCGGATATATTTCATTTTTATCATTATCTAATATTAATGATTCATTTGCTGATTTTTTTCCTGATCTTTACAGTGACTATGAGAGAAGTAAAAGAAAAAGAAAATCATTTAATCAAGAAAGGTGACGGAGTGTACTCCATTGGACGTCAATAAGAGAGATAAATGATAATATTAGTGTATAAACAAAATTAACGAACGGAATTATTGGAATCCGAAGGCTATGAATTTCAATTAAAGAAATAATTTTTCATTTTTTATTATTTGCTTATATAAAATTCGTAATCCTGCTTTGCCCACACATGATATACATATCTTCTTCTAGATAAAATCTTTAAAAAAACAATATTTGATCTGCATGCATGTCCGAAAATTACAAATGTTAAATTGATGAAAAAAAATTTTAAAAAAATTATTATTCTTTCACTATGATAAGTATTGCGAAATAACAAATCACTACATGAATTTTAGATTCGATCTATTGCTTCTTAATAATTTGCTAATATGCATGCATTTATAACAATAATGAACGGCTATATATATATATATATATATATATATATATAATAACTATCAATTTCAACTTTTCAATAATTGAGCACAAAAATCAAATCAACACTTAAAAATTATGACAATAAAGTCAAAAATTATTCTTTAGTGGTTTGTGGATATTTTTTATTTTGAATTATCTTTTTTAATGATAAAGGAATGGGTAAATTTTAAATTAATTTTTTAATCTCTTACACTCTCAATATTCAATCTTAAGTGACCAATTAAATAAAATTATCTGAAAACCACTCAATCAAACTCTTAGGGAAACATTTCGTAGAAATTAATTTTGCAAGAATGATATATGTATAAGAATTGGGAAAAAAGAAAAAATTAAAGAGCAAAGATCACAAAATGAATTAAAAAGAAATTATGTGGCTTTTATTTAGAAGTTATTGTCTTTAGTGATTTTTTTCCCCATTTTGCACATGTTGTGGGTGCCGATTTCCTAACAATAATTACATCGTGCAACGTGTACATTGTTTGTGAAAACGATATGCACCACCAATGGACCCACCTCAACTCTAACTTTTTGGAGCAAATTTGTCATTATTTTAGAATTTAAGGAAATTTTGTCATTAGTCTAACCTTTATTAACTCCTGCTAGGGTTAGGGGGGTTGGAGTTGGCTCTCTTTTGAGGTATATTATATATCTTCAAGCATAAGACAAACACAAAAATGACAAGGATCTCCAAATTTGAAAAACAAAATATATAATAATAGTCCTGACTCATGAGTTTAATAATATGAGGTAAATATTCCTTTAACTCCTATATTTGGTAAAATCTCACAAGACACCCTCATATTTTATTTTGGTCATATCGTTTTATTCCCTCGGTAATATATTTAATTGGTAAATACAAATTAACAGAATACTGGCAATGGCAGAAAAGCCATAAACTATGTACAAAGAATTCAAATAAAAAAAAAAATCGAAAACAAATTCAGTCCACGAATTTATTGATTAATACCAAAGAAATGAAAAGGGCCCTCGTAAATTAATCAATAATGAAATTAAGAGAGACAGAAAAAAAATTATAAAAAAAAAAGTGTAGAGAGATAGTGCATCATGCACATAGCCACATATGATGAGTTCAAGCACGTCAACTGCCTCCGCCTCCGCCTCCACAGCCGCCACCTCCACCTCCGCCCCCACAGCCGCCACCTCCACCTCCACCCCCACATCCGGCGCCTCCTCCACCATGGTCGTGATGATTCGCAGCAGCAGCATCAGCAATATCAGCACCGGACTTGACGCCCTCGCCGCAGCAGCTGATTAAGCATTCGAGGAAACTGTTTTGCTTTTTCTTGTTTGCATTTTTATTTGCCTTCTTCTTAGTCTTACCCATAACTGGAGAAATCGAATTAATATTGAAGTCTTTTATTTTCGTTTTATCGATATTTTACATAATCTGCGTACGTGATATATATACACACACACACACAAAATATCATTCTCTTTAATAGTATTACTTTATAATTAAGGTCGTTGACTTGACTTACTAATTCATAAAAGTCCTATTACGCGTCTTCTGACCGTGTTATTAGTCTCAATGTCTAGCTTCTAGGTTTTGGGAAGGTTCTTGGATCATTCGTGCCACGATTAATTCTAAGCCAAGATAAGAGGAGCATTGAATTACTATATACGTACATTCAACTGGATTATTAGTCTAAGAATTTAAGCGGTTTGTGTATGAAATGATTAACAAAGATGGTACCAAGTGCCAACCTACCTAGACCTTCATATCTATATGCAAAAGCACTTCGGCGGAGCATGCAGGAAGGAAATTTAATTACATTTTTTACTTTTGTTTTTGTGAGAGTGCCTGAGGCCTCTCGGCTTACCTTTTTATGTACATATTTGTCAAAATAAGTGGCTACAGGATCTAGACAGCATATCTAAAAGCAGCAAATGTTGAAGGAAATGGTGCCGCCAAGGAAGAAGAAGAAGAAAGAAGTTTGAAGAAGAAAAATGGAGGCACACAATTTTGACAAAGAAAAAAAAAAAAGATTAAACTAATAGCTAATTTTGGCTATAAATCACTACAAGAAAAAAGAGATACGACAACAGTACTTTAGCAAAGTGCGTGTAATGCATGTTGTAAAATCTGACATTTAGCAACATTTGAAGATCGAATGTTGTTAAAAGTTGCAAAAAATTGACCTTCAACAGCATGCTTTTGGGTGTGTTGCGAAAGGCACTATCGCTACAGTCTGTTGATTGTGGTGGATTTTATAAGCCAAATGACAACGTTCAATTTAAGCACGTTGCTAAAAATCTAATCTTCAGCAACATTCTAAAATGCATGTTGTTAATAAGATTGCAATGCAACATTCTCTTGCTTGTTGTTATTTGTATTCAACAGTGATATATTTTACCATAACTGATAAATGTTTGTATTTACCATTTTTTTTTCTATGTAATTGCAAAGTCCATTAAAATAAAATTAAAAAAAAAAAGTAGTACTAGCAAAGCAAATGATTTTAAATAAAAACTGATTTTTATATGATAATTGAATTTATCAAAGTAGCGCATTTATTTATTTTTATTTAAATTTAAATAATACATTATCTACCACAAGCAATTTTTTTAAATAACATAAAAAAATAAATTTAAATCTATTTATTATTTTTAATTCTATTGCATTATTCTAAATATAGAAAAAAATTCATTATCTATATAAAAAAATTAATTCCTAACAGTACATGAAAGTGTGTCGTTTCATGTATCATAACTACAACATCTAATACATTATAAACATCGTATAAAAATGTGCTTAAAGTGTTAGAAATTTTTAAATCATCTCTCTTTTTTTGCTCTCGCAGCCCTGAAAACCCAAACGCTCACTGCCCTCATAGTCCTTGCAGCTGTAGACGAAGATGAAGACAAAGACCGACAAGAGCAGCCATCATTGCCGAGTAGTGAAGCTGAGATAGCTTGGCTGTTAAAACCCCAACTTAAGTTCACACCTTTTTCGAAATTGCGTCTCTCTCTAGCACGCCGTCAAAGTCCTCAACCAACATGGACATCAAGGAGAGGAGAAAACTTGGCTGTGGTAATTTACAAATCTCTTCTTCATTCATTTAATTTTTTTTCAATAAAAATCTATTAACCCTAGATTTGAACTCAATATTGTTTCTTTTCTTGAAAATGCTCTTTTTTTTTTAATGATTTATTAGTTTGAAGCCCTAGTTGATGAGATGAGTTAATTGTGTTATATATCTTGGTTTAATTGATTTTGAATTGGGTTTTGTTGATACATAGCTAGAGTTTAGATTGACATCTTCACTTTGGTGTGAATCCAACCATGACATATTTGCTTACTTGAGGAACATAATTTCATTTTTTTTTCACGAGGTACAACTAGAAATTCTTATTTATGTTTTACTGAATCAACCATAGAACAATTCTCCTTTTTGGGGGGGGGGTGGGGGGGGGGGGGGCGGAGTATTGAGTACACCCATCGGTCTGAGCTTCATGTGACTCCTCCAAAGAGACATGTCAGGTTCAGGGCATCCCAATTCGATTGCCTGGGATGACAGCTTCATATTTCTAATCTATAAAATCAAAATTTCGATCAAATCACACATCGCAATATACTAGGCCTTCTAATTCCAAAATGAAATCCTTGTTATTGTATTCAAAGGAACAATAAAAAGAAGGACTATTTCCATTCTTTTGATTGAATCAAGAATCCAAATTTGTATTTGGTGTGTGGATAAAAGTTATTTTGTCGAGCCATATCTGTCAAAATTCGTCCAACAAAAGAAATTGTTTTGAATTATTAAATTTAGTTATTTAAACGAAATAACTCCTCCTTTACGAGGACTCCTGACAAAGACGTCAACGTTCTAATTTCCAATTTTCATTTCATGATTATTTTAAATTTATGTCCTATCTTGATTACATCTGATTCTCTTGTTCGAGTCCGAGGCTCCAGAAGTTTGTCGGTCAACTCATAGAGACAACCGCCAGCGTGGCACTTGGAGTATGCCATAGAGATCAATATTGCATACTGTCTTCTAATAGAGGATGGAGAGGAATCAACTTTCCATGAAGTTTTAAACAGCTCAAATGTTGCTTTGTGGATGACAGAAATGCAGGAAGAAATTGAAGCTCTACACAAGAATAAGACATGGGAACTTGTACACTACCACATGGAAGAAAAGTTATTGGAAACAAATGAGTCTACAAGATCAAACGTGATGACAATTACCAAATGGAGTGGTATCGTGCAAAATTGGTGGTGAAATAATATGCTCAGAAAGAAAATATTGACTTCAACAGGATATTTTTCCCGGTAGTTCAACTCATAACAGTTAGAACAGTCTTGGTAATATGTGCTACATTTGACCTACATCTAGAGTAGTTAGATGTGAAAACTGCATTTCTTCATGAAGAACTTGAAGAAGAAATTTATATGCTTCAATTACAAGGTTTTACTAAAATAGAAAATGAGAACTTAGTTAGCAGGTTGAACAAATCTCTATACAGTCTCTCTAGTGCTCTATAGGGTAATTTTGGATTATATTAAGTTGGGGGATAAAATTGGGGGCCACGATCCAAGTGTTGATAGTTGCGTAGATGCCAGGTAGCTGCGGTAGCTTCAGGCCAATAAATGTTATCTATGGTTAGATTGGGCTTGAGGACTAATGGACTGCCCAAAAGCAGAAGAATGTTCGATAGATTCAATTTGATGTATCTGTAATTTGGTCATGCATGCAAGACCGATCTTGGAAGGGGAAGGAGAGAAATGATGAGTAAAACGAAAAAAAAAAAAAAGAATCTATAAAAGATAGACACGTATGAAGTTCAAAAGTTCAACTTTGTGGGAGAAATCGAGTTATTTCCACTACTGAAGCACAGGCAAAATTTATGGTCAATATGTCTCCCCATTTGTTTGGAAGCATAGCTTAGATCGAGATCGATCATTTAATCTAACTGCGTTTGTATATCAAGTTATGAATAGGAATTCATCTTTATAAGAGTTTTATTGAAATTGTGGGTGACTTTTGTTATCATATATAAATATATAATCTTGCCCACAAAACTTTCAAGATATCTGATCTTATAGGGAATATTTCGTAGCTAGCTAGCTACGCGATATCCCTCGATGGAGTATAAACAATAACTAAACTTATAATAGAGCTCCATTAAATGTTTTCTTCGACCACTTGTTTTCACTTTTATTTGTCGCACCCTGCTTTTAATTTGGTACAACCACAACTCTCAAATCCCAGCTGAAATTTAGATCCCAAACACAGCCTCCAAAAGATGTATAGATGTTAAAGAATGCAAGAAATTAATGAAGTAAAATTGTTAGATAACAACTTTAAGAAGATCGATATTATGCATGTTGTTGTGCGCATGTTGTAATAGTACATCTGATTAAATATAAGAATTTCAAATACAAATCATCTATTGAAACTAATTAATAAAAAATAAGAAAAAGGATATGTACACTCTCAAGATTTGAGAAAATAATCAAGAAAATCTCACAAGTTTTCATAAAGGGATGTCAAGACCCTTTTTTTATCATAATACTCTTTGACTTATTAACCCAAAAAAATCACTTTAATGTTTTATAATAAATAGATATATAATATTAAAATAAATGCA